>NC_139020.1:3947319-4474591 GCF_964662115.1 Mustela nivalis | reverse complement strand
AGTACCCCATGCTCGGCAAGAGAACGAATAAATGTTAGAATCGACAAATAATGACTGACGGATCATCCCGAGGTTGGCAGGAAAACGGTCTCTAGCCCGTTGGGATACCTGTGCGTACTCGGGTAGCTTCCCCAGGATCCCAGAGCTGGAGAGCGGCCTTTGGGATTACACTCTAGATCTCTGTTAACTTTCCTTCTCTATGCTGTGATGGGGTGGGGGTGTGTCATCTGGAAGAACAAGTGCCTGGGAAAGGGACATCCAGCGCCCGTGTCCCCTGTCCCCTTGATGAGCTGAGTCACCTTGAGTGATTCACCTGTTCCTGCACCCATGGGCTCTTGCCTGTAGAGAGCAGCATGGCTGCACCGGTGATGGCCAAGGCTCCTACCGGCATGGATATCACTGGTCTTCACCCAAATATAAGCTGGTGAATTTCCCTGGGATGTGCTTTCCACAGCGGATTCTGTTAGCCAAACCCTCCACAGATGCGGGGTCCATGTACAACTGCATGGGGCTTTGGTGGAAAGGATCATGCATTTTCTGTCTTTGATGTGAGTTCCATCTTCTTGGCTTGGAAATCAGAGCTCCGTGAAGCACCAACTCTCCCCCCTCCTTTTGGGATCCGACAAGTATTTGAAGTGCTTCCATCATGGAGGAGAGCGTCCCTCAGTGTATGCAGGGGAGGTGGGCTGGTAGCTGGCTCACATTTGCGTCAGGCTTGGTCCTGTGATGTTAGCAGAGGGTCCCCCTGGGTTGTGTCCTAAGGGAAGAGAATCGGAGGGAGGAGGGAGTCACAGGAAGATAATTGCAATCTTGTGTTTTTCACTCGCTCTCTCTGCTCGCTGCCTCATTAAAATGAAATGAGGAGGCATTGGCTAGATGAAGAGGAAAGGAGAGAGCTCTTCTGTTGGAGAAAAACCTTGCAATAAAGAGGCGAGTAGCAGCATCCCCTAAGCAGGGGATAGAAGGTGAGTAGTGGAGTATCTGAGTGGGTGCACAGGGTCGTCACCCGCATTGTTGGAAATGAAAGTGGGCGGGGCTCAGCCCCTGCAGCCTGCTCCAAGGGACCAGCCTTCCCTTTGGCTTGTGGGCAGCCCCAGGCCCGCAGCAGATTCGCATTCAGGAAAAATCACTGTGGCTGCTCTGGGGAGTTTAGGGCTATGAGACAAAGGGGAAGGAATCATTTAGGAGATGGTTGAGCAATCCCCATGAGAGATGGTGAGTTTTAAGGTGAGGGAACATGGTCTGAGCAAGAGGAAGGCATTGGGGTGACCCTGGAGCTGGCTGGAAAGCTGGGGGGCTTAGCAGGGTCATTTCAATGCCAAGCTAGGCAGGTAGGGGGTTCTGTTTCAGAGAAGGTGGATTGCAGGTGGGGGCAGGACAGGTAGGAAGCACAGCTTAGCAGACTGGAGAGCCACCAGCAGGCAGATGGAGAGATGGTGGGTGAGGGCACAGAGAGCACATGAGAGTGGCCGGGGGAGCAGAACCAGCAGGTGAAGGAGTAGATGGGAGGGGAAGGGAGAGGGTGGGCAGCGGGGGGACAGCAAGGGTATGCGAGTTGTATCCTAAGAGGAAGAGAGACACATGGACGTGTGCGGCTGGGGGAAAGTCGCTGTTTGGCTTTATTTTGACTAATAAAGAAAAGACTGGGGTGGTTGGAATGCTCATGGAAATGTGCCAGCCGACAAGAGTTTCCTTGTGTTCCTGCCCCAGTAAAACCATAGGCTGTCACCGAATACACATGCCTCACCGAGGCATTGGGGGAGCTCCGTCTACTGCATTGTGGACTGAATTGTGTCCCCTGCAAAGTACGGGGAAGCCCTGACCCCCAGTATTGGTGGGTGTGATATTGTTTAGAAATGCACTTGCCCTTTGAACAGCCCCCAGACCCCTCGTGCAGCCAACATTCCAAGCCTAACTTTTCCCCAAAACTTCTCTACTAAGAGCCTACTGTTGACCTTACAGATAACATAAAAAGTCGATTAGCACATATTTTGTATGTTATATGCATTATACTCTGTATTCTTACAATAAAGTAAGCTAGAGAAAAGACAACATTATTAAGAAAATCAGAAGGAAAATACATTTATTGTGCTGTACCGTATTTAGGCAAAAATTTAAAAAATTCTTCATCTAAGTGGACCCATGAATTTTAAACCTGGGAGGCTCAAAGGTCAACTTTCCAGTTGTCATGTGATCAGCAGGAGGTCAGCCTGGGGTGGTCCTGACTGCAGTGACTGGTGTCCTCATGAGAAGTGAGGTACACGTGCAGTAACAGAGAGACATGCGCTGGGAGCCCCTGTGCCAGCCCAGGCAGAGACTCAAGAGAGGCAGCCACAAGGCAGGGGACCCTAAGTGGTGCCGGCAGCTACCAGAAGCTGGAAAAGCTCTCAGAGTACCCAAATATGGGACTCTGGCTGTCAGAAATGTGAGACAATAGGTTTCTGTTGTTGTTGTTGTTGTTTAACTTTTTGTCTTATATTATATTAGTCCCCACACAGTCCATTATTAGTTTTTTTTTTAATTTTATTTTTTTATTTGACAGACAGAGATCACAAGTAGGCAGAGAGTCAGGGAGAGAGAGAGAGAGAGAGAGAGAGAGGAGGAAGCAGGCTCCCCTCTTGAGCAGAGAGCCCAACGCAGGGCTGGATCCCAGGACCCTGGGATCATGACCTGAGCTGAAGGCAGAGGCTTTAACCCACTGAGCCACCCAGGCGCCCTCCATTATTGGTTTCTGATGCAGTGTCCATGATTCACTGTTTGTGTATGACACCCAGTACTCCAGGCAATCCCTGCCCTCCTTAACACCCATCACCGGGCTCACCCACCTCCTCCTCTCTGAAACCCTCAGTTCGTTTCCCGGAGTCCACAGTCTCTCGTGGCTCTTCTCCCACTCTGATATCTCCCCTTCGTTTTTCCCTTCCTTTTCCATGCTATTCCTTACGCTCCACAGTAAGTGAGACCATATGATGATTGTCTTTCTCAGCCTGACTTATCTCACTCAGCATCACCTCCACCAGTCCCATCCAGGATGATGCAAAGGTTGGGTATTCGTCCTTTCTGATGGCTGAGTAATATTCCACTGTAGATATGGACCACATCTTCTTTATCCATTCGTCTGCTGAAGAGCATCTCGGCTCCTTCCGCAGTCGTGAAAAGAAGGGCCACAAGCACCCCAATGTTCATAGCAGCAATGTCCACAGTAGCCAAACTCTGGAAGTTTCTGTTGTTTTAAAACCACTGGATTTGTGCTGACTTCCTGCTGCAGCCCCAGGACAGTGACCGACAACCCTGCGACCTTCCCCGGCCACTTCCGTCCCACGCCCTCACTAAGGGTGCGGGCGGCCCCTAGCCATGCCGGACTCCTCCCCACTCCCCTCTGCCCCTGCCTGGTCAGGCCTCTGTGCTCCTGCGGATTTCCTCCTTCCTCCTGAAATGTCCTACCCACTTTATTGTCACGAAGTCCCCCCACCTTGAAAACCAAATGTCTGTTAAGCTTTGCGTCTCCAGAGGGTCCCATCTCTACACGCCAGTGTCTCATAGATGCACAACTGTGGCCTCCCTCGCCCCATGTTGCACAACACCATTTGTCCCACATGTCCTCGGCCATACGGTCAAGCAAAGGTCAAGTCACTTTTTAATCTCTCCCTCCCCCATACTGTGGAAATACTGCGTGCATCAGGGTCCGGCCGGTAAAGCAGAATCTCTGTCAGATAAATGAAATAGAGGGACTATAACTTGGGGAATTAAATACAAAGGTGCTTGGAAGAAAGGCGGACTGAGGCGCCCCAGAGATCAGCAGCACAACAGAGCCCCCTCTGTCCCCTGGGGCTGGCAGGGCAAGGGCAGGGGACAAAGGCAGGAGTGGGGCCACAGCTGGAGGGAAACCGTGGAGGGCATGAAGCTGATGCCAGGAGCTTCAGCTACCCAGACAGAGAGGGGAAATGCCCTGCCTTCTCCCTCCTCCGCCCTGCAGGAGCCCAGCCCGAAACCAGCAGAAGGCCTGGGAGTCTGGGTAAGGGGCCAGCCCTCCCCCCACCCCGCCATGAGCAGCAGAGAATGGCCAGCACCCATCGTGGGGGGCTGGAACTTCTCAGGCAGACATTAAATCACAGCGGCTGGAGGGGGCAGGACACGCTTTGTGGTGGAGAATACGGTGAGCCCTGGAAGATGTCCGCACCCTGATCCCTGGGGCCAGCGATGATGTTACCTTGCTGGGTGAAGAAACTTGTAGACGGGGTTAAATCTGTGATGGGGAGGTTATCCTGGATTATCCGGGTGGATCCAAGGTAAGCACAAGGAGGCAGGACAGAGGGGAGCCGAGGTCAGGTCATGTGAGGAGGGGGACCCTAGCCAAAGAATGTGGGTGACTTCTGGAAGCTGAGAAAGACCAGAGATTTCGTCAGTTCGAGCTGCTGTAACAGAGCTCCACAGACTTGAGAACCCACACCACAAACGTGCATTCCTCACCGTTGTAGAGGCCGGTCATATTGGGTGCCTGAACAGTGGGTGTCTGGGCAGTGTCCTCTTGTGGGTTGCAGAGGGTAGACGTCTCTCTGCTATGGCAGAGAAGGCGAGAACACTCGGGCTTCCCCTTCCTAAAGGCACTGATCCCATCACAAGGCCCCACGCTCATGATTAATCACCTCTCAAAGGGCCTACTTCCCAACACCATCACACTGGGTGTTGGGACTTGAACGTGTGAATCTGAAGGGAACAGCAAACATTCAGACCGGAACAGCAGCCAAGAGACACTCTCGCCTGGAGCCTCCAGGAGCAACCAGGCCTGGTGACATCTTGACTTTAGCCCCGTGAGACCCCGCTTGGATGCCTGCCTTCCAGAACTGTGGGAGAACAAATTCTGGCTGTCTGGAGATACCGCGTCTGTGGCCATTATTTACAACAAATTGGGGTGGGGGGGGAGGTGGTCAGACTCATAAAGAGAGGACGGGGCTTTTCAGATCCAATCAGAGCCAAGGCCTCCTGGTCTTCATGAATGTGGTGGGTGCCGGGGGCCGAGGAAAGACAGAAGGTCCAGGAAAAAAGGGAAGCGGCAGGAGGGAGCCTCACCGTCGGCAATCGGCAGGCTGGAGGAGACAGCCACGGGAGGCCAGGTGCGAGCAGGGGCTACGGGGCAGAAGTGCAGGCGGGGAAGGGCAGACCCGAGAACTGAGGTCGGTGTAAAGAGCCGGCCTCGCCGTCAAGACCTCGCAGGTGCCGTGCAGGAGGCAGGGACCCCCGGGAGGACGGTACCGATCGTTAGTCTCCACATTATGGACAGAAGGACCCCCTTTTGTTTCCCTATCAGACAGGCTGGTTTTTGTTTTCTTTCAGAGACGTCTTCTGTCTTCTTCTCGAGCTGCCTCGGCCTGAGGCTGGCTTTGACCTTCCACCAGAAACCGGGGGCGAATTCATCTTTGTCTACTGGTATTAGGCAATTTCAGTCAAAGGCATGAAACTGCTTTAAGCACTCGAGGTCCAGTCTGTACCTGTTGATTTCCCTTGGTCTTAATAAGTCATTTATTATCGTTCTGAGCAGGTCCCGTCTGAGGCCATTCTTTCATCCTGTCCCCAGGAGGCCAGCGGGGAACTCTCACCTCCTGGCATGTTGTGTTTAACTTTCAAAACTACTGGGGGGAGCCTCTCCTGAAGCTCACCTTGTTTCGTCTAAAATTACAGCTAAATCCACCTAATCCACATGGTTCTGGTAAAGCCATTGTCTCTGACTTATTTTAATGTTTCTAAAGTGCATTTGCTTTATTTTGAAAGCACAGGCCTAACCAAGTATTTCTCTAAGGGTTCAGTTTGGAACCACGGTGGAAGGAGCCGCATGAAGGATAATTTTCCCATCACAACCTTCTGCGCGCCACGAGCACACAATGTCACCATTGTTAACACGGAACCGAGGTGTGGCTGATGGACGTCAGGTTGGTTCATTACTGCAAATGGGCCCCATTGTTACAACCGCATATGATTTTTTTTTTAAATGTCTCCCTCCAACCATTTATTCTAGCCTTTCAAAATTTAAGAGACTATTTATGACAGGCTCCCAAGGTCATTGATGGGCACAATGTACCTGAGTTTTCTGTTTTTCTTGTCACACTTAACCCTTTTTACATGAGTGGCTTCAGATCCGCTGGCACTGAAACTGGCTAGCAAGTTAATATTTTACTACATTAAATCGGCTTGACCTCCTCTGACGGTGATCATTATTACTACGGCTTTAGAAAAGTGGGAGAAGGGAATTCAGGTTTTAACAATATACTTTTTGAGAAATGGGAAGGTTCAGCGGCCAGAAGCATGAGCGAGAACGTGTTGGGTCCACAGCTCAGCACGCAGTAGGGATTCAAGAAAACTGGCTGAACGGGTGCGTGAAAACCAGTTCCATTAAAACTGGGAGGGATACGGAATAGCTTATCCACGGGATAAATTTCTAATCATTATTCTTCTACGCAATATTTGCTCTAATGCAGAAAAATAAAATAAAAGTAAGGACTCCTTCAGACATCGTGATTGCACTCCAGTTCCATACGCACGAGAAAATTATTTGCAATGCAGCTGCAACTGACATGGGGTTTCCTCTTTGCTACTCAGGCCGTGGCTCTCCGGGCCGGCTCGTGCCCTCCCCTCAGGTATAAACTGGATTGACTGAAGGGGGTTTCCAAATGGGAATCAGGGACGGCCAAACATGGGGGCTCATCAGAAGAAAGCAGGTGATGGAAGCTTGCGTCTTCCGAAAAATGTGTTTCTGTGTATGAATAGACACCAGCAGGTGCAGTGCGGTGGTCCAGACACAGAGGAGGCGGGGGCAGGATCTTCCTAGCTCAATAATCTTCACCGTCCAGAGACTCTGGGTTATTGGGCAACTTGACCTCTTGACTCTTTGGAATGAACTCTTGCTGGCCTGTAGGGAAATCGCACTTAAGTCCATACAAGGCTGTTACAATACAACCCCGGGGCAGGGTAGGGGGGTAGGAAGGCCATCTCTCTGTGGCAACAATGTCAAAGAATTCTCAGTCTGGCTACCAGATGATTGTTGAAATGCAATTTAAATCTTTTTTTTTCCTTTCTTTCTTTTTATTTTTTTTTTTTAAGATTTTATTTATTTACTTGAGAGAGAGACAGTGAGAGAGAGCATGAACGAGGAGAAGGTCAGAGAGAGAAGCAGACCCCCCAAGGAGCTGGGAGCCCGATGCGGGACTCGATCCCCGGACTCCAGGATCATGACCTGAGCCGAAGGCAGTCGTCCAACCAACTGAGCCACCCAGGCATCCCTCTTTCTTTCTTTTTAAAGATTTTATTTATTTGTTTATTTGACAGAGAGAGAGAGATCACAAGTAGGCAGAGAGAGAGGGGGCAGAAAGAGATGCAGGCAGGGCTCGATCCTAGGACCCTGAGATCATGACCTGAACCAAAGGCAGAGGCTTGACCCTCTGAGCCACCCAGGCACCCCTGCAATTTAAATCTTTAAGGAAGATTTTGAAATTGACCACGGAAGATTCCTCTCGAGGAAGTCAGGGCACAAATTTGCTGTTTTAAAATCCCCCCTTTCCCCGAGGAGCTTTCCGTATTTCTCACCCCAGATCTCTCAATGTCGTCGCCCCTCGTCCCTCCGGGCTCTCTGAAGCCTGGCACTGTGGGGCTTGTCCTGCGCTCCCCCCAGACCTGCTCCCGGCCACTCATGTTTGCCCTGTTGAGGAGGCAGGCCAGAGTGGGAATCAGGGCAGGGTACTGGGCTCCAATGCTACCCCGGCAAAGGTTGGCTAACTTCATTCCCTTGGAGGATACGTATATAGAAATCAAGTTTTTGCAGACATAATTGAATTAAGGATCTTGAGATGAAGTCATCCTGAATGAGGGAGGACCCTAACTTCAAGGCCCGGCCTCCTCTAAGAGAAGAGGCAGACGTTCCCCAAGGAAGACGCCATGTGGAGATGGGGCAGAGATGAAACGATCCGTCTGCCGGCTCGGGAACCCCGGGGACTGCCTGGAGCCAGAAGCTGGGAGAGCAGCCTGGGACCGTTCCCTCTCCGAACCCCCCAGAAGGAGCTGACCTTGCCAACACCGTGATTTCCAACTGCTGGTCCCCTGAAGTGAGAGAAAAAAATTCCTGTTGTTTCAGACCACCCCATTTTGGCAATTGCTTTTTTCTTTTTTTTAAGATGTTATTTATTTATTTGACGGAGAGGGGGGAACACAAGCGGGGGAGCAGCAGCAGAAGCTCGATCCCATGACCCTGAGATCATGACCTGAGCCGAAGGCAGAGGCTTAACGACTGAGCCACCAGGTGCACCGGTTTGCGGTAATTTCTCAGAGCAGTCCAAGCAGACGAGGGCAAGCAGCCCGTGGGGTTCGAGGGGAGGTCTCAATGGATTCAGAAAACTTGGGTTGGAGACCTTCCAGGTGTCACCTGACCCTGTGTGTCCCATGTTCCCGGTGATCGGGGCCAGTCCTGTGCCTCCCCGTCCTGAACCCTCTCCGCTGGTGGTGTCTCCCGGGGAATCACAGACTCTCCCCACCTTCGGCTGTCCCTGGCAGGGACGCCATCCTCTATGGCTCTGAGTCCACGAGTAGCCCCTCCTGGGGCCCCCGCTCCCCTAATTCACCCAGTCTCCCACCTCTGCTTCCACGATGCTCACAAGCATCTCGTCCCAGGGGGTTTACAGCCCCTGCTCGGAGCCTTGTCTGTGGGGGATTCCATGGGAGAAGACCCAGCCTTGGTCCCTGTGGGGCTCCTCCCTCTGCCCAGAAAAGTCTCTGATTTCTCAAGGAATTGGCTGGCCACGGAGACTAGGTTACCCACTAATTCCAGCCAGCAATTTCACAAGGAAGTTTCTCAACCCTCCACAACTCAGGGAGTTCCTAAAACACAGTGTTGTGTTCAGATACGGCCCAGGCACCCTCTGGGGCATTGCCATGACTGCCTCAAGCCCTTCCACGGTTTTCTGCTAGTTGTGCTGAGGGACACCGACCTCCACCACAGACCCTGCCAGCCTGTGTCGGGCGGGCTCAGCAGCCCACACCCCACGTCCCCCTTGCCCTCACTCTCTCCCTGCCCCCACCCCATGCATCACGGTGCACTGGTTTCCAGGAGCTGCTGAAACAGTTTACTGCAAGCGGCGTGGCTTACAACAGGAGGAATGTATTCTCCCACAGTTCTGGAGGGCACAAGTCTGAAATCAAGGTGGGCAGGGTCGGTTCCTTCCACCGGCTGTGAGGAGAATCTGGTCCAGGGCTCTAGCAGCTTCCGGCAGCTGTGGCTGTCCACACTGTTTTTTCATTTGTAGCCAAATCCCTCCTCTCTCCTCCTTCATCACCGTCTCCCTGTCCCTTTCCTCCCTTCTGCTCTCTGATAAGGACACTTGTCATTCACCTGAGCTCCACTCTAAGCCAGGGTGATCTTATCCGAGATCCTGAATTTCATCCCCAAAGACCCTTTTCCCAAGTAAGTCCTCGATCACAGGTTTCTGTTAGACGTATCATTTGGGGGTCGACACAATGCCCACCACATCTGATACCATCAGACACATCGAGCACATCCCTAACTTGCCTCCACGACACCCCCACATCCCTCCAACACGACGCTCCCTGGTTCCTTTTTCTTTCTTCTTTTTCTCTTCACCAGCTAATCCTGTTTTCTGTCTTAGAGGAATTGTTGCCCAGCATCTGGACCCCTGACAATTGTCCCTCTTCCTCGGCAGGCTTGAAAAGAAATCTGCTTCACAGGCCGGCGAAAGGAAAGGTGACGGAAACCCATTTTATGCTGCCAGTGACATTTTTTCCCACATGAACTGATAAATAAGTAATTCAGAAGAGTATCTTTTTTTATACTGAGGACAGGAAATGCTCCTCTCTAACCCGACAGACTTTATATTTTCCCTGTGTTACCAAGGCTGAGAACGTCTACGTTTGAATAATAGGAACTTCTTAGGAATTATCATCTTTGGGGTGGTCCTAGGGCTTTAATCCGAAAGCCTTCCCTGATTCTTGAAATACAGAGATGAATGTCCAACCTGATAAACAACGGATTTTCCTGTATTTTGTGGCCATGTTCAGATTTCAGCTCAGGTGCACAAGAGAAATAGCAGAATCAGACATTTGGGGGGGGGGTGTCCATAAACAGTCCCCCCCATATGAAATGATGTAAAACAAAGGAGCAATCGCCACCAGTTTACATGGAAGATTTGAGCATTCCCAGACCCCCAAAAATATTATATCTCTTAAGCTTTTTTGATCCCCAGGACACGTTTAGCTAATGGACACACAAAATCAGTTGAGATGAAGCCCTGATTTCAGGGATGCAGTTCAGAACCTGGGCAACCAGCAGGTGAGATGCTGCAGGTGGTTGGTGGGGCAGGAGGGGTGGGGTGGGGGAGTCCCACTCACTGCTCGTGTTGCACCCCTACCTCCCCTGTGGCTCACGGCAAACCTGCAGCTGGACACCGTTTTTTCGCTTTTCACTGTTTTTGCTTTTAGCCATTTTCATAAAAGTCAAAAACCACTTTGGATTTCTCTTGGCTAGTGAGAAGAGCTCCTAATGTAGGTCTTTTGTACAAGCAAGTTGTTTAACTTAACCTTTTTTAAAATGGGAGATACTGGTGTAAACACACACAGACAGACACAGAGGACATTCCCAGAAATCCCAACACTTGTTCTTGAATGTTTTCTGTATCTGGGCTTATAGTCTGTTCATCTTTCAACTACTCCCTTCTCAAATCTTCTCCACCGTCAAAGAGTCTCATTAAGGGTCAGACTGAGGAGTCAGACACTCTTAAACGTCTATGCCCTCAGCCTAATCAAGATGCTTCTGTAATGTTTGCTGTCCTGTTTCCTCCTTCTCCATTAATTTTGTTTAATTCTGACTGCTTTATTCTTGAAGGTGTCAGTGTGCTTCCTTGAATCCAGGTGCCTCTAAACAGGCTGTGTGTCATGCACAATCTTCTGGGCTTCGTGGGTGGCTCGGCGGCTCCCTATGCCAGATTACCTGCCTTTACAAGGGACAACCATGAATACATCTAATTTGTGCCTACTCATTTACATCTGTGGCACTTTATTGTTTATCTCCAAACAGGCGTTCTCACGGTACAGTTTGGACTGCTATTTTGTAACATTCTTATTCGTGATATGAAACAATCCACAGTTGCCGAAAACAAAGAGCAAATCAGCCCCAGGGGTTCATGCCTATAGCGGTGCCAAATTTCGGAACCACAGGACTCAAGAGAAACGAATTACTTCCCCACTTCTTATTTTCCTAAAATCAGATTTCCAGACATCAAGTGTACCTAAAACAAATGAACACCACACTCTCGTTTCACTCCCTGATTTATTTGGCAAAATTTGGGGGTGAGGCGGTGGAATGGAGACATTCTAAACAGGAAATTCCATCATAACGATTTTGCGATGACACTGACATTTTAGGACAAAGGGCCCATGAGTGCGACTTTTGTCCAATGGCATAAACAAGCATGTCCCACACACATCTGCAGAATTCGAGACCAGCGGAGGGGTTTCCAGTCTGGACCAGAAGGGACGGTGAGAGGATGGAATGGAAGGAGGTTCTTGGACCCTCCCCGCCAACTCTACTAGCAGGAAGCAGGCTGATAAAATTGGGCTGAAAGCATGCTGGCCTTCATGAAAAAGGAAAGGGGACTCCGAGCAAGATGGAGAGCCCAGAGGCAGAGCTGAGAGCCCCAGACGATTATCCCCAGGCTTGGAAATCTAAGAGCGTTCATCTGGCTGGGTTTCCAAATGGCTTCAGACCAGCAACTTCACCTTACTGTCTGTGTTGCGTGATTTTGAAGGGGAGTATCTGCGACTGTTAACCTACGCCTGTCCCCCGACTCGTCTCTGCAGTCACCAGCCTGGAGAGGGCGGGGAGTGGGCCCAGGAGCTTCACCCAGTTCAGAAGATGAGGGCTGGTCTCTAGAACTGAAGAGACTTAGATGAGATTTTGGACTCTGGGTTGATGCTGTGATGGGATGGAGCCTTTGTGGACTTCAGGAAGCATGAGGACTGGGTGAGGGTCTTGGGAAAGGAGGCTGACCAGAGTGGCTGATTTTTGTCCCCATGACTCAGACCCCCTGGTGCTATGTCCATGAGTATGTGATGAAACGGCAAAAGGGACTTTCCAGATGGAATTAAGGCTACTAATAAGAAGACCTTAAGAGAGAAGATGGTGTTGCATTATCGTCATGGGCCCAATGTCATCACATCAGCCCTTAAAAGATGAAGACGAGGAAGAAGAAGCAGAAATATTTGCATCGGGAGAAGTAGTTGATAGACCATCGCTGGCTTTGAAGAGGGAGGGGACAGGGGCCAAGAATGTAGAGGCTGCCACACAGCAAGGGATCGGGGAATTGTGTCTTGCAAATGCATGGAGCTGAATTCTTGCCACACCTGAGAGAATCAGCAAGCGGATTCTTCCACAGAGTCTCCAAACAAAAGCCCAGCCTGGCCAACGCCTCAATTCCGGCCTTGTGAGGCCCCAGGAAGAGAATCCAGCCACACCGCGCAGGGCCTCCGATCCACATGACTGTGACACAAGAGCTTTGTGTTACAAGCCATGAGTTAGAGGTGATTTGTTACAGCAGGAATAGGAAACAAATGCACCCACTCAGCCACTGTGAAGGAAAAGACCCTCCTTCCCACTTGGCAAGACAGGTGTGGGTGCCCTGGTCAGTGCTCCCCGCTGACAGCAGGTGGATCCTGGGAAGAAAGTCTCTTCTGCAGAGGACACAGCTTCTATGACACAACCTTCCCGCAGCACAATGGGATTCTACCTCCTTCAGTGCAAATGTGTGTGCCTCCAAAGACATTTTCATCCACCCCAGACGTCCCCCCCCCCCACCCAAGCAATCACTGCTCGGTAACAAATCATACTTGAAATAAGAGTAAGGCTTCAGATTGTTATTCCAGTTCTTTTCTCAAGCCAACTCTAAGCCCGAGGCTTCCATTGGGTGGATTCTCAGGGGTTCAGTGGGAACAGGGACGAGGGAAAGCTCCCTCATTGGGTGGGGTTGGGGGAGAGTTGCGCCAGGGCCAAGCCAGATGGTACAGTGGGCTTCAGGGTCCACACCAGGGCAGAGCCTGAGCAGGTTCCTGGGCCACGGGATGCTGCCGTGTTGTGTGATTCTCCTTATTTTTGCTACACACCTGCTATAAGTCGTCTCTCGTGGTCAGCCCTGCTTGATTTTTCTCTATAGCACTTGCTAAATTCTAGTTCTCCAGAGTATGGAGAGGGAAAGGGACATGAGGAGAGGGACTGATGTCTGCTTTATAAACTGTTGCTTGTGCCTAGAGGAGACACATAGTGGGTTCCCAGGAAAGTACTCCTTGCTAGAAAGGTGATCATGTTTGGATTTCAAGAAGAATGGAGGGGGCAAAAGTGACTGCCAGGGGCCTTGGGGTCCAACGCTGTAATTTACCTGGGAGGAGATGGACCAAGGCAGGGAAATTTACTGTCACAAAAGACAGCAGCACACAATTTACAACTAATAACAATGTACATAATATTCTTTATTGTCAATTCCACGTAGCAAAGAAATTCTCACAATATGTTTCATTTAGTTTGGCAGAACTCTAAAATCTAGAGAGAAGCCCCGTTCCAACTGATACAGTTTCTGATACGAATACTGGTTGCTATTTTGGTTGACAAGAAACACAAAGTGGAATAATGACCATGTAGACCACAACTTCAAACACTGGCCTGACCTAGTTCTTTGCCTGTTAGGCTAGTAATTTTTAAATACTGAAAGATGGTTTCCTCAAATGTTTGCATTGTCTGCATCATAATGGTCTAAAGGCCTGTCACCCAAAGTATAATTCACATCAATGATGTTTCCTCCAACACTTGAAGTCTACACAACTAACAAAGCAATAAGTCCAGCTCTGTTTGGTAGCGTTTGCCAATTTCCATGGTGAAAATACTCTCACCATCAATATGACATCACTGAAGGCAGGGTTGGGAAGAAGTACCTGAGAGAAAGAATTCCCACCAAGCAGATACCACAGAGGAAAAAGAATCTCAAGAGCAAAGATCACCTTAAAATGCAATCAAATAGGGGAGTGACAGTTTCAAATATTTATTAACGTTGTTTCGGTACAGATTGCTTACTTGTAAGTTAATACATTTATTTTTAATAATTAAATTTTTATAATTTGCTATTTAACAGCCAGCTCACAAAATTCTGGAAAATGTAACAATCAACAGTAATGAGCCAAATACAAGCCAACTCAGCACACAACTAGCGCAGAAAGTCACTCCAGGAAGGATGCTAGAAGCTTGGCTTGCACAATTGGATAGATCGTCTGTCGCTCACTCGGAGAGGGCATGCCGTGGAGGCCACTTCAGCATGGACAGTGCAGCCCAGTGGTTGGGATCATGAAATTAGTGTCAAAAAAAATTCCACATGGAGATGCCCAGTTGGCAACTGGAAACACAAGTCCAAAGCGCAAAGGAACACTGGGGTTGGAGAAAGAGAGGAATGGGAGAGATCCCCTTTCTCCTCATCCTCTCCAACCATTGTTGTTTCTTGCCTTGTCAATTTTTGCCATTCTAACTGCTGTAAGGTGGTATCTCAAAGTGTTATTGTTGTTGTTGTTGTTTTTCAATGTGGCTTTGATTTGAATTTCCCTGATGGCTAACGATGATGAACACTTTTTCATGTGTCTGTGAGCCATTTGTATGTCTTCTTTGGACGAGTGTCTGCTCAGGTCTTCTGCCCAATTTTTGACACGATTATCTGTTTTTTGGGTATTGAGTTTGAGAAGTTCTTTATAGATCTTGGATATCAGCCCTTTATCTGTAGTGTCATTTGCAAATTATCTACTCCCAGTTGGCAGGTTGTCTCTTTGTTTTGTGAATGTTTCCTTTGCTGTGCAGAAGCTTTTTATCTTGATGAAGTCCCAAAAGTTCATTTTCACTTTTGTTTCCCTTGCTTTTGGAAACATATCTTGAAAGAACTTGCTGTGGCCCATTGAGATGCCACCCAGTTAGAATGGCCATAATTAACAAGTGTTGGAGAGGATGTGGAGAAAGGGGAACCCTCTTACACTGTTGGTGGGAATGAAAATTGGTGCAACCACTTTGGAAAACAGTGTGGAGATTCCTTAAGAAATTAAAAATAGAGCTTCCCTATGAGCCTGCAATTGCACTACTGGGTATTTACCCCAAAGATACAGATGGAGTGAAAAGAAGGGCTATCTGTACCCCCAATGTTCGTAGCAGCAATGGCCACAGTCGCCAAACTGTGCAAAGAACCAAGATGCCCTTCGACAGGGAAATGGATAAAGATGTGGTCCATATACACCAAGGAGTATTATGCCTCCATCAGAAAGGATGAATACCCAACTTTTGTATCAACATGGACGGGACTGGAAGAGATTATGCTGTGTGAAATAAGTCAAGCAGAGAGAGTCAATTATTGTATGGTTTCACTTACTTGTGGAGCATAAGGAATAACACGGAGGACATGGGGAGATGGAGAGGAGAAGGGAGCTGGGGGAAATCGGAGGGGGAGACAAACCATGAGAGACTGTGGACTCTGAGAAACAAATTGAGGGTTTTGGAGGGGACAGGGGTGGGGGATTGGGTGATCCTGGTGGTGGGTATTATGGAGGGCACGTATTGCATGGAGCACTGGGTGTGGTGCATAAACAATGAATTGTGGTACACTGAAAAGAAATTTTAAAAATAAATAAAAATTTTAAAAAAATAATAAAAAGCATAGACTCTGATGTAGGGTAATGTTGTGTTAAGAGAGGGAAATAAAAAACCCTGTTCAACTCCAAAATCCCAAGAATAGAATCCAGTAGAAAGGCACAAAAGTCAAGAGAGATTGGAAGTGATAATGTCATAAGAACTTGGGAGGATTCCAAAACAGATCCAAAAGCACAGGGGATTTTGTTACATGTTTAGGGCGGCATTTCATGTCCCTGGGATAACTTGATCGTCAATTGGAAAAAAAGATATTATGAATTTACACTTAAAACCATAAATCTAAACAAATTCCAGGAAAAAATTTTAAATAGAAATTATAAAGGTATCACAAAGAAGTATGGATAAATTGTGCTTAATTATCTTACAATTCGAAAGGCCTCTGAGTGTGACATAAAACCTAGAAGCCACAAAAGAGAAGAAACATGAGAAATTTAAAAAAAAAAATCTGCAAGGCAGGAGCTCCTGGGTGGTTCTTTTTTTTTTTTTTTTTTTTTTAGTAGTTTCTTAGGATATTATATTTTTCTTTATTTTATTTTATTTTATTAGTGTTCCAAGATTCATTATTCATGCCCCACAACCAGTGCTCCATGTAATACCATGCTTAGCAAGTAGTCTACTTGAAATTCGCCCTCTTGCTCTGCCCCACTTTTCTCTCTCAAAAAAAAAAAAAAAATCTGCAAAACAAAATACCGTAATTAATGTAAAAAGTGAGACAGGGATATGTGGCGCATATCACAAAGGGTTAACCTCCTAAAAATAGAAAAACACCTAGAAAGCCATATGAAAAGCAACCAGTCAATAGAAAAATTAGTAAAGAATCTAACGGCTCTCAGAACAGAAAACTCAAACGTCCGTAAGGGAAGATCAATATCACATATAAGAAAAAAGAGCAAAGCAAAATACCATTTTTTAATCTATCATATTGAAAAAAAAAATTCAGACCTTGTTGAGAGACCAGTTTTAAGAAGAAGCGGGCAATCAAGAATTTTCACACATTCAACTTCGATTAGATTAGCTGATGTCAGTTTGTAGATTACTGGTTACAGAGGGATTTGGTTCCAGAAGCACTGAAAGCAAAGCAGGAAACAATGTGTAGAGTTGCTACAATTCATGTACAAACATGTCTTCTCTACCTGTGGGTATCCTACATCTCTGTTAGGGATGCATATGTTATATGTGTACATGTGCATATGTATGTCTGTAGATCCATGTGTCTGTGCCCACTCACGTGTAACTGTTGGCTGGCGTATGTGCGCATCTGCTCTGGTCTCTGGCAGGATTCTGGAACCTCTGTTGCTTCTAGGAAAGAGAACTGGGTGGCCAGAGGATAGAATTGGAGGAAAATTTCACTTCTTTTGTATTTTGTAAACATCATGCAAATAAATGTATCATCTAAAAGTTGTAAAAATGTATCATCTAAAAGAGAATGTTACTAAAAGCAGAAACAACCAGTCATCTGCTCTTCAGACCCTGCTCTGTGTTGGCTTACAATGCCTTCTCCTCTTGACTGACTACACCTGCTTTAGCCACTGGGCTGGTGAGAAAGAAGGAAGGGAAATCAGTGCCACAAATTTACTCTTTATTCTGAGTCTAGCTATAGCAGGAAATCCTCAATTCAGTAACTGAATGTCCTTTCTGTACTCTCTATGATATATTTACCATCATAAAATCCCTTTATAATGTGGAGTACCTGGGTGGCTCAGTGGTTAAAGCCTCTGCCTTCAGCTCAGGTCATGATCCCAGGGTCCTGGGATGGAGCCCCACATCGGGGAGCCTGTCTCCTCCTTCTCTCTCTCTCTCTCTCTCTCTCTCTCTCTCTCTCTCTGCCTACTTGTGATCTGTCTGTCAAATAAATAAATAAAAATCTTAAAAAAAAAAAAAGCCTTTATAATGTATGATTTGAGACAACCGAGCTTAGAAGTGTGTCTAGTTCTAATAAACGTTGAAAAAATCCTTACTACTTTTCTGATCATAAGAGCAATACCTTGTTAGGGGAAAAAGAAAGAGAGAGACAAGAATGCTATGGAAATTGCTACCATTTCAAATGGAAACAAATTTCTGCAAGGGTGGGAGTAAGGGAGCGAGTCCCTAGAATGCCTGTTGCAAGCAGTGTCTCGGTATTTGAAAGAGCAGTGATTTTACATGTGGGCGAAGTCATCACGACCCCAGCCAACATCAGCCAGGGGCATCGAAACGGCCAGCAAGTGAAACACCTACTTAAAAGAAAGAACCAAGATGTCCTTCAACGGACGAGTGGATAAGGAAGATGTGGTCCATATACACTATGGAGTATGATGCCTCCATCAGAAAGGACAAATACCCAACTTTTGCAGCAACATGGACGGAACTGGAAGAGATGATGCTGAGTGAAATAAGTCAAGCAGAGAGAGTCAATTATCATATGGTTTCACTTACTTGTGGAGCATAACAAATAGCATGGAGGACAAGGGGAGTTAGAGAGGAGAAGGGAGTTGGAAGAAATTGGAAGGGGAGGTGAACCATGAGAGACTATGGATTCTGAAAAACAATCTGAGGGTTTTGAAGGAGCAGGGGGTGGGAGGTCGGGGTACCAGGTGGTGGATATTATAGAGGGCACGGATTGCATGGAGCACTGGGTGTGGTGAAAAAATAATGAATACTGTTACGCTGAAAATAAATTAATTAATTAAAAAATTAAATTAAATTAAATTAAAAACAAAAAGAGTTCTGCTTCCTACCTCCCGAGGTGCTGCGGGAGGTACCCCGTGGAAGGGTGGAGTTTCCCCAGCTGGTCCATGAGTTCCTCGAGGCCATCTCTATATTCCCACCATCAAACCGGGTGCCTGGCACGCATGGGTGGTCAATACACAGTAATGAGTGAATGAAGAGGAGGCCTGGAATGGTGGAAACCGAGCCCCTCTGGACGCCAGACACACATCAGACTCAAACCTTGAAGCCTGCCAGCTAAGGGGTCTGAGTAGGTCGCCCACCACCTCTGAGTCTCAGCCATCGTCCCCACAGTGGCTGTGGAACTGTGATCATGCTTTTCTTGCTGCGGAAATCAAAAAGCCACCTATGCAAACAAGGATGCTTGCGCAGCTGCAGAAACACAGTCAAGGCACAAGGTATTTTTTTTTTTCAAGTATGGTGGTAACTGCTGGGAAGGAATCCAGATGACAGGCAGAGTGGGGGTGCGGCAGCCCCCTGGGAGCATGGGGCTGGCAATGCCTGTGTTATCAGGGCACGGTTTCCCCCTGCCCCTACCTCCCTGCCCTGGGGGCGTCCCTGCAAACAAGCCCTGTCCACCTCAGGGGACACACAACATTCAGGAAGTGAGGGAAAGTTCTGCATTCTCAGCGCTTCTATTTAGGAGATACTCCTACACCTTGTCTGCTGAGGCTGCTGGGGAAACCACACATCTTCGAAGACTGGTGTCCTATAAGCCTTAGGATGCTAACTGCTCCTGAGCCCCCAGCCGGCAGCCTTGTCTCCTCTGGTCACAGGTCAGAGTCCCCACTCGCACCCACTAAAGCTGTTTCAAGCCTTGTTTGTAAGGCTGCTTCCCCACTGCCTGCCCAGACAGCCTCACTAACTAGTTCACAGAGAAATGAGAAACCACCTAATAGAGATGTGGTCCACATACTGCCCAATCCCACTTTGACATGTACAACTCTATGGCTTCACTATATTCAAAGAATTGGGCAACTGTCAAATCGGTCAATAACAGAACCTTTTCATCAGCCCCAAAGAAACTCTCTACGTGTGAAACACTCACTTCCTATTCTTCCTTGTCCTTGTCCTCAGCTGAGGCAACCACTCGTCTACTGTATGTCTTTACATATTTGCCTATTCTGGACATTTCATCAAAATGGAGTAGCATAACACGTGGCCTTTGTAACAGGCTGTTTTTCACTTGACAGAACGTTTTCAAGGTGCCCCCATGTTGTGCCAGGTTTCGATGACTCCATCATGGGGATGGAGTCACACTCTAGCAATTCCCAGTTGACGGACGTTTGGCTTATTTCACTTTTGGGCTCTTACGGGCTACCATGGGGGTGGGGGAGCCTGCTATGAACATTCTTGTGCCAATGTTTGCAAGAACACGTGTTTTTATCTGCCTTGCGTCTACACCTGGGAGTCAATAGCTGGGTCATAGGATAACTGTGTGTTTAGCCATTTGAGAAACTACCAGACTGTTTTCCAAAGGGGCTGCACCATTTTACACTCCCACCTGCAGGGACAAGCTTCCAGGTTCTCCCCATCCTGGCCCACACCCATCATTGTCTACCTTTGGGATTCTAGCTATCCTGGTTGGGGGGGATCTTCCTCTCATTGTGGCTTTGATGGTCATGGCTAATCTTCAGGTTCTTGAACCCCCTTGTCTCACTACTGATTTCATGTAATCATATACATATACTGTGATTATATTTATATGTATATATAACACAGAACATGAATGAAAATATTATAGAAATATACAATAGAAACTATAATAGAATAAAACTATAGTAGAATGCAAACAAAGAAATGTGTAAATCCATCACGATGCCTCTATGTAACATCTATGTTGTTTCAAGGGACGGAATAGGTCACTGGTGCTGACCCTGAAGGCTTTGACCACCAGCCATGCAAATCACATGCTGATGGCAACAGTCCTTACCAGACCCTTCCATTCTCAAAAGAGCAGGATCCTCCTGTCCGAGCCAGCTACCTCCATCCAGAGTTGGGTCTGGACCCCATCCCCTCACACCTCTGGAAAAGGGGCTTCTTTTCCGTCCTCTGTAACTGCTTTCTTACCAGTGTCACCAACCACAGGAAAATCCGCTTTCTACGGGCTCCCTCCACAAACAGCTGGTGCAGCAGACACTCCAAGGCGAGGATCCCAGGGTCACTGCTCCCCTGAGCCAGGCACACCTAGCACCCCATTCATCGTCTGTTATAGCTGCATCTGTCTCCTGCGGAGGTGAGGAGGGTGCGGCCGCAGACGTGGAAGCCCCTCGGAGGGGTGCCTGGCTCGCGGCCAACGTGCCTGCTTGCTTTTACTGTCTTCAAAACCGCAGTCATGTTTTGAATAAATACTATGTGCAGATGACCCCGAGGTGAGGATGACAGTGTTGTACGGCCGGCTGGAAGTTTCTCAGCAATCCCCTTTCCACAGCCTGCCCCCCGAGGCGAGCGCCGCTACCGGCTGCTTGCGGACCCTCACAGAGATGGGTGTCCTGTACGCACGCAAGACAGTCGTGGGAGTGGAGAAGATACACAAAAGAGCCTCCTGAGCACCCTGTTCTGGCGTGTGCTGTTTTTCACTTCGTATTCATTCTTTTGGAGATGCTTCAAGGTCAGCCCCCAAGACTTACTTCATCCTTTGTAACAGCTGCCACTAAATGAGGCCATAATGGATTTGCAGGTTTCCTGATAAAGACACTCTGTATTATCAGTACCTAATGTTATTGCCATATGATCAAATACTGTACATCTATAACGATAAAGAAATATGATGATTAATTAAACCTCATTAAAATCCATAATAAAAATTGCCAAATTTACCTAGGAGGTGTACCAAGTGACAATTTCCAGCCCGAAAACAAGAGCATGTCTCTCTCCGCCTATCACCCCCAAAGGCTGCTGTCTTTGCTCCGTGTCAACCTGACAGGTGAACGACAGAGTCAGTACATCATTTAAGTGTGCTTGAATCCAAATAAATAGATACATAAGCACGAGTCCTAACCTGAGTGAGGCAGAACACATCTCCAAGTGTCCAGCAGCTTTTTGTATTTGCCTTGGGTGGAAGGGTAGAAACCATCTGTGTCTTCTCTCCACTCAATTTCTATTTTATTTTAAATGTTTTCTTATTGGTTGGTTAGAAAAATTAACCTTTTTTTTTAATTTTTATTTTTTATAAACATATATTTTTATCCCCAGGGGTACAGGTCTGTGGATCACCAGGTTTACACACTTCACAGCACTCACCAAAGCACATACCCTCCCCAATGTCCATAATCCCACCCTCTTCTCCCAAACCCCCTCCCCCCAGCAACCCTCAGTTTCTTTTGTGAGATTAAGAGTCACTTATGGTTTGTCTCCCTCCCAATCCCATCTTGTTTCTCCTACCCACTTAAGCCTCCATGTTGCATCACCACTTCCTCGAAAAATTAACCTTTTGATCATGATAAAAACTGCAAAATTTTGGCAGGGTTGTCTTTTTTTGTTTTGAATTTCTTTGCAATATATTTTTTTCCCAATTCAGGGCTATATGCAGTCAGATTTATCAGTCCAGGTCCAGTGTATTAGCTAAAGAGAAATTCTTCATTCCTATGTGTATGTACACACACACACACACACACACACACACACATGTATACACACACATATATTCTTTATAGAGAGAAGTATTCTTTTTATATATTGATAGTTTGAGCTGTTGAAAATCTGTTTTCTACAATTTATTTATTTTTTCCAAATGTTATCTAACTATTTTTTCCAAATGCAATCCTTACTTAATAATATTTTCTTATCTAATTTAAAATGACATCTTCAAATTCTTTACCTAATTGGGTCTGTATATGTGTCTCTTCTCCATTTGTCTGTCTTTTCTAATGCTAGCATGCCACTGCTATAATTATTCTAATTTCATCTAAGATTTTTTTTTTCAGAAAGCTTGCTTATTCCTCCCTTCAAAAAATGCTATTAGGTTTTTTACTGCAATTATATTAAATGTATAGATTCACCAAGGGAGACTTGGTAATTCCATGAAGCCAAGTCTTGTCCAAGCCGGGTATGACTTCTCATTTATCAAGTCTGTCAAGTCCTTTCATACTGTTTTAATGTTTTCTTCATCACGATCTCCACCATTTCCTGGTAAGCTCATCCCAAGAAATGTCATGTTTTTTGTAGATGTTATAAATGGCTTTTTTCTTCCACCATAACCTTCCTCTGCTGGGTGTAAGACAGCAGTTAGTATCTGTATATTAATTGTTCTATTCTGACCCTTTCTGGATTCTCTCATGTATAATTGCTTTTCAATGGTTTCCTCTTGGTTTTTCCACTTCTTTCCATGGTGACAACGGTATTTCATCCACTCTAATTTCCTTTTCCTTTCTAGTTGCATCAACTATCCCAATTAAGATCAGTAAGAGTAGTAACATTTCCTGTCCTTTTGTCTTACTCGTGACTTTATGGGGATGATTTCACTGTTTCCCTATGAAGCATCAAAGTGCCCTTAGTAGAGATGACTAGTTAAAAGTAGAGATAATTGCTTTAAAAAGCTGGCAATAACTACTTAGAAAATATTTTATTGTGAACATTTAAAACAAATAAAATTAGAAAGTACAGATGTTTACTAGAAAATAAACATCCTAAATCAAATAACCTATATTCAATATTGCTAACATCCTATTGTACTTGTTTTATACACACTAACACACTCCATATGGATATATACACTTTGATGACTGATTTCATGTAAGTAACAGAAATCATGGATCTCCCAAAATGTAAGCTATTCCTCGACATGGACACAAATCACTATTAAACAAAACAAAATTAATATTTAGTATAATACCCCACTTTTTATAATAATACACACATTTTCAAATGTGCCCGAATGACCACAAAATAGATTTTATGGCAGGAAATAGAAATCACAATCATCCATCACAAATTTCATTTGCTTTGTTACATCTTGTGTTGGATATATTTCACATTGCTGAGAAAGAAATATTCTTTTTTATTCGTAACTTAGATGCAGTCCTTAACTGTTTTTCCAGCACCTAATGGGAACTTTTTCTCTTCTGCTCCATTACTGGGGTGAACTATTACTAAAAGTTTCCTAATATTGAAGACAGTTTATATTCTGGGAATAAAATTTTCTTGATATTATTTTTCCAATGTGTTACTGAATACTGTTATTAAGTGAGACTTGCTCATGGTTTTGCTTTTCACAGTTTTTTTTTTAAGTTTGATAACAAAGCTATATTTTCTTCATTTTTTCAAGATTTATTTATTTACTTGAGAGAAAGCGTGCACACGCATGTGAGTGGGGGAAGGGGCAGAGCAAAAGGAGGAATGTCAAGCAGACTTTGTGCTGAGCTCAGAGCCCGACGCGGGGCTCCATCTACGACCCTGAGATCACAACCTGAGCAGAAACCAAATGTCTGATGCCTTACCGACTGTGCCACCCAGGCGCCCCTTTGCCACAATTTTTTTTTAAAGATTTATTTATTTATTTGACAGAGAGAGATTACAAGTAGGCAGAGAGGCAGGCAAAGCGAGAGAGGAGGAAGCAGGCTCCCCGCTGAGCAGAGAGCCCGATGCAGGACTCGATCCCAGGACCCTGAGATCATGACCTGAGCCGAAGGCAGCGGCTTAACCCATTGAGCCACCCAGGCGCCCCTGCCACAATTTTTTTTAAAGTAAGATGTTCTTTTTTTTTTTTTTTTTTCCTCCTATGCCCTGAAATAGTCTAAATAGCACTGGAGGCAGTTCTGCTAGCAAGGATGACGTCGTCCCCCCAAACCAGCTCTCCCGCTGTGACCTCTGACTCACTAGGGCTGTAACTCTGGTTACTCTCCCCTCCACATAACTTCCATCTTTCACCTTCTCTCTCTCTCCTACCAGCTTTCCCCTGAGCTCTGGAATATGGGATTGGGGGGGGGGGGGTTCTTTTTCACTACATAGTTTGATGGTGATAACTTGATTAGGATTTTGAAGATTTTCTGAAGCTATGTGGAGCCTGTTCCATGGTCATGTTATTCTGGTGAGAACTCTTGACCAGCCAAGGACTCTTGACCACGTTTTCCTTGAAGGGCCTTTAGATAGATCTCAGCATGGTTTATTTTTGACGAGTCATCCTGAAGGAGGTGAGTTCTTCCTGAACCATCCAGGATCGGTCTGTGGAGGAGGGGTCCAGACCATGTTCCAAGCAGGAGGAATGTCCTTCTTATCTAGGAACAAGGATTAATTATTTTAGCCTTTGCTTCTCCCCAGTCAATGGAGAGCAAAAGCTGTAGATTGCTCAAAGAAAATGTGTTTCTTCTTGCCTGGACCTGACCCCTGCTGAGCAGGTCTCTGAATGTGCCGTGGGAATCAATGGATGGAAAGTCAATGCTCTGTGAGTGACATTCACTGATAACTTCTAGATGAGAAGGCTCTGCTTGCCCCTCAGGACAACAGGCCAGTGGGGAGGGTGGTCTCCACAGGTGGACTCTCATCTGAATCCCAACACCTCTTCCTGCCTATGTGAGCCTCAGACACTCCAGCTGTAAAATCCAAATTAGCCTCTGTATCTGAGATAAAGATGAAGGGAGGTGACCCCATGATGCTCATCCTAAGGTTGACCAATGAACATCAACCATTATTATCACTGTGTTCAGCTGAACTCAGTCAATTGATAGAATCAGAAGGAAAGCCTGAAAAGAATGGCATAGAGACCCCTCTCTCCCACTACCAGGCGAGGTCTCCGACCATGCAGGTCCAGAATCTTATCCTTAATGGACTCATTTTCACTAATTAAATTGGCAGGCGATCAGTTCAAAACCAAGATGTGAAACTCTTCATCAGCCATGGAGATTAACCTAGGGCCACACTCAGTGACGCCGTGTGAGCATGCTTCAGGCACACAGGCTACTCAGCAGGAAGAGAGGGTGGGCATGAGGCTGGTGGGACACTGGACACTGGACGCTGGCAAGAGAAGAAAGGAAAACGACTTCAGTGAAATGAAAATGTTCCGCCTGAAAACTAGAGGACCAAGTTCCCAAAACGCATATCCAAGAGACATGCACCAACCTTCATGTGCCCTTGACCACCAGCTCTCGCCTCTGTCCAACACTGCTCCCAACTTCACATTCAGGTTTTCACCATTTCATTCCAGTTTTTGGTCATTCACAGTCATTTAGGAACCATTTTGCAGAAGTCTCTAAGAATGATGCAATTTCCAGGTGTCTTGATGTTTAACTGCCCTGCGGGTCCCTGAGATCCACCTTGGTTATAGCAAGAGAAAGACACCCCCTGTTTTTGGAAGTCCTTTGTTCTTTCTCTGACTCTTGCACACATCAGTAATTTACTCCCATTTTTTTTTTTCTAAGAACACTTCACAGTATAAATTGTGGCCTGGAAAATGGTGTGTTTCCTCTGCTTCCAGACAAGGAAAGCTGTAAATAATTTAAAGTTCCTGCTGTGCAAAATAACCCAAACAGAAAGTGCATTTTTTATGCTTGGCACTGAGGATGGTAAAATAAGAAATTGTGCCAATTTTCCTACAGGTAAAATTTTAGCTTCTTTATAACATAAGCACTTTGACTCTGAAATAAGTAATGTAATGAGATTTCTTGCAAGGTGTGCCAGCATTAAGGTAGGTCCATAGAAATAATGGTCCACATTAACCTTTTTCAAAAAAAAAAACTCACAAAATTACTGATTTTAAGTCTGAGCCTGGGCCCATTAAGTCACACCTCAGGGCTCAAAGACTGTACTCACTCCTAACATTCATGTCACCATTACTGTCCCAGGTCTGCACACTCAACTTACAAGAAAAGATTATTTTGTAGCACAAGATTCTGATGTGTACGTTATTTGAATTTCCATAAGCCACCATATTTTGAAACATCAATGTGACCTATTTTTCATCCCCTAATAAATGAATCATGATAAAATGGTACCCTGTCTTGTTTCACCTGATGTCCCACCATCATGAGCACCTCCAGGGATGTCCTGCTGTCCCTGCACGGACTGTAGGACTTTCCTCCTTCATGTCCAAGAGCAAGAAGAAGAGAGAGACCATCTTGCTCAATCCCTTCTCCTCAGGAAACCCATGCTGGGAGCGCAGGATGGAAAGATGGACAGTCTCTTGATCATCTGCTCAGGCGCCATTTTGCAATGAGGGCTGCTTCCCTGGGTACCAGACCAGTGGCTCTCACACCAACTAAGCAGCCCCAGTTCTCATTCTGCATGAATGGGGAAGGGTTGAGTCATCCGATTTCATGAACACAAAGCACAAGCATGACACAGAAGAGCCAAATATACACCAAAGATCATGGGGCACCTGGGTGGCCAAGTCAGTTAAGCGTCTACTCATGATCTCAAGGTCGTGAGATCGAGCCCCACGTTGGGCTCCATGCTTGGCAGGGAGTCTGCTTGCGATGCTCTCTCTCCCTCTCCTGGTGCCCCTCCCTCCACATGCTCTCTTTCTGGAATAGATAAATCTTTTTAAAAAGGATCATAATAGAAATTATTGACCAACG
Organism: Mustela nivalis; assembly: GCF_964662115.1. Classification (NCBI taxonomy): domain Eukaryota; kingdom Metazoa; phylum Chordata; class Mammalia; order Carnivora; family Mustelidae; genus Mustela; species Mustela nivalis. The sequence goes on along the minus strand of NC_139020.1, from coordinate 4,447,660 downwards.
GCTGCTAAGTGCCATCAAAGGCATGCACAACCAGAGTTTGCTTCTGGGGGTAGCTGTCTATCCCTCTCACCCACTGGTTTCACCCTTCCGTGCAGACGTTCAGTCCTGGTATGTCTCTACACCCTTTCTCTTGCAGAATGTCTGGGTGCTGAGCCGTTCTGAGCAGATGCTGAAATGCCAGGGAGATGAGTCCTCACGCGTATGAGTGAACTTGGCTTATATTTTCTACAACGACACAGGAAAGAAGGAATGAGAAGGGAGGGAGGCTGGAAGACATAAATTAAAAAAAAAAAACAAACAAACAAACACTGCTTCCTGTAAAATGGTCCCCAGGGTTGCAGCAGGAGGGGCTGTATGGGGCTCCTTGACTATAGGATACTGAAGAATAAATCCTCAGCTATGTTACCTGAAGAGTCCTGTTTGCTCAGGACCCTGCTTCTCCCGGGCATGTCCCAGCGCAACAGCCAGCATTGAGGGTCTGCACCCACCTCCACCCACCTGGAGGGTCTGCCCCAGCCTCACGCTGCTTTCTGGAGCTGTTCCTTCAGGGGACACGTCCCGCAACCCCTGAAGCAGGCTGGCTTTCTCCCTCAGGGGCTCATCCACACTGGGGCTACCGCCTTCTTTCAGCTTATTTCTTCTCTACTAAATTATAAACTCTGTGGGGAAAAGGATTGCACCTGCCATGGTCCTGATCTCATTCCCTGAGCCACCTGGCCAACAGTCAACAGTCAATCAGTGAGCTCAGGGTGTCTCATTAAACACTTTCCCACTCACTTACATGAGGTGACAGATTCTGTATCTTCTGAGACCCGAGGACATTGTGCCCTTTCTTACATTCCTCCTGGGTTGACCATGTACTGCGCTCTTGCCAGCATGTCTTGGTTGGTCTCGGAGATTTTGAGGAAAGAGGAGTGACCAACCAACCCAGGAGGAGCTTCCTCGGCTCCCCGGCCTCAACAGTCTTCTGAACCTTGGGCTCAAAGTGACAAACACTTAACTCAGGAGAAATGGAAGGGCTTGAAACCATCTCATCTAACAGTGATTTCACAAAGGGTCCTGTTGACTCTGCTCTTGGAGAAATGGGACCATTAGCCTGTTAAACTTTTCCAGAGAATACACCTCACCCTCCAAACTGAAACAAGGGATGCTCTCTAGTTGGAGATAAACACACAGGCATATCAGCAATTTCCTGTTCAGTAGCTCTTGTGCACACTACGGATTGCAAGTTCTGGGAGATAGGACTCAGTTGCGCTCAACTTTGTCATCCCAGGACAATTACAAGCAGAACAGATACCTTTGGGTGGCAGCTGCTATATGTCTTCCCTGAGCTTCTGCACAAACTGGATTCTGTTTGAAAATATCTATTTATTACTTAAAAAAAAAAAACTACCCAGAATGAGTTTCTTGTCACATGATGGAATCACAGAATACAGAGCTTGACAGCTCATCTTCACAACTCACTGCCATGGTCTCTGTTGCTCTCTGGGGAAAAGAGGCCTGGTGCACTGCTGGCATCAGACAGCCTGCTTGGTGACCGACCCCCTGAAAATGAACCTGAGCTGAACAGCCCCTCACACTTAGGATGTCCAGCACGGATGACAGGACCATGCTGCACTTCTGGCTTCTCAGCAATTTCTCCCCAGTGAATACTGAAACCTCCAAAGCAAAGTACGAGTAATAGATTTAATGTTTCACCTTCAAGCTTTATTTCATAACCTAGAAGCTCCTGCTTCCTAGTATGTCCTTATTCAGTCTCCTGGATTCCAGGTGTGGAGTAGCAACTTAACAACATTGTTTTTCTATCTTGGGAATAATTTAGAGCACATTTACCCCCAAATGGCAAAATTTGAAGGAATCTTAAAATGACTTTCCCTTCATTTTAAGCACTGTTTCTAATAATCCCCAAAGGCCAAGAGTGTGTTATGACTGCCCTCGAGCGGGGCTGCTGACTGTGTGAGCTATGTGCACTGCAACAGCAGAGAGAATCCAGAAAAGGCCAGTCACTTGGGTGCAACTCCCTTAGACTGATCCACGGGGACTAAGAAGCATTCCCAACACTAAGTCCAAGGGCCGATTTCCCACCCTGACATAATCTTTGGGTGGAGTATTATCTCCACAAGACCCCCCTCTCCACTGTAAATATACTGAAAGGTCGGTGTTCTACTAACTCAGCGGAATTTTCTGATCAGGTTTGTGGGGAGAACCTTCATAGGATGTGACTCAGGAGGGCTCTGCCCAAGTGGGCTCTTCTTCTGTGTGACAGGAGAACCTACTCTACATGGGACTATTCCAAAAGGAAGAGTGGCTTGTCCAGATCCTTAAGTCCCCAGAGGTCCTGGAAATGGCCAGGTGTGAAGACACTATGTACGTGTTCCGGTAGTACGTGTACCGGAACTTTGTCTGAGAGCAGGGGATCCTGGGCTCAGAGAAAGCTTCAGGAAGTTCACATACAACCGCAGCGAGTGAGAGAACCCCGGAGAGATGCTCTAACTCTGGCCGGATGTTGACATTTCAAGTCTAGAAACAAAAAAACATCTCTAGGTCTTGAAAAACGGACACCAGAGCTCACCTGGCCTTGGAAGGGATGTATTCGCTCACCTGGCCTTGGAAGGGATGCATTCACACTCCGAACAGTTAGGATGAGAACCTAAGATCCTTTCCCTTCCACCTCTGGGGAGCAAGGGCTTTTCCCCCTCTCCTCCTGGGAGGGGACAGGAGGCAGCTGCCTCTGTCTCCCCAGCATCAGGAGAGAAAATTTATTCTTCGCGCAGATGCAGGCTTGTGTTTGTGGACGTGTATGGCATTGGCCTACTTCTTGCCACGTCACCCCAGGGGTGAGAATCAAAGCATGGGGAACCCTGCAGACACTATTTGCTTTCTAAATGAATAATGATCATCTGTCTTTAATCCAGAGTACACAGTCTCATGTACACATTCAGGATAAAGTTAATAAAGATAACTATGAAATCCTAACAGCAATTCAAAGGGGAAAAAATAGCTTACTTTGTGTCCCTTTGCGCTTCACTAGTGGCTAGTCAAGGGGAGGGAAGGACTATTCTGAAGGGTAAAAACAGGGTGAGGGCAGAGAATTCTTACGTTATATTTGTGGCCGTTGCTTTTTTCTCTGCCAAATACGTGGTGTCAAATCAGAGGTTCCCGACCTCAACCCTGCTAGAAAGAATAGATGGGTCTTTATCGTGAGGACTGTCTTGTGGTTTTGAGGACATTGGAGGAGATTTTGCAGCAATCCTAGCCTCTAAGAACGGTGCCAATGGAAACATCCACTCCCCCTGAGCTGCGAGGATCCAAAATGCCCCGAGACATTGCCAAATGCCCAGTAGGGGGCAGAATCGCTCTGGCTGAGAACCACTGTTGTATGTGCACACGTGGCACCATACAACCATGCATTTCGCATGGTACTGGTCACGGTGAGATGGGAAGAACAGTTTTCCGCACAAGCCAAGAGGTCTTCTTAGCCACCCCCACAATTAACCCATTCAGATGGTAACCAACCCTTTTCATCCACAATGATTAAGCTGAATCTGCAAAGACCCCCTGGGGACGGTGCCACCGCTGCACAGACCTGCTTGGAAGGGTTGCCAGGCTGGATGGCCGACAGCAAATGCTCTTTTAGGGATCAGCACTTGATAGAGGGGAAGGATCCGAGTCCTGTGAGGGAAGGAGAGACTAACAACACAGACGAGGGATGTGGAAATGGAAGAGCAGCAGGACTAAAGACTCGACTCACCCCCTACAAAATTTTTTGAAGAATGAGCACCACTGAATACAGAGTCATTTGGAAAGCAAAATGCACGACATTTGAGAATATCATAAAAGTCAGTGGCGAGGCCATGGGAAGTGAGTGCCCCCTTTGTGCCCCCTTTGTTAGAACAGAAGGGAATGGGCAAAGCAGCAGCTCAAATGAGAACATGTGGTGGCAGATTGGGGGAGAAAATGCTCAGGGAGGGGGGTTCATATCTTCCTCATGATGCCTTATTGCCTGGACAACAGATGTACCTTAAATTGAGGTTATTTACCTAAATACTCCTCTCCTTCAGCGGGCTCTAGATTTTTGTAGGCAGTCCTGGTCTTCACCATGAATATTTCTGCTGAGGAGCCTAGCCCAGGGCCTGACACAGTAAGAAAATCAGAAGATGGGGAACCCATGCCAAAGGGAGGCGCTACACTACTTGAGCTTTGTTTAGTGCATCTGCCCCTGTGGGTGACTGTGGCTCACCATTAGAGATGGGTTTCAGAAGGACATCCAATCATAGAGAGCCACTCCCAGCCTTCAGTGTAGACAGTCTACAGAAGGGGAGGCCTGGGCACCATCACCTGAAGCCTCAAGAACTCTCAACATGAAACTCAAAATGCCAGGGCAGAACATGGTCTGGCAGGGCATATTCATTTACTGTGGTGCATGACAGATCACCACAACCTTAATGGCTTCAAACAACACCTATTTATCATCTCCGTTTCTGTGGTTCGGGACTTCCAAGCACAGCTTACCTGGTCCTTGGCTCAGGGTCTCCCAAGGTTAAGGTGTTGCTGGGCTGTGTTCTCATCTGGAAGCTCAGTTGAGGACAAATTCACTTCCAAGCTTGCATGGGAGATTGGCAGAATTCCTTGATGGCTCTTGGTCAGAGGCTGTCCATGGCTCCTACAGGTACCCAAGGTTCTCTCCACAGGCAGTCCACAGCATGGCATATTGCTTCCCCAAGGTCCACAGGACATCAAGAATAGCTGCTAGTGAAACGGATTCTTACACAACACAGTGCAAGGGAAACACCTCCTGCCACATTTGCCATAGTCTATTGATTAGAAGTAAGTTACAGGTCCCACCTAAACTCAGTGAAAGGAACATTTCACAAAGCCATGAGCACCAGGAGGCAGAGCTCACTGGGGATCACCTTAGTATCTGTTCACCACAGGAAGGAATAAAATTTAAAAAAAAAAAAAAAAGAATTGTAACAGGGGCACCTGGGTGGCTCATCAGTTAAGCCTCTGCCTTCAGCTCAGGTCATGATCCTGGGGTCCTGGGATTGAGTCCTGTGTTGGCCTCCCTGCTCAAAAGGGAACCTGCTTCTCCCTCTCCCTCTACTCCTCCCCACCCCATGTTTGCACTTGCCCATGCTCTCTCCCTCCCTCTTTCTCTCACAAGGGAAAGAAATAAAATCTTCTTGAAAAGAATTGTAACAATTCTCCCCTGCATAGCTTCCCAAGAGCTGTTCACCAACAACATGGTTACCATCACTTTGTTAAAATTCCAAAATTCCCCACTGATGGGAAAGTTTAGGGGAAAACTGGACTGCGGGGTGAGTTTCCTCTTTCATGCAGTGGCTCTAACTGTGACAGGTTTCTGGTCCCTTCCCATTCATGATTGTGACCAGCAGCCTACACATTGTGGGGCTGGGGGAAGGGGAAGAAAGTCCCTCACTTCAGAAACCTTGGTTTGAAATGATGACTTATAAATTCACAAACTTTTAGTGCACTGTTCCATGGCAGGAAAACTGAGACCACACTGATCCCGCTCTTTCCCATCCCTGGACAGGAACAGAGCCCTTCACCTGAAGCTTGGTCACAGCCAACATCTTTCGTAATGAGGGGCCACATACACAATCTTCTGCTCCCAGAAAATCAGATTGGTCTTTCCCTCGTCCATTCTGGCCAATTTCTCTTGAATGTTCCTTATTCTTTGCTGACCTCATTAGAAGTAGGTTTGTTCCATCCTGATGGGGTGTTTCCAGACCCAGTCCTTATTTACTGTTTGACTAAGCACAAAATGTTTCCTTCATCAGATAAATTAGTTAAGAAGCCAGTCACTCAGTAAGCCCAATCATGCCTGGGCTGAAGGCTAAAAATAAAAGGAGAGAGAGTCCTTCCAGCCACGGAAGCAAAAATGAATCACACTCTTAACCTTTCTACGGATGACTTCTCTCCAAGGAGGAGGTAGTCTCTATTTCTCTACCTGGAGCACTGGGCTCTGCGGAGGATGATTTGAGCAGATCATACACGTTGGAATTGCTCCTTCTCAACCTCCACTGCCCCTGATTACCCTCTGTTCTCCAGAAGGGCCACAAATAAAGATGCGTGTGCAGCTTGTACCCCACAATGGCCTCTAATTCCCATAGAAGTCATTTGCAGTTTGTTTTACCTCTTGTATATTGCACTTGCACACTTCTTTTCTTATTTTGATCTTTTAAAAAAATTACAAGGTATTTCTTCAACTTATATGTCATGGGTTTCAGCTTTGTAAAAACCTTCAACCATATCAACACCTTGTCCTACAAATGAAGCTAGTGGGAACAGTGCAACTTAGGGGCCCCATGGTGCATTGACTGAGAGCAGAATCAGATCACACAGGAGTCCTGAAATTACTACACACTATACTAGCTGCATGGGGGCACCACGGAGACGTGGTCACAGTGTAGGATCCCTGGATTACCAGATTGGCTGTAACCTCAAGGTGACAGGTTCATGTGACTGAACCACAGCTCAAAAGAACCTAGAAGAGGTCACACTCAGGATATTGAGTCTGGGGGCTTCCCACCTATGTCCTGCATGTTCCATCATTTTTCTTTCTTGCCTTCCTAGAACTCATTTTCTGGTAAGACCAGCACCAAAGTCCTTCACCCATGCCTCTTCTCCACCACCTCACATCTTCTGGTGACTTCATTTAGGACACAGCCACCACTGTCCCCCCCCCCTCAACCTGAAATGTCCCTTCTACTCATGTCCCTGTCACCACAACTTGATCTTTCCTCTTCCATGGGCACCACGTCGTCACGAGGGCTATCATTTCTGGGATGTCTGTCTGGTACCGAGCGCTGTACTGACACTCACCAGGCATCGCTTCATCTAAGCATCACAGAAAGTAGTGGAACGGGTGGAAGGGGGCTGTTATGTCCACTCATGTGAGGACACTGGAGCACAGAGAGGTTAATGACCTTCTCGTGCTCTCTTATTAGTTCAGGGTGGTGTCAGGATCTGCACCCGAGTCTGAGTTCAGAATCCATGCCCTCTCTCCTGCTCCAGCACAGCACCCCAACATGCCCTCAGCTTTACAGAACATCATTGATTTTAGATACTCTGCTCCTTGGGAGCCCTCGGTACACATGCACATATGCCAGATTGTTTCTTTTTGCTTGTACTTGGAAAGGGCAGTTCTCATACATCTGTGAGAAACTAGTGACACACAATTCTTCAGCCGTTGCTACAGTGCACACAAGTTACACACACACACACACCACAGATACACATATATAATGCACCTCTACATTTTGAGGCAGACATTTCAATCCTAGGGAACACCAGAAGTGAACGAAGGTCTCTCTCTACTTAGAAACTTGTACGCTCACTAATCTCCTCCATCTATCCAGCACTCCAACCAAGTCAAAGTCAATAGAGATTATCTGTTTCACATTTTTCCCAAGGACTTGACAGCTCACATCCTGGCCAGAGACATGAGAAATTAATGTGGCAGTTTTCTGGTTTTTCTGCAGCACACTGACCTCATTGGCATTATACGAGGCTAAAACTCTTTGGGATTTTTTTTTTTTTGGAAGCTCATGTTTCTTTTTCTTTCATTTCTTTAATTTCTAAGGTCCCCTCCCCTGTTCATCTTTTCCAGTATAATTTTTTTGATATACCTCTAAGTAGTCCTTTGTGAATCTATACTGGATGTTTCCTGTTTTTGGTGTTGTTTCTAAAAGAAATTACAATTTTCTGGGCTTTAATTATAGTGTCCCACAGGGTACCTCCGTTTTCTTCTGCTTCATGTAATATTGTGCAATTTTGTCTATTATGCCTTCTGCTCCTCTTTACAGATACAGAACTGTCCTCCTCTGTGCTGCCTTGAATTCCCGCAAGAAACATACGTGTATGGTTATCATACTTCTCAAAGTTTGAGACACAGATACTGGATGCCTCCTCTTGTCGACAGTCCAACACTAAACACGGGGAGATGGTTGCAGATACCAGCTAATTTCTGAGTCAATGCGTAGAATTCGGTAGCTTGACTCATATCTACTACCAGAGTGGAACATACAAAGACCAAATGAAAGAAATCTAATTTTTCCTATGAAAAAAATAATGATCTACATCATCTAATTCAGGATAGGTACAATAGGACATGCAGACCTATATTACCACTGTAATCTTTTTCAAAACTGGATAAATGATATAGCTCGTATTTTTAAAGGATTGGAGAGGTACAGAAGTGATGAAGACCAAAAGAACTCAAGCCAGAGAGATAAAAGAGCTTTCCCTAGGTGAGATGCGGATTGCTGAGTGTTTTCTTTTCTTTGTGTATTGGCCAGTTCCAATTCTGAACATGACTTGAAGATTATGCTTGGCCCAAACTGAAGGATGCTACCAGAAGACTCTGGGCAGTCATCTGTGGGTGGAGTGATGGATTGAAAGGATAGGCCCTGACAACCATGTCCTGAGCTTTGCTGCAGCACTGAAATTTCATACGGCGCTTAAGAAACGAAGTCCATTAGAGAGAGAAGCTCTGCAGCAAACACAAAGACCGTCCTTGTCATACTGACTTTTCAGTCATTAACTGTACTTGAACTTGTGCAAGGAAGAAGCTAAGCCCAAAATCTCCAAAGGGCAGGACATTCTGCTGAGGGTGAAGAGAAAAGGCAAAAGCTTAGAAACACCGCCTTCAAGAAACAAGGATTTACCAGATATGAACAAATCCTGCCAAAATTACATTCCAGCCCCAACCCAAAATAATCTTCATTGGATTGAAGTGATCAGCTCCTCATTCTACATGCCCACAAGAGGAAAACGGAGCCCTCATTGGCTGACGATATTACCTAAAGCACATGTGAGCTATTTACATGTGATATATGGTGTCTAAAAAAAATCAATGGATAATCAACTGGATCTTCAATCAAGAAAAGAATATTTAATTAGAGGTATATAATTTCAGCTCTGGCATGTACAGAACTTGGAAGTCATCATTCTATACTTATCAACAAGAACAAAAATCTGAACAAGCTGAAAATCAATGACTTTCCTTGAACTGATCAGAAAATTGAGGTCACAAGTTAAACCACCACCTCAACATCTAGAAAGACAGGGAAATACAGAGAATCACAGCCCAAATACGCTTATCTGGAGCAGAAACCACTGTGCTACAGACCTGTAGGAATGTTTAAATGACAGTCTTGATGAGTTGCTAGAGGCTCAAGTACACGCTAGCACAAGACGGAGAAATTCCTGGGGCCATCATCTTAGTGGGCATGTTGGGATTGGAGGGGGCACATCTGCAGGCTTTATTTCCAGGAAACACACCATGTTCTCATGGTGAAGACTTGAGAATGATGTCCTCCTGGCCCTGGGAGGGAAAGGCAATCATTGTGAAATACAGCAGTCTTCTCCACAACACAAGACGGCTCTCCAGGAGGAAAGAATTTGTCAGAATCTTAGCTGAGCTGCGAGAAGGGCCTTCCTCCCTGTCGGGCCCCACGCAGCCTTCCTGTCCCAGCCGAGCAAAGAAACATGGTCATCAAAGGTCAAGGCTGCAAGGAGGTAGACTGGGAATGCTGCGGCCAGGGAACAGAGTTGGAAGCAAGGGCCAAAGGGAAAAGCAAGGCTTCTGCAAAAACACCTGTGGAGGTCAGAGCCCCAAGGCACAACCCCACTAAATAGTGAAGCTGAACTGTAAGATGGTAAAATGCTTCCCCTCCCCAACACCTTAGCACCACAGCAGCTGGGCTTCAGTATGAAAAACAATAAATCAAAGCTGAAAAGGCTGCAGAACATAGACTTTATATCAGGAAGAATACCTAGGGAAGCTCTAAGTCAGCAGGAGAGGAAAAAAACAATGACGCTGAAGGAGTCGGAAATTTCTGGCATCTACAGCACCAACAAGTATCAAGCGCTCTTGGCCAGATTAACATAAACCCTAGCACCAGAGCCCTATCTACTTTAGGACCTGTTACAGCCAGCTGAAATGCCACATCCAGCTCTGATCAAAAAATTACGAGGCATCCAAAGAAGCAAGAAGAAGCAAAATCTGAAAAGTTGGATATTTTAAATAACTATGATTACTCTGCTAATGTGTACAGGAGAAAATGCAGACAACATGCAAAAACAGATGAGTAATGGGAGCAGAGAGTTGGAAACTCTGAGAATAAAAAGACCAATGCTAGGAATAATACTGTGAGAGAAATTAAGGTTATTTCCATGGGCTCATCTGCCAATGCAAGAGAGCCAAGGCACTGGTGAACTTGAAGATAGTTCAAGAAAAACTTCCCAAACTGAAATTCAAGGAGGAAAAAAGAAAAAAAAAAAAAAAGCAATCCAGAAATAGAATATCCAAAAGCTGTGGAACAATTTCAAAGCTGCACCATATGTGCAAATGGTGCACCAGAAGAGAAAGAGAATGGTGCATAAGAAACATTTGACACAACAATGGCCAAGAATTTTCCAAGATGAATAACAGACGCTAAACCACAGACCTAGGAAGGTCAGAGAACACCAAACGAAATAAATACTAACGCTTTCTCCAAAATACCAAGGCACACTAAATTCAAACTATAGAAAACCAAAGACAGATAAAAGTCTTAAAAAAAAAAAAAAAAAAACCTAGAGGAAAAGAAACCATCTAACTCATAGGGCAGAAAGGACAAGAATTACATCAAAAACATTGTAAGTAAGAAGACACTGAAGTGAAATATTAAAATTTTGAAAAGTAAGGGGCACCTCAGTGCCTCGGTCTGTTAAATGTCTGCCTTCCGCTCAGGTCCTGATCCCGGGGTCCTGGGATTGAGCCCCACGTGGGGGTCCTTGCTCAGGGGAGAGTCTACTTCTCCCTTCCCCTGTGTCCCTCCCCACAACTCATGTTCTCTCTCTCTCTCTCTCAGATAAATATTTTTTTGAAAAATAAAAAGAATTAACTTATAATTACTCTTTAAAAGTGAAAGACAGGATGAGATAAGGTATTTTATAGGTTTCAAAAAAGACATAAAGAAATACCAGTCTGGAAGGGGCATCTAGGAATGTTACACATGCTGTGTCCTTAAGCAGAGCTGGCCATGATGAAAGCCAACATCCAGTGGACTGTAGACGGAGGAGTCCTGCACCTGGACTTGGTGACACAATTCCGTCTGATCCCTTATGGTTGGATACACAGCGCTATGCACTTGCCAAAGCCCACTGAACTTTATAGCACAAAGAGGGAATCTTAATGTATACAAAATTTAAGTCACTTAGGAGTGAAAAATAAAAAGAATTAACTTATAATTAATTCTTTTAATTAATTAAAAATTAATGGATCCCAGCTTAGAATATAAAATAAAACAAAAGGCTCGAACTGTATTAAACTGTATTAAATAACCTCAGTGAAAAGAGGGATGAAAAGTATACTGACTTAAGTAGCTTTGGAAATGACTGAAACCTGTAAGACTACAAGTAAAAGAAGCAGCCCCTAAGCCAAGAGCTCTAGTAGGTAATCTTGTTCCCCCAGGACTATGGGCTGATTCTGAAACTACCACAGGTGCGTACTAGACTTAACACAACTGAGCAAGCCTGGCAGGTGGTGGAAACTGGATGTTTCACTGTTGCAGTGGGAGGTTACACAGAAACAGTGGGGGGCTAGAATGATTCAGGAGGTAATGGATTAGAGTTAGAGCCCCATCATGATAACCTTAGTTTGGCTGCATACAAATACAGATGGTTGCCTGTGGAAATGTTTGTCGGTATGTGATCAAGAAGCACATCTAGCCCCAAAACTTGGTGTCTAATAAAACTTTCTAATCAAAAGAACTAGGGATCCTTGGAGAAATGTCTGATTCTAGGACCAGACCAGAAAATATACAAGATGAGCCTGCAGCTTTTTGTGTTACCAGAATGTAAAGAAATGCTCCAAAACAAGAGATTGTAGGATATGTCGAAGGAACACAAGAGTCAACTGGGAGTTTCCTGCAGTCAAAGCTAGAAAAATTTGAGCAAAAAAATAAAGCAATATTGGATTATAACCTAAAATATAACCCATATATCCATTAACCCATACCAAATATTAATAAATAATTGAGAAAGTGAATAAATGGAGAAAAGACAAATGTCCCACGAAGAAGAATCCTAGTTAATTTATGTAGACACTTCATCTTTAGGAAACAGCATAACTCCCCACTCAAGTGTGGACTGCACTTAGGATTTCCTTCCAAAGAGTGCAATACGGAGGAACTTGTAGATCACTAGTTCAGGATTCAAGTTCACTTCAATCGTGATAAACCATGTTGATAATATGTATCCTAGATACGCAGATGAGAATGGAACACTGTATCTGTCCTTCCCTCAAACTTGCACGTCTGGTCTCCTCATGAGAAAAACATCAGACAGATCAACAGAAGCTGGAGGGGCACCTAGGAATGTTACACATGCTGTGTCCTTAAGCAAAATACCTGACCAAAACTCCTCAAAACTGTCAAGGTCATCAAACACAAGGGAAGTCTAAGAAATTACCACAACAAGAAGGAGCCTACAGAGACATGATGACTAATAGAATGCAGAATCCTAGAACAGAAAAAGGACCTTCCATAAAAACTAAAGGAATATGAACAAAATATGGACTTATGTTAATGATGTATCTGTATTGGTTGCTTAATTATGAAAAATACACCATACTGATATATTAATAATAAGGGAGGGATGCCTCAGTCACTTAAGTGTCCAACTCTTGATTTCACTCTGGTCATAATCTCAGGGCTGTGAGACCGAGCCCTCCATGAGGCTCTGCACTCAGCATGGAGTCTGCTTGGGATTCTTCCGCTCTCCCTCTGCTGCTTCCCCTGCTTGTGTTCTCTCTCCCTCTAAAAAAATAAATAAATAAATAAATAAATAAATAAGTAAAATCTTTAAAAATAATAATAATAATAATAATAATAAGGGAAACTGGATTCTGAGGACATAGAAATTGTGCTTATCTTCATACTTTTTTGTAAATATAAAACTATTCTAAAATAAAAAGTTTATCTTAAAGATTTTAGTTATTTACTTGTCAGAGAGAAAGAGAGAGAGAACACAAGCAGGGAGAGTGATAAGCAGGAGGAGAAGCAGGCTCCCTACTGAGCAAGGAGTCTGATGCCAGGACCCTTGGATTGTGACCTGAGCTGAAGGTAGAGGCTTAACCAACTGAGCCACCCAGGCGTCCCTAAAAAGTTTATTTTTTAAAAGACCATAAATATTCAAAAATAGGCCTACAGGAGATCCAGATATTGAAGACAGTTGACAAGAACTTTAAAAATATAATTCATGGGGCGCCTGGGTGGCTCAGTGGTTAAGCCGCTGCCTTCGGCTCAGGTCATGATCTCAGGGTCCTGGGATCGAGTCCTGCATCGGGCTCTCTGCTCAGCAGGGAGCCTGCTTCCTCCTCTCTCTCTCTCTCTCTGCCTGCCTCTCTGCCTACTTGTGATCTCTCTCTGTCAAATAAATAAATAAAATCTTTAAAAATATATATATATATAATTCATATGTTAAATAATAGAAAGAAAAATATTAGTAAAATTAATGAAGAAGTAGAGTGTCTTGCTGTAAAGAAGTGTAAAACATAATTGAGTGGACATTCTGGAATTTTTTAGATATCTGAGGTTAAGAACATGTTGTACGGATTTAACAGAAGATTTGACACAGCAGTAATGAACTCAGAGATGATACATGAAAAATATCCAATGGAGGGGCACCTGGGTGGCTCAGTGGGTTAAAGCCTCTGCCTTCATCTCAGGTCATGATCTCAGGGTCCTGGGATCAAGCCCCGCATCCGGCTCTCTGCTCAGTAGGGAGCCTGCTTCCCCCTCTCTCTCTCTGTCTGCCTCTCTGCCTACTTGTGATCTCCCTCTGTCAAATAAATAAATAAAATCTTAAAAAATAAAATAAAATAAAATAATGGAAAAACAATTCAAAGCATAAAGACAAATCAGGACATAGTTCAAAGTTCTAATAAATGTGTAATTGAAGATTCAGAAAGCAAAGAGGAGAGAGGATGGGCAGAAAAAATATTTGAAGGGATAATGGCTAAGAATTTCTGAAAACTGGTAAAAGATCTCAAACTATATGTTTAGAAACTCAGCAAGACAGAAGCAGGATAATTACTTCCTCCAAAAAATCACACCAAATCAGCTTTATTTAAAATGTTGAAAATATGGGGCGCCTGGGTGGCTCAGTGGGTTAAGCCTCTGCCTTCGGCTCAGGTCATGATCTCAGGGTCCTGGGATCGAGTCCCGCATCGGGCTCTCCGCTCAGAAGGGAGCCTGCTTCCTCCTCTCTCTCTGCCTGCCTCTCTGCCTACTTGATCTCTCTCTGTCAAATAAATAAATAAAATCTTTAAAAAAAAATTAAAAAAAAAAAAGGCACATAATCTCTAAAACACAACAATGTCTAGAAGCCAGAAACAACAGGTGATGTCTTTAAATTGCTGAGAGAAGAAAAAAAGAACCTTCCAACCTAGAATGTTATTCCTTCATAAATGCATAAATGTCCTTCAAAAATGCATGAAATAAAGATATACTTAGGAAAGTCAATGCTAATTTAATTTGCTGCTGGAGATTGAAATGATAAATAACAGTAGTAAAGGAAGTTCTTCAGGCTGAAGGTAAATGATCCTCGATAAAGGATAGAACTTTGAAAGGAAGAGTTTTGGCAGGAGACGATACAGAGGTGAATTCAAATGATGCTAATTTATTAATGAAAATGACTTAATCTTAATAATGAATTAATCCATAAAGTGATAATAGTGTCTCATGTGGTTTATAGCAAATGCAGAAGTACACATTCATGACGGCGACCGTGCAGGTGCTGAGTGTGGACAGAGTCACACTGGGGTAGGACTCTTCCATTATTCCAGAAGTGGTGAATGTAAACACTACTCTGGGATGAGCATAGATTTCCTAAAGTGCCACTATAATAAGAAGAATATATAAAAAATAGAACTTCCCTATGACCCTGCAATTGCACTCCTGGGTATTTACCCCAAAGATACAGATATAGTGAAAAGAGGGGCCATCTGTACCCCAATGTTTATAGCAGCAATGGCCACGGTTGCCAAACTGTGGAAAGAACCAAGATGCCCTTCAATGGACGAATGGATAAGGAAGATGTGGTCCATATACACTATGGAGTATGATGCCTCCATCAGAAAGGAAGAATACCCAACTTTTGTAGCAACATGGATGGGACTGGAAGAGATTAATGCTGAGTGAAATAAGTCAAGCAGAGAGAGTCAATTATCATATGGTTTCACTTATTTGTGGAGCATAACAAATAGCATGGAGGACAAGGGGAGTTAGAGAGGAGAAGGGAGTTGGGGGAAATTGGAAGGGGAGGTGAACCATGAGAGACTATGGACTCTGAAAAACAATCTGAAGGTTTTGAAGGGGGGGGGTGGGAAGTCGGGGTACCAGGTGGTGGGTAATTTAGAGGGCACGGATTACATGGAGCACTGGGTGTGGTGAAAAAATAATGAATACTGTTATGCTGAAAATAAATAAATCTAATTTTTAAAAAAGTAGAGGATTGCAAAAAAACAAACAAACAAAAAAGAACATATAAACAAAAGTCTGAGAGTGAAAAACTTTGAAAACAATGTACTCAACCAGAGGAAGTCAGGAAAGGATAAATAAAAGAACCAACAGCAGATGGAATGGATAAAGAACAAAGGAAAGAGGATAAAATCAAAATCAATCATATTATTAGTTGCATTCCCTATAAATTAACTATGCAACCTATAAAAGACGAATAACTTATTAAAATAAACTCCAATAATTTAATGCTTGCGAAAGACAATAATATATGAATATTGTCGTGGAAAAATACAAGGATGAAGTGTATATGACCCTCAAACAGACCCGGGAGATGCTGTTGTGGCCATATTCAATATTAATACCATTCTCATAAAGCAACAGTTATAACCAAAGACTGGGAAGAACCTCTCATAATAACACAAGGATCCATTGAGCCAGAGGATGAAACTAATCCTTAATGTGTATGCCTTTAATGACATAACTAAAATGCACTTAAAACAGACATTTGTAGAATGAAAAAGGAAAATAAACAGTCCAGTATCAAATCTGGAGATTTTAACCAAACCTCCCCTGGCAACTGACAGAATATAAAACAAATATGAAAACAAATACAAAACTTATATAAGAATTAAACAATAAGATTAACTAAGTTGACCCAACTGACATTATGGAAAATCAGTCCTAACATACCAAATACAGGTTTCCAGCTCACATGGGTCATTACCCAAAATAGATGATAGGACGGGCCATAAAGTCGACCTCAGCAAATTCCAAAGAATCCAAATCATACAAAACACACTCTCTGACCTCAATGGGATTAAACTGACATCAATAATAGGTGACTAAAATATTCTCAAGTACTTGAAAATTAAACAGCACATGTCTAAATAACACCGAGTCAAATAAGGAGTCACAATGGAAATTAGGACATCTTTTCAACTAAATAAGAATGAAAACTTAACATTTCCAGTCTTGTAGAATGAAGCCAAAGATGCAGGAGAAAATGTATGGCTTTGAATAAAGGTGTTTAAAAATAAAGTTAATTAATTATCTAAAACTCTATCTGAAGAAGCTAGAAAAAAGAAAAGCAGATTAAACCCAACGAAAATCAAAAGACAGAATTCATAAAATTAAGAACAGAAATCAATGTAATAGAAAGCAAACATTTAATATGGAAAATCAACAAAGCCAAAAATAGATACTTTGCAAAGACCAATGGTATTATTAAACCACCTATAAGACCATCCAAGAAAAATGAAAAAAGACAAAAATTACCAATATCATTATTTTTAAAACAACATTACTATAAATCCTGTGGTCATTAAAAATTAAGAAGAAAGTACTATTACTGATTTTATGCCAGTTCTTCAAAAAATTAAATGGACAAGATTTTAAAAACACATACTACTAGAACTGTCTTCAGAAAACCTGAAGAATTTGATATTTTCTAAAGAGTTGACCCCATTAAAAAGTTTCCACCAAATATTCCAGACTAAGACGGCCTCACTGTTGAACTCTTCCAAATATTTAAAGAATAAATAGTGGCAATTTTTACAAACAACTTTCAGAAGATAGAAGACTGAGGAACTCTTCCCAAATAATTTTATAACCTCTTTTTTAAAGATTTATTTATTTATTTTTAGAAAGAGAGTGAACGTTGGGGTGAGGCAGAGTGAGGGAGGAAGGGGAGAAGGGAGAGGGAGAGTCTTTTTTTTTTTAATTTATTTATCAGAGAGAGAGAGGGGAGAGAACGAGCACAGGCAGACAGAATGGCAGGCAGAGGCAGAGGGAGAAGCAGGCTCCCCGCCGAGCAAGGAGCCCGATGTGGGACTCTATCCCAGGACACTGGGATCATGACCTGAGCCGAAGGCAGCCGCTTAACCAACTGAGCCACCCAGGCATCCCAGGAGAGGGAGAGTCTTAAGCAGGCTCCATGCTGAGCACAGAGCCCAACACAAGGCTGTCTCATGACCCTGAGATCACCACCTGAGCTAACACCAAGAGTCGGACACTTAGCCAACTGCACCACTGAGGCCCCCCAAATCTTGACAATAAAACCTGACATGGTCATTTCAAGAAAGGAAAAATTGGGGCCAACTTTTCTTATGTCTATAGATGCAAAAGTCTTTTCTAAAATTACCACATTGACTCCAGAAGCAAGTATTCCACTGTATGTTAACTAAATGGAATTTAAGTTTAAAAACTTGTAATAAAATAAAACAGTAAAGTAAAATAAAATAAAATGCCAAATTGAATCCAGCCCTATATATAAAGGACAAAATATCATGGTCTTAAGAAACTTATTCTGGATGGGTTAACATTGAAAATTGACCAGCTTGATGCAGCACATTAGTAGGATAAAAGAGACAAATCCTATCTCTGTGGATACAGAAAAAACATTGGTAGACTCCAACATCATTCATGATATTGAAACAAAAATTTTCCGTAAGCTAGAAATGGAAGGAATCTTCTTTAGTCTGTTAAAGATGTTTACCAAAACCAAAACAAAACAAAACAAAAAACCCAACAGCTAGTATAATACTTAGTGATGAAATACGTAATTTTCCTCTGGGGGGTAGGGAGAGGGTGGTTGGGTTATGGACCCTGGGGAGGGCATGTGCTATGCTGAGTGCTGTGAATTGTGTAAGACTGATGATTCATAGACCTGTATCCATGGGGAAAATAATACATTATATGATAATTTTTAAAATAATGAAATAATTTAAATTTTTTTTCTCTAAAATTTAGAAAAAATACAAGGGTTCTACTGCCATTGCTTCCATCCAACATTGTGCTTGAGGCCCTACACAGTGCAAAAAGTCATGAAAAATAATAAAATGTCCAAATGAAGAAATCAAATAAAGCTGTCATTCCTCACAGACGACATGATTGTATATTTAAAAAGCAAAGCACATCTGCAGAGGAGGTAAGAGCGTTAGAATGTGAATTTACCAAGTTTGCTGGACATATGGTAAACGTACAAGTATCAAATGTTTGTCTAGATACTATCAACAAGGAATTATCACACGCAAAACTTAAATATCATTGCAAATCGTGTTAGAAAACAGCAATGTTTGAGAATAAATCCAACAAAAGATACCCACGAACTCCACACATACGTAACTCGGTTGGAGTAGTCAATATTGTTCAGGTTCCCCAAATTTTCTAGTAACATCGATAAAACTCCTATTAAAATCCCAGCAGATTTTTTTTTTACTTAGAAAACTGAATTTAAAATTTACTTGGACCTAGAAATTCCAAGGGCCCAGAATATTGAAGAAAATCGTGAAAAAGAAGAGCGAAGTTGGAAGATGGCACTACGATATTTTAAGCTTTACGATAAGCTACAGGATATCAGAGAGTGGGACAGCGCATGCGGGGTAGACCAGTTCAGCGTCACCCACCAGAACTGAACAGATTTGCAGAATTTGTAAATGAGAATTAGACAGAAGCTGGTCTTCTGGAGCCCGTGCAAACTCAGAGTTGAGCACCTTCCTTCTCTTTCTTTCTTCAGGCCTCCACTTCAATATCTCCTACCCTCCTTCTAAACATAGTATGATTAGGGCGCCTGGGTGGCTCAGAGATTAAGTGTCTGCTGTGGGCTCACGTCATGATCTTGGGGTCTTGGGATCAAGCTGAGCTTTGGGCTCCCTACTCAAGGGGATGTCTGCTTCTCCCTCTCCCCCTGTGCTCTCTCTCTTAAATAAAGAATAAAGTCTTTTGAAAAATAAGCATAATAAGTCAGAAATTAACTCCTCTAATTTGTGGCTTTTATTTTTATCTTTTTATTTTTTTTTTAATTTATTTGAAAGAGAGAGAAAGCACAAGCAGGGGGAGCAGCAGAGGGAGAGGAAGAAACAAATTCTCCACCGAGCAAGGAGCCCGAAGCGGGGCTCGATCCCAGAACCCCGGGATCATGACCTGAGCTGAAGGCAGACATTTAACAGACTGAGCCACCCCGGTGCACCTCTAGCTTTCATTAAGTAGAATTTATGTATTCGACTTGAAATTTTTGTAGTGCAACATCAGGATTTTTTCTCTAATAAAAAGAGACATAATTGCTTTTTCATTCACGTGATCCTTGATCGAATGTGTATGTTGTCAGTGTGACTTTGTAGGAAAATCTTCCCTTCTGTGATTACAAGACAATTTGAATGATCAGCCTCAGATCCGGGGCACACGAAGTATTTGGGGAAAAGAAAGCTCTTCCTGGGCTCTGTCACTAGCCTCGGTTCAGTTTCCCAGAACATGCGAGCTATTCGCTTGAAGCCCCTCCCCTCACCAGCGGAGGGCAAAAGCACAAACACACACACAACACACACAGCACACATCACACATGTTACACACCACACACACACATCACAGATACACCAAACACCGCAACACACACTCATCCATGAAGAATGAAAAGAAACGTAAATGAAAACACGCTGGTTCAGAACCTTTGGGCTGCCGCAAAGGCTGTCGGAAGAGGGGGCGGCCGTGGCCACACAGATCTTCCTCCAGACGCGAGCAAAGTCTCAAATCCACAACCCAACCCACCTAACCTTACGCATGAAGGAGCTGGAAAAAGGAACAAAAAGGAAAAGTGATGCCGAGTCCTGACCATTGCGTGGGTGTATTTCCCCCTTCCCCTGCCTTGCTGCCGGAGGACACTACAGCAGAGAAGGGAGGAGGAGGAGGGCCGGGTCCCACAGGGAACATTCAGGAGCCCCCAGCAACAGTAGTTCTAGAATAAGGGGCTTCTGCCCCAGGATGGGGCCGTGGCAGAGACAGCGGGAAATGTCTGGGAGGGTCGAGGCCAGGAGAGGCCTCTGCTGCTCGGAGGAACAGCGGTGGGAACAGCAAGCCCCCCCAGGAATGTGCTGGGGACCCCAGCCCCCCCATTCCTGGCTGCAGAACCTCCCCACATGTCCATTGTCTGGACTGCAAGAACACATCTCCAGGATGAGGTGAGACCATGTGGGACGGAGTGAGACACAGGCTGGAAGATCCGACTCGGCAGGAAGGGTCCCCACCCACTTTTCTTGGAGAAAACATGGAGGGGCAAAGGTCACAGGAAGGGCTGTCTACATGCAGGTAGAAAAGAGGTCGTCTCGGAGTCCCCTCAGGAGGGCTCCAGACTCAACATGACATCTAAGGAGCTCTTTCCATAACTGTAACAAGGGAGGAATTTGAAGGCCTGGCATTGCTTTAAACCTCGCACGGCTCCTCGCACACCAGAATCTTCTGACTGTGAGGCCAACCATCCTTCCGGCCCAGAGTGGGCACTGACGTCCAGCCTGCTGAGAGAATGGGGGCTGGATGTGAAGACAGACAGCCCCTCAGTGGTGGGGACCACACCCACGCATGGGGAGAGTCTGGAAGTGATTCCTGTTGACCTCCATTGTTTTCCTTAGAAAGAACCTCACTATTCCAGGCCCACTCTGTCGGGGTTCCAGGGGTCCCCTTGTCCAGGTGAAACATCTCTCCCAGCTTGTCATAGACCCCACATACAACCTTGCCTAAATATTCACAGAGTGTCCTCTTGGGGGCTTTATTATGGGGAAAACGTGTGTTTGCCAGAGTATTCCAAACTGTGTGATATATAACAAGAGGCATAGGCATATCAGAAGACTCAGCTTTTGCAGATTGCCCTGAAAAAACTAATTTTCTTCTGAAAAGAGCCATATCGGGGCAGTCCTGTACCTCCTGCTTTTCTTGGAGAGACTGGCAGAGGGGTGCTGACGCTTGTTTGTCAGACCCTCAGATCTTCATCAGCGGGAAGGAGACAGAAGCTGCCCATGAAACACAGCAATAAAATAAAAACACTTCCTTCCTATTCCACATTGGTGATATTTTACATAGACGCATTGGAATGAATGCACAGATTGGAATGAACGGAATGACTCAGTTTTGTTCATGTAGGAGAACAGTGGGTATCGTCTTCTCCTTTTGCAAGTGCATAACACGTTGTCTTTACTGTGAAAAGCAATACTGTGATGACAGCTGTTTCCTGGAAGGGTATGGGCCCACCACACACCCCGTTCTCACTCCTGCCTAGGCTCTTGCACTTTCTCCACATTATTGTGGCAAATGTAGTCCTAGCCGCATCACCCAGCAGGGATGTGACCTCCAGAGAACGAGAAAGATACCTGCGCAGACAACAAAACACAGGGGGCCTGCTGGGGGAGCGTCCACAAGGACGGGGAACCGTCTTTGCTGAGCGGAAAGTAATATAAAGTGGAATTCGTCAGGAAAATGGTGTCAAAACCCACTCATGAGCCAAACAGCCAGAACCGGCTCTTTGAACAGCAGGCACTGTGGTTCACCTATAACTACCCTACGCACATATTACATTTTCTTGTTAAATATTCACAATGATCTTATGACTCTCCCCCCTTGTATATTAGCAAGTTTCAAAAAAGGGGCATAACAGATCAATGCCAAGAGGAAGAAGGGAAGATCTAAATGTGGAGTGTAAACACACACACCTGGGGTTCGCTGCTGAGAAATGATGGCCACAGCTCTGTCTGTGGAAGGGATGGCTGTGGTGGCGGGGAATGGGGATTACGTGCTTCATGAAGGCAAAGTGCTTGATCCAATACGTTTATATTCTGAGAGGGCCTTGGACCAGAGAGGTGGGTTTTGCACACACACACACACACACACACACAGACTGTCCAGATACTGACAGAACACTCCTCAGCTGGGATTTGTAAGTATGGGGTCTAGAACATTGTCTCACAGTTGGACTGGGGTTAAGGGTTTGAGGCAGATCACAAAGATAAAGGGCCATTTGCGTCATATCAAGGACACATACTATCAGTATGAAGTATCACTGTTGATGTTGACCTTGGTCACCTGATAGAGGTCATGTTCATCAGCTGCCTTCCCTGTGCGCTTCTTCTCCACCTTCCACTACAGTCCTCTTTTTTTTTTTTTTAAGATTTTATTTATTTATTTGAGAGAGAGAGACAGTGAGAGAGAACATGAGAGGCGAGAAGGTCAGAGGGAGAAGCAGACTCCCCATGGAGCTGGGACCCTGATGCAGGACTCAATCCCAGGACTCCAGGACCGTGACCTGAGCCGGAGGCAGTTGCTCAACCAACTGAGCCACCCAGGCGCCCCACTACAGTCCTCTTTTGACAGAAGTTGCCATGTATAGCCCACACCTAAGGAGTAATTATGCTCCATCTCCTTGAGGATGTGGTAGCCACATAAATCATTTGTACTTCTTCTCCATAAAAGACTTCTCCTTAAGTCTCCTTGATTGACTGACTGATTGATTGATTGACTTTTATTTTATCACACATTTATGTCAGTATAGACAGACTTTATACTCTGAGTTATAACCCAATGCTTTGGTGTTCAGTTGGTTCCACCTTTGGTCACTGGGAGTATTTCCAGCTGGTTCCTGTGTCCCTTTGATAAACCCACAGCAGCGTATGTTTCTTACTTGTCGGCACCACAAGAGGTTCCCAGGTCCGTCTCCATATTTGCTGTCCTTGTCATAGAATTATTCATTTCTCCAGGGAGCCTGGCTTCTTTCACTGGAGAACAGCACGAGGAAGCGAGCGCCGAACCGTGGGCGGGCTCCTTGCTTCATTGGTGAGAGGATCCTCCGTGGCTCTTCAGTGTGACAACGGGTGACGTGCCAGAAGTGGGGCCCCAAAGACCACTGCTCCCAGGACTTTCTTTACCTCATGCTATCCACATTCAGCCTCCGGCAATTCCTCCAAACAACCGTACAAGTATTCCTGCCCAAGGACGGCCGCGGCCATGCTCTTCCAGTGAGCAGACCTCCGCGGCTTTCTCTCTCCCGAAAGGCGTCTGTCTCTCCAGCCTCTGCAGTGCCTGTTTTCCCTTCTCTGATGGGGACAAAGACAGGTGTCGGTTCTTAGTGTTTTTTCTTATTGTAAGGATGCGAGTAACGACTTGCAAGCTCTTTGCATATTGAAGGAGATATATATATATATATATATCCAGGCTTCCTGTCAGCTGGATATGGAGGTGGGGAAAACACACGGGTTGGGAGTCGGTTAGCCGATGAGGAACAAAAGTTGTGTTCACTGTTATTCTTGGCTCGTTAAACATCACCTCATGTTAGAAAAACAGTCTATGGGGGCGCCTGGGTGGCTCAGTGGGTTAAGCCGCTGCCTTCGGCTCAGGTCATGATCTCAGGGTCCTGGGATCGAGCCCCGCATAGGGCTCTCTGCTCAGCAGGGAGCCTGCTTCTCCCTCTCTCTCTCTCTCTCTGCCTGACTCTCTGCCTACCTGTGATCTCTCTCTGTTAAATAAATAAATAAAATCTTAAAAAAAAAAAAAAAAGAAAAACAGTCTATGACACACACCCCTCCACTTGATTTTGAAGTCAGAGGCCCCAGTCAGGTAAGCTGGTATTGTTTACATTACAAGGTAGCACAGTCAACACCTTGGACTTCTGGGTTCAAAACGACTTTGCCCTTCAGGATTATCCAAGGGAAATCTCCAAGGGATTATCCAAGGGAAAAATTACCCCTTTAGAAGGAAACACCTTCTAAAGGGGTAATTTTTACAGTGCTGCATCGTAAACATATCCTTAGCTCCGGGTAGGGTGTCCTGCAACCATCAGAAGCTACTGGGTCTGGAACATTCTCTCAGTTGCTCTTTCCACATGTCTGATGGTACCGGGTAGCCCCAGGGGATCAATGTTTGGGGAATGAACCTTCAGTGAAGGATGCTTATACCCAGCCCTGTCCCATTGATGGGGAAATGGGGGAAGTGGATCTAGATTTTAATCCAGACTCTGGACTAGGATATGACTCCTCTCCTGTGTTTTGCATCTGTAAAATGGGCATAGGGATAACTGACTCGTGATGCCCACGGAATTAGCCCTGATAGGTGCAGCACAAGTGCCCAACCAAAGTGAACTCACATTTGGGTGCTTGGTGTCACCTGCTCTGTGATTTGCTGAGATTTCTGCCAAGTAGTTTAAACATTGGTTATTCTTCTTCTGATTCGCAATCTCTGGGAGATTTCCTGATTAAAGCGGAAGGTTTCCGTCCCGTGTCTTGGGGCCCACGATCAGGAATGGTTGTTGGCATACGGATGGTTTCGATTGCCTGCGTTCCTCAAGGCTCCTTCTCTCACTCATGAAGTTGCTGTCTTCGGTGGGAGATGGCATTCAAATCCTCAGCCGTGGCCTCTGTCAACACCTCTATGTTGTGCTGGGTGTTGCTGATATAATGGTGAGGAACATGGATTTGAATCCCCTACCCCGACCGGTACTCACTGTAGCAGGTGTCAGGACGGGAAGGCAGAGTGCAGGTGGGGGAGGGGGAGGGGGTCACAAGAAAATATGGAAGAGGGACCTTCCATAAGGTAAGCAAGCAGGGAATTGGGGACTTCCTGGAAGCAATGACAGTGACCCTGAGATGCTGAAGGATAGAAGAGTTCGGGTGACAGGCAGGCGAGGGGAAAACCTTGTAGAGTATCCCCACATAAGCCAGGTGCTAGCGAACGCTCCTTACAAAGGACCACCTGGAAAATATGTTCAGTTTTACAGGTCCTATCCGTCCCAACGACTCAACTGTATTGTTACAACACAAGTCACAGACAGTAAGCAAACAAAAGAGAGAATGTTTCCCCCAAAAAAATGTATTTATGGATGCTGAAATCTGAATTTCATAGAATTTTTATGTCTCAAAAAGTATTCTTCCTTCAATGCTTTTCTTTCCCACCAACTGAAAATATAAAACCCATCCTTGGCTCATAGATTACACAAAAACAAACAGCAGACCAGATTTAGCCCGTGAGCTGGAGTTTACAGATTGCTGGGGTGAGTCAAGAAGGAGGTAGTGGACACCAGTGGTCGGCAGGGTCAAAGACCCCCAAGAATGAGTCGTAGATACAGTGAGATTTGCACGAGAACGCTTACTCCCAGGAACACCTGCTGCAAAGTGAAATTGTCCTTTTGTAAACAAGGATCAAAGACATTCTCTTACCATTGTTGATAGTCTCATCAAATGTTAAGGCTGGGCCCAGAAAAGGGGATCTGTGACCTCATTTGCATATGTGATAATTCACAACTGCCCAAGGTCAAGGGAGCTCACTGTCTAAGAGCAAATCATTCTTAGGAGACCTCATTCAGGACTAGAAGGAGTCATTCCTCCCATCTGGTGATGAAAACGCCCTCCAGTTCGAACTACTTGAAAGCTCATTCCAGCTGCTAATAAGAGTTGGCTAGCAAAATATGGAGTGACCCAAGATAACATTCTTCTCCTAAAGAAGAAAGGCTTGGGAAGTCTGTATGCACTTCGTTGTTCACACAGAAGGTAGGTCCCAGGTAATTGTCTTGTGTTTCGTTAATTCCTATATTCAAGAAGCAGGTGGTGAGACCACAATGGTGGACATTAGCTCAGAGGGAACCTGAGCAACATAGATGGGCCCCTCCTTCATGCTACTTACAGCTTAGAGGAGGTAAGTATTCCAGATCACACAAAATTAAACATTTTCATAACTAAGACAGGTGACATAAAGGAAAAGACAGAGAAACCATGAAGCAATTGAACTGGGCTTATGGTTCAGGTTGGAAGGTTGGCGCGATCTCTCTCTCTGTTCTCTCTGTGGGCAGAATAACTGAAGCTGGAAAGGGGTCAGACCATGTGCAAAGCTTGACAGCAGTCCTCAGCACCACTAGGTTAAGGACAAATGGTCTGAGTCAAGGCTAAGACACCCACAAGGGTGAGTCCCTCAGGATCTCCTTGGCCCTGTTGAAGAATCTGGATTTTACTCTCTGTGCAAAAGAGAGTCTCCGAGAACTTCAAACAGGATGGCATTGCACTATGATTTCCATTTTCATGGGAAGATAAGTGCAGGACAGGCATCAGTAATGAGCTTGGGTTTCTAAGGGCGACCAGACACAATGGTGTTCCATCTCATGCACGACGAGGCTCAAACCTCTGGATTCTTCCTGCAGCTGCTCCGCTTGTTGGCATGTTCAGGACAGTAAGAAAATGAAAGCCCCCGACCTCATTCACGTACCACCCAGAAACGAGCATGTGTGTGTGGAGGACCCACACTATGTGTACAGCACTCAAGAGGGGGATGTTGTCTGTTTGCCCAACTTGTCCAGAGCCGTAGGAAAGTCAGGAAGCAAAGCCATGTCTGGAGGTTTGAACAGAAGTATGCAGCCTGGAAACGTGCGTCATGCTTCGGGATAACCCAGCGGGGTGTTCTATAGGAAGGGATGTCTTCTCAGATAAAGGAAATCAATGTGGTGTCACAGGGTTCCTTTTTTTTTTTTTTTTTTAATCTGTGTGGGCACCTGGGTGGCTCAGTGGGTTAAGCATCTGATTCTTGGTTTCGGCTCAGGTCCTGATCTCAGGATCATGAGATCAAACCCCACATCAGGCTCTGAGCTCACCACAGAGTTTGCTTGGGATTCTCTCTCCCTCCCCTCCTCTCTCTGTCCCTCCCACGCATGCTTTCTGTCTAAAATAAATAAATAAATAAAATCTTTTAAAATAACAATAAAATGTAAAAAAAACACCATGAATGCTAAAGAAACCTACCTTCTGGCCCCCGTTGTCTTCCGCACACCTCTTTCCTCTGGTTAATTCATTTTCAAAAGACAGGACATGAGGTCTCAATACACCAGCTAAGGAATAATTCCCTTTGAATTCAATGGGGGTTCTTATCATTTATTCCCAGAACTCCGAATATCACTCTTACTTTGCTCAAAAAAAAAAAAAAAAGAGTGAAAATGCCTAATTATGGAAAAGGAAGCACTATTTTATTAAAATCGTCTGTCTAAATGTGACTGTCGTTATGTAATTTGGAGTGTAAGAGTCAGTCACTCAGTGTGAGAATATTCTGGGTCCGTGGCTGTACTTTTGTCCGTCTCGTGAGACCCCTTGATGGACAGAATCCACGTGGATCCAGGCACGGAGAAGACGTCTGCAGAGGGCTCCGGATTTGTTGCTCTGCTTGTGGACGGCCGTCTCCTCCCTGTGCTTCGGGGGTTGTCCCTGCCTGTGACTGTGCCTTCATCTGCTCTTCCTCGAGGGACCCCAGTCCTATTGAATTAAGGCCCAGCCTCATGAGCTCATCTTACCTTAGCTACCTCTGTAAAAACCCCAGTTTCCAAATACAGTCACTGTCAGGGTTCGGGTCTCAGCATATGCATTTTGGGGCGGGGGGGGGACAACTCGGCACGTAATAGTGCCCAACAAAGACGGAGGCATGTGGGCCTGAGAGCTGGAGGTTCGTGGAAGGAGGGATGCTCCCGAGACAGCCTGGCCTAAGAAAAGGCAGAAGAGACACAACATGAATCTTCTTCTCACTGATGTGGGCTCCTGGACGCACCGCAAGGGTGGACACCAGCAGGGCTGGGAGGTTGGGGGCAGGAGAACAAGGTCCTCATGACCGTAAGGACCTTGCAGGGTCTTAAACACACCGGGGTAATTAGAGAGCGTTGAGACCCACCGAGCTCTCTCTGGAGACAGATGATGAGGAATTAACGAGTCACCGAGGGGTTCTTGCTGCTGCAGGTGGGAACCAAGAGACAGGGCGGCCCAGACACAAGTGAGACTCCCCAGACACACCCGGGAGACCCCGTGTTGCCAGCTTCCTCCCTCTGAACCCTAAGCTCAGCCTGGCCGTCAGGCGCCTCTCCACCCAAGGGGAAGCTCGCTTAAGATTCCAGCTGAAAAATAAATGCATCTATATGTTTTCAGTGGTTCACCTCCAGAAAGTTTCTTTTCTAATTTTTCTGCGAATGAGGGATATGCAAATGCAGCTTGGTTTATCATGAGGCAAAAGAAGCGTTTGTTTTTTTAACAGAAGCTTAAGTTTTTCATGTGAGTTTCGAAGTTTTGTGTTGGTCTTGGCTTTGGTTTTGGTTTCCGCAAGAGCTCGCAAGACGGGAGCCTCTCCTCAGAGCTGACAGGCGCCGTGGCTCTGCTGAGGCCTTGCTCCTGACGAGGGTCCACAGTCCTGCCCAAGGGGGCCGACCTCGAATCGGAAGCGCGTGGAGGAGCAGGACTCACCCCTGAATGAAGGGCAGAACCGTCTCCACGTGGGTTTTCTGCAGCAGGAGAATGAGTCCTGATGCCTGGAGGGAAAGAGCCTAAAAGCTAGTGTACAGACACAGATATAAATCGAGTCTAGAGCGTAGGGGTGTGGGTGCAACTATGTGTGCGAGTGTGTGCATATGTGTATAAAGGTTAAAATACATGTGTGGGTGTACCCACCTGCACATGCATGCATAAACCCACTGTGTGTGTACATAGTAAATGTACGTATGGACATGTACGCACACGTGTGTGCATCAACCCACTGCCTGTGTGCTTATGTAAATGTACGTGTGGACATGTACGTGCATGTGTGGACGGGAGGTTGGATGGGTGGGTGGGTGGATGAATGACTGATAATAGGTGCAAAGTAGGTTGATGAAGGGATGGAGGGGTGGATAGACAGACAGACAGACAGATAGATACAAACCATAAAACTTGTATTTTGAGAAACTGGGAACCTCAGTCTACTGAGTCTAAAGGCAGAAACCACGTAGAGCAGACCTAGGTTTAAGCCAAATCAAAGTTCAGGAGAGGTTCAGGTAAAGACTCAGCCCGGAAACCTGCAAAGAGCCCTAGTGCAGGGGCTAAAATCGAGGGTACATGGGGCGGAGGTGCCTGTGTGAAGCCCATGGCAGGCTTTCAGACTGGGGGGGCTGGCCTGGGTAGGGGGTTCGGACCTGAGAGGGAGGGATTCAGTCGCTCCAGCAAGGCCACTGTGGCCACGGGGCTGCCGGCACACACTGCCAGACCTTGCCCTTTTTAAAGCGAATTTTTCATCTACGAGTTTTAAATTCGGCCCAACTTATTAAGCAGGGGACAGATAAAACTCTTCCGCGGCGACATACATCCCCCACGCGACAGCGGAGTTCATGGAGCTCCCTGCGTTGTCTCGGCACTAAATGCTGAGAAGCCATCGGCTCTATTCCCCAGTTTCTAGAAGCTTCTAGAGCTTCTAGTCTAGAGAGGAGAAAGACACTCATCACTGCAGGAAAATGTCGGGAACTGGCCCAGACACCTGGCAGGGGGGCAGGATGGCCTCCCTGAGGGAAAGCAGGAGCCATGAGGCAGGGGTGCTGCGGCACTGAGCGCGATTTGGAGACCTGAAAGGACTTCCTGAAGCGAGTAGCGACGCCGTCCACCGTCCACCATGAGCCCCGCTGCACAAGCCTCCTCTTGCCTCGTCCTGCTTCCGGGGACTCGGTCTTCTTGTTCCAGCCCAGCCCTTGTCCTGTGGCTTTGGTCCCATTTCTCTTTTCCTTTTTATAAAACACCAGAGCGTCACTGAGCATCTCCACGTGAAACACACTTTTCCAAATGATTCGGTTTTTGTTCTGTTTGTGGCACCTTCCTACCGTATGAGTCTTCATATGGAAACATAGGAGTATCTCTCTTCCAGAGCTGTTTTGTTTTCTCCGTTAACAAAGTGTCTCTACCCTTAGAATTCCTTTCACAGTTTTTGCTGGGTTTTTAAAAAACGTATTTCCTTAATCAATCTACAGTTTACTCCTGGGTCTAATCTGACGTAAGGGTCCAATGTTATTTTTTTGTAGATGGATGGTCAATAAGTTATTCCAGAATCATTTTTCGAGTAGGCCAACTTTTCCAAATAAAAGTCAGTTCTATCTTCATCATAAATTAAATTTTCCTGCCTATTAGAATTGACCTGGAGATCCTCTGTTCTACTACAATAATTCACAGGTCCCTACACTAAAACAGTATTGACTTGATCATGCTGAATAAATGTAGTGAGTTTCCCCCACTACTGTTGTAATCATTTTCCAGGTAATTTTCAGGCTTTTTCTCCCCCAGGTAATCATTTAAGTTTGCCACACCATGACCATCGCACAGGCGAACACACAAACACACACAGACAGGCTGAATCCTGGAATTAAAAATCAGGCACCTATTCCTTTGTCTTCAAGCTATTATCCCCTTTTACAAAGGTGAAAATTCCCTGATTGGGCAGTATTTCCCTGTGCATTTTTTTCATCTGAAGGTGAATGAAATCCCGAGTCCCCGTGTGAGAGGAAGTGCAGAAAGGGAGGCAAGGAGTGAGGGTGTGGGGTCCCTGCAGGATGTTTAAGGCAGAAGCTGGAAGCCCCAAGCCTACAGCGTCTGGGACAAATCCACTTTGCTCCATGGTTTGAGAGGCTCCATCCTGTTCCCTGGACACTTCCCTTCACTTATTACAACCATTCTTACAGAAAGGGGTCAACATACTTTTTTTTTTTTTTAAAGGCCAGGTAGAAAGTATTTTAGGCTTGTGGGCCAAAAGGGAATATGGAATATATCATGTAAGAACTTATGTAATCATTTCAAATTTAACTACTGAAAAATGTAGAAACTGGGATGCCTGGGTGGCTCAGCCCTTTAAGCGTCTGCCTTAGGCTCAGCTCATGATCTCAGGATCCTGGGATCAAGTCCCACACCAGGCCCCTAGCTCAGGGGGAGCCTGCTTCCACTCTGCCTCCACTCCCACTGCTTGTGTTCTTTCTCTCTCTCACACACACATACACACACACAGATACATAAAAATAAAATCTAAAAAAAACTGTTAAAACCATTCTTAGTCTGTGGGCTCCAAGGATTTGACCCACAGGCTGCATTTCAATGAGCCTCACTCTAGAACCTTCCGCAAACTTTGTTCACAAAATTCCAGAATCTAATGTTCCTGTCCCACTAAACATTGATAGGTGGTTATGCACCTAAAAATATTGCTTCCATAAACAGTTACAGACACACACTACACGTGGAAGGTACACACTGAAGCTGACAATATTGTGTCTGACCATATTGACCCAGAACCACCAAGACACAGCCTATCCAACCAAGATTACCTAATGTTAAAATGTACGGCATGGCCAGTTGGGTGTCCAGCTTTTGTTTTGGCTCAGGCCATGACTCAGGGTCGTGAGATCGAGCCCTGCATCGGGCTCTGTACTCAGCTTGGAGTCGGCCTGAGATTCTCTTTCCCTGTCTTCTGCCCCTCCCCCACCTCGCACACTAGTGCGTGTGCTCTCTCAAATAAATAAATAGATCTTTAAACAAAAGGTATTTGGAAAATTTAAATAAATAAATAGCTATTTGGGCATCTAGGCAAAAAGAACAAATGCTTTATAAGGGGGAAAATAAGATTATCAGGCTTTTTGAGAGCAACGTCTTATGCCATAATGAAATGGCATAACATTTAAGATTAAAAAAAAAGTGAGCCCAATATTTATAGTCAGGAAGCTGACTTCCAAGTATAAAAGGCAAAGAAACCCTGTTTTCGGCATGCATGAGCTCTCCTTAAGGAACTCGCTCAGGAAACAACTCAGAAACCAAAGTGACGACTTGAGGCAACTGCTGTTGAGAAGCAGGAGACGTAGCGTGACTCCCGGAGCCAAGTCTTCGTGTGGGCTCAGGGGAGCCCGTGTGGCACGTCCGGGCTGCTCGGACCACGCAGACCTAGTATCAAAGACAAATGGAAGAACCCGTGCACGCAAGACGTTTCGCGCTCCCAGCAATCGTACAGACGGTGCTGGTACTCGAGGTGCTGTGCTGAGATTTTGCGTGTGCAAAGTGGGACAAACAATGACAGGTATCCCAAGCCTGTCATTCCTCTTGTCATGGAGAACTAGTAGTCTTAGTTTGGAAGAAAGAAGACACCGATGTGGTATCGGGGAGGTTAGGGGGTCTCCTTTTCACTTATTCCTTTGCTTATACTTTTTAAGACTTTTTGGGGGGAGGAGCAGTTTTAGCAAAACTGAGGGGAAGACACAGGAGTTCACCTGCCCCCCACGACCTCCCTGCTCACCAACGTTCTCCACCAGAATGGTACAACCATCAGAATCAAGGAACTGAAGCCCAGCTTCACCTTTACATCACTCTTGATGTTGTAAATGTCATAAGTCTGGATACGTGCCCTAACAATACATTTGTCCCTTCCCTCCCCAACTCTGGCAAGCCACTGATCTTTTTTACCATCTCCATGGTTTTTCCCAGAATGCCACATAGTTGGAGTGAGAGATGGCCTTTTCAGTGAGTCATCAGCCTTTTCAGATGGCTTCTTCCACCTCGTAATATGCACTTAGAACTCCTCTACGTCCTTTCGCGGCTCATTTCTTCCTATCACTGAGTAAGAGTCCACTGTCTCGATGGACCACAGTTTATTCATTCACCTTCTGAGGACATTTTGGTTTCTTCCAAGTTTTGACAACTCTGAATAAAGCTGCTACAAGCATCCATGTGCAAGTTTTTGTGTGGACGTTAAGTTTTCAACTCCTTTGGGTAAATACCAAAAGTGTGATTCCTGGATCATAAGAGCACATTGTAGTTTTGTTTTGAATAAAAGTGTCCAATCGTATTCATAAGATTGTGTGTGTGGGAGTGTGTGTGTGTCCTATACGTTTTGACTAAAACGACCTGAAGGCTTGAAACAATGAGCAACCCCAGTAGCATCCACGTCCCTCAAACCAGATTGCTGTATTGTGATGAGAAATAACATTGACCCCTAAAAGAAACAAAGACTTCTTTTAAGAAAATGGCTGGTGCAGTTTGGGCCCAGGAAATGTACAAGATGAGGCTGAATTTTTTTCACATCAAAAGGCACAGATCACGTCAAACAAAGAGTAACTTGAAGAGCTCCCACTGACCAAAGATGGAACAATTTCAACTTCAACTAAAAAAAAAAAAAAATTGCCATGGATCAAACCTAGTAAATGTACAAAAATCTATTGTTTTCTAATGCTACTTTTCATAAAGCTAGTTGGTCACCTTTGAACAATGACAGAGAACCAATTAATTATTTTTATAACTGGCAAAGAAGGAGGGAGAACACAGCATTTATCTTGAACTGGTAAATAAAGGGAAAAACAAGGTATTTATTGCTGCTTCTGTATCAGCTAAACTATCAGCTAACAAATAGTAGAGTCGGGAAGTATCTCTTTATAAAAGTATCCAGGCTAACAAATGAAAAAGAAGGCACCAATTAGCAAACTTCTCCCACCACAAAACGAAATAAAACAAACAAAAGCCATGAAATAACAGATGGACACAATGAACACCAGTGACCACGATCCTTTATAACAAAGGAAAAGATAACCAGACACCATGTGCCCCCAAAGAAAGAACATTCCTTCGCTTCTTCCCATCACGCCAAAGAAACCAAATCTGGAAGTCTGTGTCTGGTCAAACCTCAGCATCCAGGTCCCCAAGGGCAGGGAGGATGAGGGACGCACGGCACGCAGGACCATGCTGCGCGTGTCCGTCCCGCAAGATGGAGGCTGGGGGTCACTGTAGTTCGAGCAGCTCTGCTGGCCCAGCAGGTGAATCAGAAGGACAAGACAGGGGAAGGAAGGCATGAGGGAGGAGACTGTACATTACCAGAGTCTGTCAAAGCAGAGGAAAATGAGTGAAATGAAATGATGCTGCTGCCTAGGGAATCACAAACTACAGAGAAATGCCAGAACGTTATCAAGGCAGAAGTTGGGAGAGTGGTCATGTGTGGGGATTTGGTGTGACGGGAATGGGGCCCATGGAAAAATGCTATTTTTGATGTGGGTGTTGGTTAGGACTACGTGCACATCCTAGTGAGGGATTAGCGATGCGGGTGTCTTA
Organism: Mustela nivalis; assembly: GCF_964662115.1. Taxonomy (NCBI): domain Eukaryota; kingdom Metazoa; phylum Chordata; class Mammalia; order Carnivora; family Mustelidae; genus Mustela; species Mustela nivalis. The sequence goes on along the minus strand of NC_139020.1, from coordinate 4,413,492 downwards.
TGGGGCTTCCTGTATCGCCCAGGTTTTATGACTCCAGATTTTAAAAAGCAAAGAAACCGACAAGTTGGGTGATCTCCAAAGCTATCTTCCCCTTTCCAGAAGCAAATTTGTTTTCATGGGCAGGGTTAAGTCCGTAGAGGAAAAAACGATAAAAGTTCAGAATGCGGCTTGGGGAGGGGGGATATAAAAAGCAAGAATTATGGTGCTACTCATGCAAGGCCATGTCAAGAGAATTTCTTATGAAATCAGTTTCTGGATACAGAGGGTTAAGAGGCCTGCTTGGTTAATGAGAGGTGTAAACAGCCAAAGCTCTTAAGTTAAACAGAAAGAATATTAGGGGGAAGCTGTGTGTGTGTTTTCTAACCAAACCGAGGTCATGCATTGCAATGTCAGATCCCAGCACATTTAAAGTCAGACTACATGTCTCAGGAATTTGGACTTTGGACAAGAATTGCTGATAGATTTGCAGATCCTTGGCTGGACCCTTGCAAGCAGGGCATGATAGAGCTTAGTCTGGCTGGATGATTGAATTAGGTCTGTCTTTTGGGTGTGGCCAAGGCTCTTCGGATGTTGGGTACTGTCAGTCTTTTTTTTTTTTTAATATTTTATTTATTTTTTTGAGAGAGACAGAGAGAGAGAGCATGAGAGGGGAGAAGGTCAGAGGGACTAGCAGACTCCCCATAGAGCTGAAGCCCAATGTGGGACTCGATCCTGGGACTCCAGGATCATGACCTGAGCCAAAGGCAGTTGCTTAACCAACTGAGCCACCCAGGTGCCCCGGTACTGTCAGTCTTGACAATCAATGTTTTTGTCACATATGTCGTATTTGAAATATTTATATAAGAGGTCACGTACAATAATACTTTATTCTACATGTCTTTGCCCACGGTTAGATCTATTTCTCTATTAATCAAGCAGGTGGTGCACTCATGGCTGAAGTTGAAAGGTTTGCATCATCTGTTGTCCTTTGAGAGAAGCAGGTCAGCAGGACAGGAAGTGGGGTCTAGCTCTGAGCCATCCAGTTTTACTCTGTGGTCTCCTTGGATTAGGCGCTAGTTCAGCTAAGCCCAGGCACACATTTGAATTGAATTAACCAAGTTATTCAAAGCCAGAAATCACTGTGATAGAGGAATGTTATTCATAGGATAACCTTATTCTTTATTTTCACTTAGATTTTTTTTGTTGTTTTCTTTAGAGGAATTTAAAGTCCTTTATTAGAATAAATAAAACTTTCTTAAGAAACTCTTTGGTCTACAAACACATAACAGACCTGGCTCTCTGGCTGTCTGTCCGAAGCCCAAGCAGGGACACTAGGCCATGGATTTCTAGAGTCCTTGCTGCTGAGAACGGTCGTGTTGCCTCTGAGATTCCAGATGAATGGCACAACATAATTTGGGGGTGGAAGCGAGGACTCAGAGTTATAAGAGGAAGATGTGGAAACAGGCCAGATGAAATTAGATCATCCAGACAGAGGACAATCCTGGAGACGCTTGAAATAAACCCTTCATATGTTCAAGCCCAAAGATATGCAGGAAGATGTAGTGATGGGATTTTTCGACTTTGTAGGGCTGGCTGGAAATAACATTTCTGAAGAGAAGCAGCAAAAGTAAGCAGAAAGGTGAAGGCCCTCTGAAGTCAGGAGATGCTGGAAGGTCACCCAGGCCGCCCAGCCCCAGCCCACCACTCACACAGCACACATAAATCCGGACACAGCATCTCTGATGAACCGTTACGCAGCGGCGGCGTAAGGACCCAGGGGGAGGGACCCAGGACACCTGCTGATAACCTCTGAGCCTGAGCGGGTGCTGGGGAAGATGCTCGATGATGTCCATCTTCATGTTCCCAAGTTCCCTGCTCTACACCCTCCCTCCTCAGCAGGAAGTCGTCATTGTCTTTCGGATCCGCCGGTGTCCTGGCTGGGGAAATCCGCAGTTGAGTTCCAGAATGGGAGCTGCCTTGTGTGACAGGAAGCTCCCTGTGACGGGAAGCAACAGAACTGAAGCCGCATGACCACGAGCCGGGGCACTGGGAAGACCACTGGGAGGGGCAGCAGGACAGAGAGCCGCCAGCCACACAGAAGCTGAGGCCCTTGTGACAGCAACGGTAGGTACTGATATCACCTCCACAAGCCGTGATTTACCTTTCAGACCAGGCACTGGGTTGGGCATTGGGCACTGTGTCCAGGAAATCACAAGCTTGGTGAGAGAGAGGGGGGGGGGCAGTTGAGAAAGAAACCCATGAATATATGGTGAACTGACTTTCCAAAAGGCATAGGGACGATTCCCTGAAGAAGCGAACGTCTTGCAACAGTTGGCACTTGAACCTCTGGGTCTCCACAATGTGCCACAATGTGGTAAGCTCAACCCTTACCTAAAGCATATCTGGAAGGAGTTTGCAACAGATTATAGGCTGAAGCCTAAAAACTAAAATTTTAAATCTTGTACAAGAATATGGGGGGGGGGGGGTCATGTTCTTTTGGTGTGTTTTTGTTGTTGTTGTTGTTTTATTTTTGGGTTTTTTTAGCCAAGCAGGAAAAGCTTGGCTTTTATAAACTGGACTTAATCAATTTAAAATCTTCTGTTCTTGTTCAGAAAATGAATAGGAGTGCCTGGGGGGTGCCAGGGGGTACCATTAAGCGAATGACTCTTGATTTCAGCTCAGGTCACGATCTCAGGGCTGGGGGCTCAAGTCCAGCGCCCGGCTCCGCACTCAACACGGGGTCCGCTTCAGATTCTCACCCTCTTCCTCTGCCCCCTCACTCATGTGCTGTCTTACTCTCGGATCAAGTAAATGAATCTTTAAAAAAAAATGAAAAGATAAATCATAGTTTGGGAGTAAGTACTCATAACACATATATCTGGTGAAGAGTTTGTATTCAGAAAGTATAAAGGAGGCACACAAATCAATAACAAGGCAAACACCACATAAAGCATGACCAAAGGCTTTGATATAGGGATGGCCAACAAACACATTCAACACGTTGAAAGATGTTCAAGAGCATTAGCCATTAGGAACATGTAATTAAAACCCCACTGAGATACCACAGCAGATCCAATAACGTCCAAAAGTAAAAAGACAGACAATGCCAATTTGGCAAGGATATAAAGCAGGTGGAACTCTCCCACACTGCTGATGGTAAAGTAAAAGGGTTCTACCACTTTTGAAAACAGTTTTGCTATTTCATACAAAGTTAAACATATATTTAGCACACAACCCACAATTCCAATCCTAAGTATTTATCCAGATAAAAATGTGTGTCCACACAAAATCTTGTACGTGGACGTTTACAGCAGCTTTATTCATAGTAGCTGAAAACTGGAAACAACTCAAATGTCCAAAATAAGTGGTTAGATAAACCAATTATAGCATACTTACACAGTGGATGTGACTCAGTAAGAAGGGAGGGGTGGGAGAGAGGAGAAAGGAACAGAATGGCTTTCTGGAACATTCAGCCTCATGGATGAATCGAAGAGGTACGCTAAGCAAAAGACGTGAGGCCCAGAAGAGCACATACTGATAAACGCATACATCTGAGTTTCTAGAAAAGCAAACCTCATTTACAGGAACCAAAGGCTGGTCATTGCCCACCTGGGCTACAACAGGCAGAGAGAACTTTCAGAAATGATGAAAATGTTCTGTATCAGGATTGTGGTGGCGGAGACACAACTGAAAAACTCGTCGAATCTCCTGAATGAGGGGCACCTAGGTGGCTTGGTCAGTTAAGTGCCAGACTCTTGATTTCAGCTCGGGTCCTGATAACAGGGTTGTGGGATCAACTGAACCCCCACAGTGGGCTCTGCGCTCAGCGGGAGTCTGCTTGTCCCTCCCTCTCTCCCTGTGTGCCTCCCCCATCTAAATTAAATAAATAGAGACTGTGGACTCTGAGAAACTAACTGAGGGTTTGGGGGGGGTGAGCCTGGTGGTGGGTATTATGGAGGGCACATATTGCATGGGCATTGAGTATAGTGCATAAACAATGAATTCTGGAAAACTGAAAAAAAAATAAAATAAAATTCAAAAAAAAAAGAATATCACGAAAAAAAAGAAGAAAAAAGCCTCTTGAACTTCAAGTATATTTTATTGGATATAAGTTATACCTCAATATACTTGATTTTAAAAATACGTATAAAGCACTCACCTTTGCACCTTCCACATAGCAAATGCCTAACGAACGAGGAGATGGGGAAGAGGGAAAGAGGAGGAGGAGAAAAAGAAGAGGAAGAAGAAGTTATGATTGTTCAATTTACTTCCTAAAAGTTGGTGCAGTGGGGGCACCTGGGGGCTCGGTGGGTTAAGCCTCTGCCTTCGGCTCAGGTCATGATCCCAGGGTCCTGGAATCAAGTCCTGCATTGGGCTCTCTTCTCAGCTGGGAGCCTGCTTCCTCCTCTCTCTCTGCCTGCCTCTCTGCCTACTTGTGATCTCTGTCTGTCAAATAAGTAAATAAAATCTTAAAAAAAAAAAAAAAAGTTGGTGCAGTGCCTGGCTGGCTCAGTGAGAAGAGCATATGATTCTTGCGGTCATGATTTCGAATCCCATGCTGGGTGTAGAGATGATTAAATAACTAAAGAAGCTTTTATAAAAGTATTTATTTGACAACAAAACTTATTTAATAACGACGTAAGATCATGAAGACATCACAGTTGTTGTTGACACCATTGGGACATTGGTTGGCTTCCAGTGAGTTCATAAACAACCAAAGGAAAAGGACGTCCAATACTATACACAGATACGCATCTTCTATCCTGCCCTAACTGTCTGTACTGTGCTAACACAGAGGCACATGCTTCAGTGCAGGAATTCCTTCCTAAGATTTCTCTGGAAATTTGTTTTCTAAATCTCCAAGTTCAGGAAAAATGGGTCAAGAAATAGGAAAACAGAAAAAAAAGTATCAGAATTTTCCTGAGACTATAAGTTGAACCACCAGCATCAAATGGTTCAAAGGCATCTCCTGACGTCCCACTGAAGGTAGGAGCAGGAACCCCCGACACGTGGAGGAGACAGCTAGGAGGCCCATTTCTGGTAACTGGGGCAGGGGCAGGCAGGAGAGAAATGGTCATGTTCTCAGTGGTCCCTCAAGTCTACACTCGCTGCCCTTGTGTGGCACCCTGTGCTCCAGAAGGCTAATGGTGAGGCGCTCCTGGACACTGGCTTGTCACATATTTACTTTCCACAAACCTTACAAGTGGTGTGCCAAGGAATAATAAATGCAGAAAGCAAAATACGTCCTTATGTTGTCCATTCGATAAAGTACTACCAACCTGGATAGAAGATGGACATTTTCCGTAGATTTACTTATCTTCACCAGCATTTCCTGGTGTCTAAATATAGGCTGTAGACTTTCAGTGCTTTGAAAATACTGCTGAATTTGATATTTCTTTTTTTTAAGATTTTATTTATTTGAAAGAGAAGAAATGAGCAAGGGGAGGGGCAGAGAGAGAGGGAGAAACAGAAACAGACTCCCTCACTGAGCAGGTAGTCCGGTGTGTGACTCGATGTCAGGACCTTGAGATGGTGACCTAGCTGAAAGCAGATGCTTAACTGACTGAGCCACCCAGGCGCCCCTGATATTTCTTATTTATGAAAATTTTTAAAGTATCGTTAACAGCGAGCAAAGAGTATGAAGAATATTGTTAAGTTTTTTAAGAATAACTTATGATCATGATCATTCCCGGGGAAGTCCCTCAAATTGAGACCCCTCATTCTCAAATCCCAAAGATTAACTTCCATTAGGAAGTTTGGAACAACTGCAAATAACAGCTATGGAGACAACTAGGATGAAGGAACTGCATGGGCTTCATAATTTGGGTGGCATCTGAGCAAAGGATTGAGGAATGAGCCTTGGGTGTAGGAAGGAACATCAAGAACCGTGCAGGACGAAAGGGAAGGGACCCAGCAGGAGCGCTCACCGCCCCAGCAAGTCGGGAAGAGTGCTGAGGGTTCGTAAACCAGCAGTCGGGGAGGTCCAAGCTACCAGGCAGGCCAACTCATAGTCCGACCAAGGTGACACCATTCATCAGCCTCTCAAGCAAGCCATTGCCCATGAAGACTAGACACATACAAGGATTGGACACAGCGATGGAGGAATCTTGCCCCTGGCCCGGGAACCATGATTCTCCTCATCAGGGATTTAAGGAACTCATGGATTGCAGGTGAGCACCATTGGCCTTCCTATTGTTCTAGTGGACCCTACACCTCCATTTTACTGGCTAGAGCTTCTCACCAAGTCCCCTTCGTATGCCCCAGGTCCAGGGTCTAGGTCTCAGGGAGTCCAGTTCCTGCTGGGTCTCCCACTAGGCACCCAAGTCCAACCTTCTTCCATCCAACCCTCTCGGGAACTCAAGTCCTGCACTCTATGGCCTCTGAGCACTCAGCCTAGACAGCTGGCCCTGCCCCGCTAACTCCCCTCACCCCCCCCCACCCCATCCTGCCGTCATTGGGGCTGGGACTGCCGGCCTGCCCCTCTGACACACTCACCAGCCCACCACGTCCATCTTGTGGCAGAATCACTTGAATTGTAAACCTGGATGTTTGTCTCCCCTTCCCCTCCGCTGTTTCAGGAAGACGACTGCGATCAGTACTTCCTTGTCTCCGTCAGAAGACAGAAGCTACTGAAAGTTACAACTTGTTCTGTCTTTGATGAGAACCTAAGTTCCTTCGAGAGTTCACGCGGGGCAACCAAGGAGAGCAGGACATTCATCCACGTTACAGGGCTGGAGGCGGCTGTGGCATGGGGCAGGTTTGGGGAGAGTGGGGACCCTCACAAACTGGCAGCAGCAACCAGAAGAGGGACTGTCAGAGGGGAGGGCGGGTGGGCCCCTCCCCAGGCTGCACTGGGGGCACCAGGTGGAGATTCCGGCGCCTCCTACGCTGGGCAAAAGGAGCAGAGACCACACCTGGGGAGTCAGATCACAGAGAAGGAAGAAGAGGCCCCTTAACAGAAGCCAGAGTGTCTCCCTGCGCCCCGGCCCAGCCCTGAAGAAAGCAGAGCCCGAGTCTCACGGAGTAGCCTCTTGCGTATCTGTCTGCAGACTATGATCCGTGCTGCGTCCACACCGGCGTGGGCCCTTCTGGTTCCAGCGCGTGTCTGCTGTGCTGAGCCCCAGCGCAGGCAGCTCGGGGAGGGTATTCAACACAAATCTCTTCTCTCCCACTGCAGGATCTTTTAAAGAGGAGTCATTGAGTTTACTGAGTTGGTTAAAATTGTTTCATGCAGCGGAAAGCAGCTGTGTTGATTGCCTAGACGGGCCCATTCAGGGAGCCTTCTGTTTCTGTTATCAAGCACAGAGGAGCCGCCAGAAGCCCCACAAAGAGGTCCGGGAGCATCCTTCCCCCCTGAGGGCACCTGCTTGTGTGACAGGCCAGACTCCACACTCAGCGATTCCAGGTAAGTCCTGATGACATACCTGAGCCCGGGGCTGGTGAACACAGCCACACCTCTCTCGCTGTTCTGTTGAGAAGTGATTCGCGCTCAGGGGCTAGGCAACAGCAGACGAGAGCGCAGAATCCATGGGTGTGTCCTCTGCTGTGACCGGGTCACTGAGCTTCCAGATCAGACTTCCTGATCCCAGAGGAGGAATTCTGAAAAGAAAAAACAATGCAGGCATCGCTTTGCTCGCGCCTGCCTCGGGAGCCGGAGAGGCTGGGCGCCCATGCACAGGTTCCCACGTGCTGTGCTGAGGTGAGCGTCGCCTGTGTCGAGAGAGAGTTGGTCGGGCGTCTGTAATTGACACAGAAGCAAAGCTAGTATGCAGGTTAGAAATTATTTACTTTTTAATGACAGCATCGATGCTCTGTGTTCTCTTCAAAATATCGGAGGGTTTTGCAGGTGCTGTCTTCAGGGTGAAAGCACGGCATCGGGGCGCGATCCCAGCAGGGAGCTCAGCCCCTGGAAGCACAAGCTGGCTGCGTCTCAGCCAGGCTGCTTAGCCCTGCTGGGATCGGGCCACCAGGGACCTCCCTGACCCTTAGGGTATTGGCAGAATGATGGGCCCCTGGAGACGCTCACGTCCTAATCCCTGGGGCCTGGAGCACAGCAGAAGGGACTGGCAGATGTGATTAAGGACGTTGAGATGAGAAGACTTTCCTTCGTAATCCAAGCTGGCCCGGTGCAATCATAGCAATGGCTACGAGAGAGGGACGGGGGGTCAGGGATACAGAGGGAGGGGCCAATGGAAGCAGAGGTCCGGGTCAGAGAGAGGGAAGAGAGCCCCGAAGATCCTACACGGGGGCTTCAAAGGTGGAGAGAAAAGCCACGGGGCTGGAATGCAGGAGACTCCTAGAAGCTGGGGGAAGGCACAGAAACGGTTCCCCCGAGTCCTGAGAAGGAGCCAGCTTGCGACACCCTGCTTTGAGGACTTCTGACCCCCTACATTTAAGGTGGGAAGTGTGTGGGGTCGAAAGCCACTAGCTTGTGCCACCATGCTGTATAGACAGGAGGGAAATGCTCTCTCCCCCATGGGCTGCCGTGAGGCCCTATGCCTTCCCAGACTTCCAGTTTTTCACCCCGAACAATACGATCTTGAAGTGAGATCAGTATCCTGCAGGCCCCGTTCCATTCCTGGCAGCGGTATCACCAGATAGAAACTAAAGTCGAGGATAATTTTAAGCTCCTCACAGAGCGTGTTCTAGACACCACATGTGTGTCTGACTGGGGGAGGTATTTGGCCCCAACTTTCCAGTGTCTGTGCAAACGGGAAGCAAACTTTGAAGCGTGTCCAAACCACTTCACGAGGCCAGGCGTGTCTTCCGCCAAAGCAAGAGGAGAATTGTTCTTTCCAAGGACTCAAGTTCTAGAACGTATTTTTTTAAGACTTGAGGGATCACCCAAGTGAGGACAGATCAGAAAAATCCCTCTTTCCTGACCCAAGTTTAGTGTGCAGACACCAGCCGTGCGCGACGAGGGAAGGAAACAAGAATCCTCACACGCCGACAGGTCACAGAACTCTCAACCAGGGTATTTTTCTCTCTGTCCCCAGGCCTCTGACCAGTGGGTATTCCACAGCCGGGTTAAGGGAAGGTTAGCAGGAGGGTATCTTGTCCATCACCAGCTTCCTTCCCATGCACAGGGCAGGTGTTGCTGGTGGATCACGATCCCGCTCCCCTCCAAGCCTCCTCCCAGAGAAGCATGTGGGCTTCTCCCTCTCGATACTGTCACCAACGATCCGGGCTGGATCTCGGCTCCCAAAGAAACCTATTGGCCAACGCTGGGGTGTAGCTGGGGTGTAGCAGCCTACGAGTGCAAAATATTGGCAAGGATATCTCGCTGATAGATATTTGCCCTCCGCGGTCTGTCGCACAGTAGGGCTTCCAGCTCAGCTCCCCGAGAGCACAGAGAAACAGCCTGGGTCAGTAAGGAAGGACAGACAGGCTGCCCGAGGCAGGCTCCCTCACTCAGGGGCCAGGTGGAGATTCCTGAGACGCTCCAACAGGATGGGGCTGAGAGAGGACGAGGGGCGACAGAAGTCAGCGGAAAGCCTTGAAGACAAACTTCCCAGCTTGACCACGTGGCCCAGCACCTCTGACACGGGCGAGGCCGGGGGTCTCCTGCCTCCAGACCTTATCCTTCCTCCTCTCTGGTTCATGCACCTGTGAGACAGCCCGTTGTAAGGGCACACTAGCATTTCAGTTGCCATGGAAACCTCCGGACTCATCTAGTGATATCGTGAGGGTTTTACGGAGCAACACGTCACAGCTGTGGATCTGCACGGGCTATATAACGTTAGGGTATCCCAGGGCTCAAAGTCTCCACTGAAGTCGTGATTTTAAATGAAGACGTGTTTGCTCCGCTCCTGGGGAAGGTTGCTCTTGGATTCTGGCTGAGAGTTGGTGTTGTCCTAACACTGTCTCCTGTAGCCGGGAACCTGACTGTGGGTTTCTGGAGAGCGAACCTCTGACACAGTCTGACGGGCACTTCCCTGTGGCGCCCCCTGCAGGCCGGACAGAACAGCCAGTGGCCAGGGAACTGGCCCTTAGACCTGGCCATGCTGGAGGGGAACCTAAACCACTTAACCCAGAAAAGAGGCTGCACAAGACATCGTTTTCTTCCCTTCCCCATTGGAGTCATTAAAGTCAAAGCAGAATTCAGGCTGGATCTTTCCTAAAACGGTAATAACACTTACCTAATTCATTTCTCACATTAAAAAAAAGAAAAAAAAAACTAAACATCAGACGAAGGAAGTAATTAAATTATGGACTGCCCCTGAGGTGATTGCAGATCTCACCACGGTGGTAGACCAACATCCAGGGACACCAGTGGGCCAATTTTAAGTGAAAAAACAGCCTACAAAACTACACACTGGGATGCAGCTTTTCATGATTCATAAGTATGCATGGAAGTTGAGAATTCTATAAACACAAGTGCCTAAGGATGGGGGAGGCAATGAGAGTTTTGTTTCATTTTGTCTTTCTTCTCTGGTCTTTTTTCCTGTTAAAAAATGGATTGTTTTTGTAAAAGGGGAAACACCAATTTCTTTAATGTTCAAAAAAAAAAAAATGTAGCCCATCTAATAAGCCTGTTGACAATGGTACATGTGTTCAACTACACTAGGAGGCAGGAAAAATGTGACAGAGCAGGTTCTTGGCTCTTCTTTATGACCTGAATGCTCACCATGAGGAACGAAAGGAAAACCTGCTCCTAGCAGACTCCGAGGTGTGTGTGCCCCTTCATCCACTTCCTCACATGCCAGAGGTAACCGCCATCACCACGGTCATCACAGCGTCACCACTGTGACCTCCAAGCCCACCGTGGTCAATTATCTTAACAACGGCACTCACTGAGCATGAACCCACCGCTGGGCACTCTTGCATCCAGAGCAGTTGGCTGGCTAACACCTCACGTGTTAAACCCTGTCAGCTGGAGAAAAGCAGCTTTTCCCAGAAACTGGTAAGGATCACATTGTTGAGCCCAAATCAGCTACCCCTCTATGTAGATGAAAAGCAGCTACATTTGCCCTATGCCTCCCAGCATTTATTGTCCATACAAAGGGGAGGAGAGGAAAAAGAAAGAGCTGCATCTCCATAAATGGTGATGCTCTGCGAGTGAGGCACAGACAGACGTCCTCAGTCTAGCAACCATAGGACAAGTGTGGGCACGCTGGAGACTAAGAATCAAATGTGGGACATTCTACGAAGGGTTAGGTATTTTGGAAATCAAGTGAGCATCTGGCTTAAGCATAAATGTATGAGATTTGTAACCCCCATAAGCCATCTGAGACCTCAGTATTTAGTGAACTGGAGCCTTTCCTCAGAAGTGTCTGTGTTTGTATGTAAGTGAAATTCTATTTTAAATGTTTCCAAACTCATCATATAAATGCACACACAGACACGTGCACCACAGCCTCCTTCTTCTGAGAAAGCTGATGCAAGGAAATTATTCTGTATGGTTTGAATCCTGGGCAGCAGGACAATGAGCCGCCCACAGCGAGGTAACCAGATGTCCCCTTTGGGCACAGCCCTGCACACTGCTAATTGTGGTGGATGGCTGGGGTGCCAGCCAGAGCTGAGGAGCAATGGGACACAGCGCTGAAGGACCATGCAGGTTGCTGGCAGCAGTAGCTAAACAGAGAGGCAGTCTTCAGCATGCATGGAAAAAATGCTGGGGACGAGACACCTTCAGGTGTAGACGTGTTTGTCAATGGCAGGAATGCTCCAGGACCAAAAAAAAAAAAAAAAAAAAAAAGGAAGTTTCAGAATGAGAAGATCAAACCATCCAGGGGAGATACGCTGACCTCCTGTGCATGGCATTCAAATGTACCTCTGATGGGTTTGTACTTTTTACAGTGAACATACATATTTTGAAAATTAATAGAAAAAATATATTTAGATGCATATAATGAGGTCCAAGCTACACCCTGCCCCCAGTTCATCAAGACACTTTCTGCACATCCCTTGTGCACCTGCACATTGGGGTTTGTGCCCAGACAGCAGGAAGAGGAAGGGAGGGGGGTGCCGCTCCAGGTTCCAAGGTCCCCCCAGTTGTTGTGTGAGCACTAACCAGACTGACCCATCTCCACCTTCACCAAGAGAGGAAGGGGCACAGTCTGCATCGGTCAGTAGGAGACTGCCCCTCCTCCTGAAGGTCCAACCAAGTGCCACTTAAGGGACATGAAGTCTTTGACGCCCTCCTCTCCCCCATGCTCCTACCAGGGTCATGTCCTCGATGGCAAGTTGAACAAACAGAAACAAATCCCCACAGTCTGGATGAATGAATGTAGAGATGCCCATCTTTACTACTTGTAGAAAATGGAAATATGCACATGCTGTTTTGTGCTATAGGCATACACATTTTTTAGCTTAGCGAACACCAGCTTCAAACACCAAGAAAAAACATCAATAATGCAGATGAATGAAATAGAGAGGTAGTAAAACCCAAGAACATCCCGCCAGCCCTGTTACCACTGCAGGAATACCACTGCATTCCTCATTCAGTACACCTGGATAATCACCTCTTTAATCATTACCATCTTGAATGTGCTATCTCCCAGAAAGAACGATAGTAGAGGGGTGAGTGGGTGGCTCAGTCCATTAAGTGTCCAACTCTTGATTTCAACTCAGGTCATGATCTCAGGCGTGAGATTGAGCTCCATGTTGGGCTCCCCACTGTGTCTGCTTGAGATTCTGTCTCTCTGTCTCCCTTTGGTCCTCCACCCCCCCCCCCCTCGAGAGAGAGAGAGAGAGAGAGAGAGAGAAAGGCAGTGTAAGTGCAAGTGCATATACCTTCATCATACAACATTTGTTGGTACACAATGGAAACCTCCAAGAAAATGCAGTGGTCAGAACACCTCATCTCCTTACTCTGAAATACTAAGAGGGAAAATGAATAATCAAGTGATTAGTTTTAAATCCAGGTTTAAACACTTCCCAGACTGTTGAACTTTTCCTGGTTAACAATCTTTTCAAGGTTAACGATCTATACATTTCCTTCTGTAACCATTGTTGTGATTGGTCTCTGGTCTGGGGATTGATCTTCTAAGAGGTAAAAATCAATAACATCAAAAGAATGTTGTAAGTAATTTCCCCTTTTCTATGGATTTTATTTTTCCTGAGATACTGATCCTCTATCTATCCATCAACTGTCCTTTAATGTCTGCTTTTATCATACCCCTACCATTATCTGTTCAAGGACATTTTCAGATGTACAAAACCCTCCTTCTTCCCTTATCCTTACTGAGCCCTTTGGCCTTAGACTAATCTCTCTTTACTTCTGTTGTGGAGCTATCATCCTGGATAAAATCTATTCTTTTTGGACTTTAAATCCTACTCTTTTGGTTCAGTCCCTTGTTTTGCTGGAGTACATCTTCAAATAACTTTGTCACCACGGTTGCCTTGGGGGAAAAAATCTGGGTTCTTGCACAATCTGTCTTCACACTTAGTAGATAATTTTGTTGCATATATAATTCCAGGCTATAAATCACTTAGAACTGAGAAGACATTCCTCCTTGTCTTGTAACACTGAGCTTGTAAGAAGTCCACAAGCAGTGTGACTCTGAGCCTTGGCAAAGAAACAGTTTCATACTTGCTGGAAGCTTTCAGACCCTTCTACTGATTGGGGTATTTGGCTTTTGACACAATGTGCCTCAAAGTCTGCTTCCTCATGGGTTCTGCTGGGATCAGAAGATGATTTCCATCCAGGGACATGTGCTTTCTTCAGCTTGAGGAAATATTCTTGTACTATTCTTTTAAAGACTGTGTTTTCTCTGCTCTCTCTTTCTAGAAATTCCTTTGATTATCTTGGACTTTTATTATTTTCATTGTGTTATAAGAGTCACAATAAAATACATCATTAGTTTTTGATGCAGTGTTCGATGGTTCTTTGTTTATGTACAACACCATGCAATATGTGCACTCCGTAATACCTACCACCAGGCTGATATCCAAGATCTAGCCAAGATTTATAAAACTCAACACCCAAAAAACAGATAGTCAAGTCAAAAAATGGGCCGAGGACACAAACAGACACTTCTCTAATGAAGACACACAAATGGCTAACAAACACATGAAAAAATGTTCATCATCACTAGCCATCAGGGAGATTCAAATCAAAACCACACTGAGATACCACCTTACACCGGTTAGAATGGCCAAAATTAACAAGACAGGAAATAATGGGTGTTGGAGAGGATGTGGAGCAAAGGAAAATTAAAAATAGAGCTATGTCAGAATCCTAGAGGAGAACATAGGCGATAACCTCCTCGACATCAGCCACAGCAACTTCTTTCAAGACACGTCTCCAAAGGCAAAGGAAACGAAAGCAAAAATGAAGCTTTGGGACTTTACCTCGGACGTCCACACTGATGCTTGTCACCCGGGAGCTCACACATGTCTCTGCCACTGTGTTGTGTTGTGTTTCTGTTTCATTTTATTTCATTGTGGAAATGTCTGTTGAGTTTTGTAGTTCGAAAATGATTTTTAGCTTTATAGGAGATCACTCTTATTCTCCAAGAGTCTTTCTTTGTTAAATCCTGTTGCCGTATTAGGGATTTCGTATCTTCTCAAATTGCTATCTCTGAAGACACCAATTAGGATTTTTTTAATTTATTTTTTATTTAATATCAGCATAACAGGATTCATTATTTTTGCACCACACCCAGTGCTCCATACAATCTGTGCCCTCTATAATACCCACCACCTGGTACCCCAACCTCCCACCCCCTGCCCCTTCAAACCCCTCAGATTGTTTTTCAGAGTCCATAGTCTCTCATGGTTCACCTTCCCTTCCAATTTCCCCCAACTCCCTTCTCCTCTCTAACTCCCCATGTCCTCCATGCTATTTGTTATGCTCCACAAATAAGTGAAACCATATGATAATTGACTCTCTCTGCTTGACTTATTTCACTCAGCATAATCTCTTCCAGTCCCGTCCATGTTGCTACAAAAGTTGGGTATTCATCCTTTCTGATGGAGGCATAATACTCCATAGCGTATATGGACCACATCTTCCTTATCCATTCGTCCATTGAAGGGCATCTTGGTTCTTTCCACAGTTTGGCAACCATGGTCATTGCTGCTATAAACATTGGGGTACAGATGGCCCTTCTTTTTACTACATCTGTATCTTTGGAGTAAATACCCAGGAGGGCAATGGCAGAGTCATAGGGAAGCTCTATTTTTAATTTCTTGAGGAATCTCCACACTGTTCTCCAAAGAGGCTGCACCAACTTGCATTCCCACCAACAGTGTAAGAGGGTTCCCCTTTCTCCACATGCCCTCCAACATATGTTGTTTCCTGTCTTGCTAATTTTGGCCATTCTAACTGGCGTAAGGTGATATCTCAATGTGATTTTAATTTGAATCTCCCTGATGGCTAGTGATGATGAACATTTTTTCATGTGTCTGGTAGCCATTTGTATGTCTTCATTGGAGAAGTGTCTGTTCATATCTTCTGCCCATTTTTTGATATGATTGTCTGTTTTGTGTGTGTTGAGTTTGAGGAGTTCTTTATAGATCCTGGATATCAACCTTTTGTCTGTACTGTCATTTTCAAATATCTTCTCCCATTCCATGGGTTGCCTCTTTGTTTTCTTGACTGTTTCCTTTGCTGTGCAGAAGCTTTTGATTTTGATGAAGTCCCAAAAGTTTATTTTGGCTTTTGTTTCCTTTGCCTTTGGAGACATATCTTGAAAGAAGTTGCTGTGGCTGATATCGAAGAGATTACTGCCTATGTTCTCCTCTAGGATTCTGATGGATTCCTGTCTCACATTGAGGTCTTTTATCCATTTTGAGTTTATCTTTGTACGGTATAAGAGAATGGTCAAGTTTCATTCTTCTACATATAGCTGTCCAGTTTTCCAGCACCATTTATTGAAGAGACTGTCTTTTTTCCACTGTATATTTTTTCCCATTTTGTCAAAGATTATTTGACCATAGAGTTGAGGGTCCATATCTGGGCTCTATACTCTGTTCCACTGGTCTATGTGTCTATTTTTATGCCAGTACCATGCTGTCTTGGTGATCACAGCTTTGTAGTAAAGCTTAAAATCAGGTAGCATGATGCCCCCTGTTTTATTTTTGTTTTTCAACATTTCCTTAGCAATTTGGGGTCTCTTCTGATTGCATAAAAATTTTTGGATTATTTGCTCCAGATCTTTGAAAAATACCAGGGGAGTTTTGATCAGAATGGCATTAAAAGTATAGATTGCTCTAGGCAGTATAGACATTTTAACAATGTTTATTCTTCCCATCCAAGAGCATGGAATGGTCTTCCATCTTTCTGTGTCTTCTTCAATTTCTTTCATGAGTGTTCTGTAGTTCCTCGAATACAGATCCTTTACCTCTTTGGTTAGGTTTATTCCCAGGTATCTTATGGTTCTTGGTGCTATAGTAAATGGAATTGATTCTCTAATTTCCCTTTCTGTATTTTCATTGTTAGTGTATAAGAAAGCCACTGATTTCTGTACATTGACTTTGTATCCTGCCACGTTGCTGAATTGCTGTATGAGTTCTAGTAGTTTAGGGGTGGAGTCTTTTGGGTTTTCCATATATAGAATCATATCATTTGCAAAGAGAGAGAGTTTGCCTTCTTCATTGCCAATTTGGATACCTTTTATTTCTCTTTGTTGTCTGGTGGCTGTTGCTAGGACTTCTAATACTATGTTGAACAAGAGTGGTGAGAGTGGACATCCTTGTCATGTTCCTGATCTCAACGGGAAGGCTGCAAGCTTTTTCCCATTGAGGATGATATTTGCTGTGGGTCTTTCATACATAGTTTTGATGAAGTTCAGGAATGTTCCCTCTATCCCTATACTTTAAAGCATTTTAATCAGGAACGGATGCTGGATTTTGTCAAATGCTTTTTCTGCATCGATTGAGAGGACCACGTGGTTCTTCTCTCTTCTCATATTAACCAATTAGGATTTTTTTTAATGCCATTTTGCTTGTTGAATTATTCGTTTCCTCCTGGGTCACTTTCTTCTGCCTCTTCATCTTTGCCTTTCTCCCTTACATTACAGGCTACCTCAAATGTCCATGACCCCCTGTTGTCCATTTATATTTTATTTATTTAAAGATTTATATACTTATCAGAGATGAAGAGAGAACAGGCAAGTGTGAGCAGCAGGAGAGGCAGAGAGAGAACCTCAAGCAGACTCCCTGCTGACCAAGGAGACAAACACGGGGCTCGATCTCAGGACCATGGGATCATGACGTGAGCAGAAATCAAGAGTCAGGTTCTTCACCGACTGAGCCATGCAGGTGTCCCTATTTATATTATAAATACTGCAACAGCCAGGAGCTCAGTGTCTGCCAGCGAGGTCCCTCATGGAAGGTGTCACTGCAGCCTGAGAAAGACGGGAATGGCCTGGAAACAGCCTACTACCCGGGGCCGAGAGCTCGCTACTCCCAGTGCCAGCCTTCTCTGGCTATACCTGCTACCACTCAATTTGCTGTTTCTTTAGCAGAGAATCCTTTGCTTTTTTTGCCTGAGGCATAAACATTGGCCTGTTGGCTGTTCTGTGCTCAAAGGTGAAGAAGGAGGTTGTCAGGGCTCAGGTCCTGGTTCGTCCCCCCCACCCCATGTCTCACTCCCACCTTCCCAAGTGTCTCTGAGTTACAAGCCTCTGTGGGGCTCTGCGGGGTGCCGGGCAGGTGTACAGTGGGGTCTCTTCCAATTACGTTCCCCTCTGGACCCTCTGCCCCAGATTCATCACCGGTCACCGCGACTCCACCTGCTTTTACCTGCAGGAAACGCAGAGCGAGCTGTCATTCAGCATCGGCTCTCTTCCAAGTCTCTTTATGGTGTAAGCTGATTCATTTTTCATTCCCGAACTCTCTTTTCCATAAGGTTTTGAGAGTAAGAAGAAAGAAACATACGTGAATTGTCAGGGGGGAAAAAAACAATGGCCAAAAGGCCAGAAAGGAAGAGAAGCAGGCTTCCAGGGGTAGAGGCCTTGAACTCTGAGTAAGCCATGGGAGTTCACAGCCTTTAAAAGAGTCCAGAACAATGTGAGGGAGGTAGTGTGTCTACTTTTAGTTGTGGTTTTGCAGCCAAATTAAACTGTTGTGCTAAAACCCAAACCTGGGTGCATTCCGATGTAATTGCTCATTCCTAAAATCCACACACAAACGCACATTATCATCCTCTCCTGTGGAAAATGTGCTTTCACTGGTAAAGGTCAAAACACATACCAAAAAAAATAGTCTATAATGTGACTTAGCAGCAGTAATGACTGACAGGGGCACAAAGAAGAAGCTCAGGGCCCGATATTTTACTTCTTGTTCTGGGTGCTGTTTACAGGGGTGCCTTTAGGAAATGTCCTCCCTCTGGATTCATGGGGTTCGTGGTATAGAGCATTCAAAACATATCAATTGTTCAAATATGAAGAAATAAAAAGGGCTACAAAATACCTCAAAGATCTTTGTTTAAAAAAAAAAAAAGATTTTATGTATGTATTTGAGAGAGAGAGCATGAGAGAGGGGAGGGTCGGGGGGAAGCAGACTTCCCACCCAGCGGGCAGCCCGACACGGGGCTCAATCCTGGGACTCCAGGATCATGACCTGAGCCAAAGGCAGTTGCTCAACTAACTGAGCCTCCCAAGCGCCTGGAGATCCTTCTTCAAGCCGTATCAGATGCTATAACACAGATACCCACGGACAGCACACGCCCCTCCTTCCTCGTAGGGCGAACTTCTAAGTCGGGAAGATGAAAAGCACAGCGCGGGCGATGCAGTCGACAACCGAGCAGCGCGCAGTGTGCGGTGATGGGTGGTGACCACACCCACGGCGGGAGTGCGTGTAAGGCGCGGAATCGCCCATCACCGGGCCGAACCCTTGAAGCTGACACAACGCTGTGTGTCCCTTACACTTCAGTTAACAGTGAAGAAAAGCCCAGTTTCCGGCTCACAGCAGGCGCTCATCAAGTGTGTGTGAGGATGTCCTGGCTCGCCGCCCTGTGCCGAGCCACAGTCGTGCAGGGCAGGCCCTGAACCAGCGTGCAGGTCCATGGATGGCTGCAGGAAGTGCCTGCCAAGAGGTTAGGAGCAGGACTGACCCATCACAGGGCAGCTTCTTCCAGTTTTGCTGCAACCCCATAAAAAACCTCAGCAAATCTAATGTGCCTTCCGTAAGCACGTGGGGGAAGCCTCCCCCAGTACTTGGTCTCTGTTTCTCCCCTGGCAGTACACTTTGTAGCAAAGGCTACCTTGCAAAACACCCAGTCTTTGAGGTCAGGACAATGACTAGGGAGCGACTCCATCACTCCCATATGATGAGCTTTCCTCATGCCTCCCAAAAGGAAAGTGAATTCCACTCCGCGGGGCTTGCCTAGCCATGGCAACGTCCGCAGGCTGCCACACAGTCCGCTCGGAAGGGTCGGGAGCTGCCTTCCTGCCTGCTCACGGGGAAACAGAGAAGGCCACTCAGAGAGCGAGCAGCTGGGATGGCCCCCCCAGGGGGATAGCCTCCCTGGGCCTGCAGAGAATTTTGCAGCTTTTCTTTATGCATTTTTAATCAATTCTAAGCTTCTTACAAATATGTGCAATTACGTTCTGCACTTCGCTTTGTAATAAGAGTTAATGACTGCTGCAGTCCTCTGGGTGAACAGTGATAATCTGATGCTACAATCTAAAATTTAGCGTTAGCAAAAAAAAGAAAAAAGAAAAAAAAAGGAGAGTATAGACTGAGATGAAGGGTCTTTTAATTTTGTTTTTTTTTTTCCTTAAAGGAAATCAAAAGTTGGAATTCTGTTAGCTTTCAAAATATCCCTAATGTGAAAGAACAGAACGTTTCATTTACTTGCCACATAGCTTCTGATTCAAAATATAGATATTGAAAATCCCTGACATAAGCTCTCCCTCCTTGAAACATTTTACAGATTATCTTAAACAGAAAGACCCAGAGAGGTCACGTCCCATTTGCAAGCATTTAGAGATGGGACGTCTTCCAAGCGTCGTTGACAAAGAGAACGTCTCCGACCCTCCCAACAGGGGTGAGACCCCTGTTGCCACGGTCCTGCTACATGCCAGCCAAGTTGTTCTATAACCAACAAGACCAAACAGCTCAAACCTGCCAACTGTGTGCTCTGTACCAGCCACGCGTCCGTACGTCCGTACAAACACCCAGTGAGCAGGTGCTCACGTCATCCCCATAGTGGGTAAAGACACGGAGGCATGAGGAAACCTTTTACAAAGTCTTTTCTCTTTGGAGGTACTGGGGAGCCACAGTACCCCCGTTTATCGAAAAGGGACCCATGGACACCCATGGTCCTGTGAACATTGCCACAAACCCTTCAGGCTAACTTCCTGCTGAGAACTCAGCCCCCCACCCTGCTCCAGCGCTGGTGCTGGGGGGCCCTTCCTGCTCTCCCATGCAAAGTGAGTGAGCACAAAAAGTGTGCGGGAGACAGGGCCGCTCCTGGGCCATCCCTCACTGACCTCGTTCTGAGACTCTACGAGCCTACGTGGCCTCGCTGGGAAAGTGGGGACATGCGGACAGGAGACCAGAAGCCGAGACGTCACGGCTGGTCTGCTGTGCAGCCACATGGCCAACTTGCGGCTCACGTGCTTATCCAGAAACCAGCCTCAAAGAGCCCCTTTCGGCTCCTGCCCATGTGATTTCATTCAGCAACCATTTAGAGAGTCAGCCAACGGGGTGCTAGGAATTAAAGACAATCAAGTTTTCTTCTGGCACAAAGAAGTCAAAACACTTCTCAGGGTGTCCCTGTGACGGAAGAGTCAGGCTCAGAGCTCCTTCTCCAAGGAGCCCTGAGATAAGGCAGATTTCTCGCTCTCCTGTTAACAAGAGAACGAACATTCTACTCCCAGAGCCTCCTCCTTCTCACCCATGATTCCGACGCTTCAGGAAAAATGTGGAGATGCTTTTCGGTGAGGATCCGGACTAGCCCAGGGATCCCAAGTGACCGGAACAGCTCAAGTGCCCCCAGGGCTCTTGGGTTGTTGGGACACACAGGCATAGGGAACCACGCCTTCCTGAGCCATAGTGTGAGACTCCCGGCCGGCACGCCGCCATCCCCGTCACCGACCACGAACCGCAGACTCAAAACACGGGGCAAAGAGCAGCTGGTTTCAGAAACGGACCAGCAGGGCACGCCCCATGCCCCCAGGAGTGCAGGGATCCGGCCGCCCCTGGAACTTCGGCGACTCTAGGTTTTACCGTTAACAAGGACCATCTTCTAAATGTGCTCTTTTCTAGAAATGAGGCAAATGTACTGCGATTGACATAGTCTGCGTCGTCCGACTTTGACTTTCAACATTCACCTCTCCTCTGTTGACGTCTAAGTTTACAGCCAGAACGGTGGGACCCCAGACTGACACCAGAATGGTGTTCGTCAGCAGTGCCCGTACAAGGGGGGGGTGAAGGCGGTGTGGCAAAGCTCTGATTCCGCCGTTAGTGGCTGGAGCGGCAGTAAGGGCTGTCAGGGCACTGGACGCAAGGGGACGAAGAGAACGGGAGATGAGGCGCGTTCCATCAAGCCCAAGGCAGGGGCCTCTGCCTGTGCCTAAGCTGCCTTCCGGCCTTCTGGAGCGGGCTCTGGGGACAGGGGCTTCTGTGGCCGAGGGGATCTCCCAGCGGCAAGGCCGATCTGAGTGCAGACAGGGGGAGAATACCCCTGGGAGGGGGAAGATGTAGGTCTTCATAGGCTGTCCCCCCAGCAGACTGCACGTCCCGAATGGTACCCGCGGAAGTTAGTGCCCAACAGACATGGCAGAGAAGGGGGAGGGAAGCAGCGAGGGCCCCGCAAGATCTGGACAAAACTACAGGTAGTGGGGGACCCAGTGGCTGCCAAGCTGGCGAACCTAATTGCAGGAAGCTTATCTCCCATAACTGAGAATCCACCAAGGAAGCAGAGCCTCTCAGATAATTCCCCCTGCTCTGCACACTTCTCCAGAAACCCCTTCAGGGATTGGAGTTTCAATTACTGTGATCAAAAGGAAACCATGTACTTAGGAAAATCACTCATGCAGAACATTTGCTGGGTACATTTGGGCACTAAGTATGTTCTAAATGGTGGTCATGAAGCAGGATGCTCTGCAGAAGGCCACAAGTGAGCTCTTCAAACGGCATCCTTGCGAGGAATTGAGAAAAAGATAAACCAAGAAAATGGGTCCCCCCTTCCAAAAATTCAAATACTTAAACCAGTAGCGTAGACCCATTCACACACCACAAAGGCAGGGCCTCTCCCACTTTAAAGATCTGACAACTTTATTCACTCGTGGGGAGAGAATCTCTCAATTTACAAGGGAACGTGCGGAAAGGAGCTTGGAATTCTTGAGTTTTGCTAGGGCTTAGACCTCAAAAAGGCCCACAATCAACTTGCCCAGCAGTTCTTCCAAGCAGAGCAGGGTATGAGTATCTCTTGGTCTGACACTGACATCTTAGTGGATCCTCGTGAAAAATCAGTGATGGAGGAAGCTTTATAATTCATTTATAAGCGGGGAAACTGAGGTAGAAGAAGAAAAATGCCTGAAGACTCAAAGCCCGCAAATGGGAAAATCTGAACTCAAGTCTCACCTTCTTCTTTTTTGAAATAATTAAACAGTATGTGTTTATTTATTTATTTATTTATTTGCCAATTTTTTTATTAACATATAATGTATTATTTGCCCCAGGGGTACAGGTCTGTGAATCATCAGGCTTACATATTTCACAGCACTCCCCATAGCACATACCCTCCCTAATGTCAAGTCTCGCCTTCTAAAGCAAAAATTAATTTTAAAATGATTTTTTAAAAAATACTACTTACAAGAACATTTGAAAAAATCAAATGCTCAGGAATAAATCTAACCAAATCTAGGCAAAACCATTGATGTGAAAGCTAAAATACATCACTTGGACATTGAAGAAGACCGAAGTAAGTGGAGAAATACACCGTGATCACAGACGGGAAAGCTTAATATCGTTAAGGTGTGCTTCTCCCCAAACTTAATCCACAAATTCAGCACAAGATCAGTTAATCCCAACAGGGGTGTGTGTGTGCGCGCGCGCGCGTGTGTGTGTGTATAGTTGACAAAGGGCTTCTAAAAAGTATGTGGACAAGCCAAGGACCAAGAGTGGTCCACACAAACTTGGAGAACAAAATCAGGACTCCCATCACCAGATTTCAAGACTTACTACAAAAACTCATTAATTGGGGCATTTTGGTACTGGCCAAAGAGAGACAAATAGACCTACAGCATGCTCAGAAAGGGACCTACACATGTAGGTGCCCATGCAGTTCAGGCAAGAAATGACAATCTTCTCAGTAAATGGGGCTGGGGTGACAGAATATCCACGTGGGGGGAGATGAGCCTCCACCTCCGACCTCTTATTATACATAGACTCTAATCTGAGATGGGAAATTATGAAAGTGAAAACACTAAGGCTTCTAGAAGAAAACATACAAGATCTTCATAACTTTGGCAAAAAATTTCTGAAATGTGACCCAGTGGGCACTAACAAAATAAACCAGTGGTACACAGGACTTCATTTTAAATCGAGAATTTCTGTCCATCAGATGACTTCACTTAAAGAACGAAAAACACACTGCAGGGTAGGAGGCAATATTCTCGAGGTATGTGTTCGACAAAGGACCCATGTCGGGGCATCTACAAGTCATCTTAAAAAGACAGAGTATCCGGTTTAAGAAGTGGGGAAATGCCTTTAACGGGCCCTTCACAATAGAGGACGTCAAGCCCACCAAAAAGCGCACGGAAGTGTGCGAAGCACGATTATTTCTCAGGATTATAAAACTTCAAAGAGATACCACAACACCTCCACCAGAAAGTCTAAAATGAAAAAAGAAATAAAGGAAGGAAGGAAGGAAGAGAGAGAAAAATCTGTCAAGGGAATATTGGTGAGGGTAAGGTACAACAGGGTCTCTCCTATTCTGCTAATGAGGGTGTAAATGCACAGCCTGGACGGCCTGGTCGGTTAAGTGCCCGATTCTTGGTTTTGGCTCAGGTCCTGATCTCAGGGAGGTGGGATCGAGCCTTGTGTTGGGCTCCGCATTCAGCTCGGAGTCTGTTTGAAGTTTCTCTCTCTCCCTCTGCCCCTCCCCTTCTTAAATAAATAAATGTTTTTTGAAAAAAGGAAATGGTGTGGCATTTTCTGCTGTAGGTAAACATATACCTACTCATTGATAAGCCAGTCATCCCATTCCTGGGTTTATACCAAGAGTAAAAAAGTGCTAATGTCCTCACAAACACAGGCGTGTACACAAATATTCATTACAGGTTTATGTAGACTAGTCCCAAACTGGAAACACCCCTAATGCTCACCAGCAGGGGAATGGACAAAATGAACTGTGGCCCATCCATTCATGGGAACACCGTTCCATAAGCAAGAATCAATTGACTGATATACAAAAAAAGCCTGGAAAGAGCTCATAGACATTACAGTGACTGGGAAAAAAGTCATAGTCAAAAGAGGGGCCACCCCACGATTCCACACATTTAAAAGTTGGCCGACAGACGACACTAATCCAGCGCGTCTGAATTTCTCATCGTGGTTATCTCTTGGGAGAGACTGACTGGGATGGGTCATTCTGGAGCCTTCTGGGGCCATGTGCGTATGCTCTATGTCAACCTTGATGAGTCTACGCGGTTTACAGTTGTGTCAAGTTTTATCTCGTTATTCACACAGTATTCGTGCAATTTACATGCTTCACTCTTTGTGTTTTTCATCCCGGGTATAAAAACCTGCGCTTTCCGAGGGCTGGGGGTGGGGGAGCTCTCATGTAGCTGCTACAGAGTTTTCATTTTGCAAGATGACGGATGGTGGGGATGGTTGCACGGTAGTGTGAATGTACTCGACGCCGCTGACCTGTATGCTTAAAACGGTTGAAACGGTAAAAATGTACATATATAGTTTATTTACCACAATGTAAAAATAAGTGTTATATCAAAGCAAAGGACTATCTCATGAGACGTTATACGGTGTGTGCAGAGGGGGAAACCAGCTGGGGCATGAAATGAGACACCCCCCCCCATCCATGCCAGCCCTGAAAAGTCGCTGCCTGCCTTGTTCCAGGTCATTGGTGCCTTCTCCCAGCCCCGCCTACATGGCTCCTTGTCTTGTAGCCCTACTGTGTGTCCCAACATCAGACGCATGAAAGGACAGCTGGTGGGGGGCATTTGCGCTCTTAAAGGATGTGAGGTTGTGGCAGAAACAGACACACGTACAAGTAAGTACGGCAGGGGGTGCCTATGGGCACACGGGGTGCTAAGGGATTAGGGGGACAGCTACGGATGGAGCCGTCTGAATCTCAGAGAGGCATTTTGCAGATGGAGCAGGATCCACACTGATTTCCGTGAGGAAATTCAGCATGAACGGCATGTGGTACACAGGCTCACTTGCCTGGCAAGCTCCCCCTTGAGTATATTTTTGGGACTCCTGTTATTTTCATCTCCTTTTTCAGATGTGGTGGGGGAGCGCCTGGCTCAAAGGCAGCCCTCACCCCCCACGAAACTCCCCTCTCGCCCAGTACACAGGGTCCTGCGCACAGTAGGTGCCTTACAGACACTGGCTAGATCACATTCCTCTGTCTTCCTGCTACAGCCACGAGCCTTGAGTCCGGAAACACCCTGCTCCCCATCCCATCTCCGTGCTGTCCAGGACGCCTCCCTGGCACCCAGTCCTGTGCAGAAAGGACCATCCGTTCCTTTGTTGACCTGCTCGTGAATTAATTCCGCGTCTCTTATTAAGCACCCACTGCTTACTTGGCTAACCATGCATCATTGCAACTCCTCGTGGGTTTATACACACGCTCGAACTCCTCCAGTTACGATCCTTGATCTGATCCTCATGGAGACGCTGCTGGAGGCATATTGTCCTCCAGCTCCTTATTTTACAGAAAAGGTAGGACTCGAGGAGAAGATAGGATTTGCCGACATCACACAGCCACCATGTCCAGAGCCAGAATGAGCGCCCCTGAGCACATTACCCCAAGACTCTGAAGCTCCACTGGGCATCTGGGGGGGGGGGTCGCTTTCCAGTTCTCCCCCAGCTCACAAAAAGCTTGACACACCTGTGGCTGCCAGCCTTCACAACATCACATTACTCACTTAGGCTTCTAACTGGTCATTATTGACCTTTATGCCTAGAGAGAAACCTGAGGGGAAAAAACAAAATAGCAAGGAAAAGTTCCACATTCTAGTAAAGTTAGTTGACCCAGAGCCAGGCTGGAAACGGAAACATTCGAGCAGACGGGGGTGAGTGTGTGTGCACAGAACCCGATTTATGGAAGTCTCAGGACTGAGTTGAAGTAAAGAGCCACCACTAGGGTTCTCTCTCCAATATGCCTCCACCAGTGCAGGTCAAGGTAGAAAAGAACCTTCCAGAACCCAGCACACTGTGGCTTCCAAGGGGATCCTTTAAAATGCAAAGAAGGATCTGTCACTAGATCCTTGAAATGTCCTCATTCTCTTTCAGGAGGCGCTAACAACCAACCAAAGTCCCCAACTTAGGGTGAGAATCCATAAACCATGTGTAGCAAAGGATAGTTCTGAACTCTGATGACTACCTAGCTGAAGTGTGCTGAAGGTTCCAAAAGGACTTGGCAAAAATGAGGAGTTCTGTTGACAAGGTAAAGACTGGTCCAAGCTGTAAAGTGGAAAATATCCTTTTGGTGATACCACGGAAACTCACCCACTACTCCAAGAGAACAGTTTTCACATTGGGGTAAGAAGACCGTAATCATGGGAACAACACTCCTTTCGAGAAGGTCATACCTTCCAGGCTCGTCCTGCTTTCACACCCATTAGGAGGTATCACAGATGATCAGCTCCGCACTCATATCCTACAGAAGCACTGAGGGGAAGCTTGGTCACACCATCCCTTTATCCCCAGCCCCTGTGATTAGCTCGGCAGAGCTCTGCCGACTCTGTCCCACGGGGCTGGTGGAGTTTCCAGACCTGATTCCATCATAAGCCCGTATTTTGAATTATTGAAAACCTTCCGACACATTTACCTTTAGACGATAAATTTTTAAAATCTGGTGCTTATCCTAAAGGGAATGTTTCCAAAGTGAACTCAGACAAGAAGAAACTTGATAAAGGCAGACTAACCAAGTCCTATTCCTTACTTAGTCACCCAAGATCACAGACACCTCTGAATATATTTGCACCAAAGAAGGGAACTTTGTATTCATGGCTCACGGCACCTCGTTATTTTCCCAGCATACGCTTGTTCGCTACAGCTATGAAGGGATATGAAATGTCATGAGTGCAGCGAACAGGGCCTATGAGACACATCGCGTCTCCTAAGATGGGTTCACACGAAAGGACGGAGTCCAAGTGAAGACAGAGCTGATCAGTGACAAACTGAACCCGAACTCTGTTCCTTCGTGCACAGACTATTCAGACAATCTCTGCTGCTGTTTTGGAGAATTCTTACCAACTCTTTATGTTTTTTTAAGATTTCATTTTTTTATTGGACAGAAAGAGCACAAGCCGGGGGTAGGGGGCAGCGGGAGAGGGACAAGCAGGCTCTCTGGCTGAACCGGGAGCCGGACAGGGGGCTCCATCCCAGGACCCCGGGATCATGACCTGAGCCAAAGTCAGGCATCTAACCAACTGAGCCACCAGGCGCCCCTTATCGACTCTTTAAGTGAGCCCTTTCGAATAGCCAGATTTGACGGTGAAACAGTTTTACAATCAGCCAGTGCGCAGGCTGGAATGTTGGGATCACACATGGGGGCTATTTCGTTCAGGGCTGCGACTGGGAAAGCTGTGATCCAGACAGAGACAAAAATGGTGCATAAGGAGGAGGGCGCCTGGGGGGCTCCGTGGGTTAAGCATCTGCCTTCGGCTCAGGTCATGACCCCAGGCTCCCAGCTTTGAGCCCCACGTCAGGCTCCCTGCTCCGCAGGGACTCTGGTTTTCCCTCTGCCTCTCTCCCTACTTATGCTCACTCTGTCTCTAATAAACAAATAAAATTCTTTAAAAAAAAAATTTAAAAAAAGATCGTAAGGTCTGCTAGGACATCACTTACGTACGATCACGCATACTCTCACGGCAGCAGTGGCCCGGAAGGTGAGGCTTAATGATCCCCAGCGCTGTGGCTTCAAACCACATGGCCACCCACACCTTCCCCTGCTGCTGGCCCGTCTCCTCCAGCCGCAAATCCTGATCTCGGGGAGAATCTGCCTGTTCTTGGACGCAGTGGGTAGGACTGATCTCCCCAAAAGAGCTGAACTCCTGACGCCCCAGTCCCTGTCAACAAGTTCTTACTTGGAAATAGGGTCTTTGCCGAGGCAATCAAGTTAGGATCAGGTCACCCCAGGTTAGGGTGAGCCTTAAATCCAGGGACTAGTGTCCTTGTAAGAAGCAGCAAATTGGATACAGACCTGGAGCGGGGAATGAAACACGGGGAGACTGTCAGGTGATTGAAGCAATGTGCCCGTAAGCCAAGGAATTTCAGAGGCTGCGTCTACCCCACGGGCTAGGAAAGCAAGGAAGTCCCCTCCCCCGGAGCCTTCAGAGGAAACACGGCCTGGCTGTCACATTGATTTTGGACTTCTGGCCTGAATTACAAGAAAATGCATATTGCTGTTATTTTAAGGCATCCAGTTTGGGTAATTGGTGACGGCCACGCTAGGAAACTAAACCAGCATATGACCATAGTATCGCAGCACGCGGCATCCTTTGCTCTGAAAGATGACAAGGCTCCATTCCGAAACCCCTGCCTTGTCCTGTCCCCACTCCACTCCCCAGATCATGACCCGACGGGCTGGGACACGTCCTTCCCCCTCGCTGAGTCTTGGCTTCTTCCCGCTGAACTGGAAATAATCATCTCCATGTACGGGTCTGTGCACGGCATTGGACGAGAAGTTGGAAGAAAATGCTCAGACACAGTAGAAGGCCCCTCCTCTTCCTCATCAGAATCCTTCACAAAATGTGATCTGGGCCGTAATCATTGCCAATGATCCTAGAATTTCCCAGTTTGCTGTTTTAATCTGATGGTTGTGATGGTTGGTTTCACATGGCAGTTCTAGTGGGCCCGGGGTGCCCAGATATGTGGGCACATGCTCTGGGGGAGCCTGCGGGCACGTCTCAGGAGGACACCAACCTTGAACAAAGCAGGTTACCCTCCTCAGAGCAGGTAGGCCCCGTCGAAGCAACTGAGAGCCTGGATAGGAGGAATGCTGACCTTCTCCCAGCTGCTCTGGTGCCACAGCCGCGTCCAGCCTTCCGACGCCAACCGCGACCCCAGCTCCACAGACATGGGACTGGCCAGGCTCCAAAATCACATGAGCCTTTTCGTTATACTCAGTCTCTCTCTCTCCCCCTCCCCCTCTCTCTCTCTGTCTCTCTCTCCCTCCCTCTGTCTCATAGACAGATGATTGCACACTTACCACAAAATTCTGCTCCCAAGAACTTTTTTGGGTGGGGGGGGGGGGTTTGCAATAATGTAGTATTTTCCTTATCCTGCACCTCCTGAGGAAGGGGTGGCAGACTGTGCTGTCCTATCGCTTCCGAGTCCGAATGTGGTGCATCCCCAAGAGGACCTCTCAGAGATCTTACCGCTTGTCCCCGGACCCGGGGAGCCTGGTGTCTGGGAACTGGGAGCTCTGTGGGCGGGATGCTCTGGCAGCGGAACAAAATGACCACTGTGGGAGCTGATCACACTTCCACCAAAGAGGGGTGTCGATGTATCTCCTCTTCGGTTAAGGCTCCCCCAGAGTGAGCCCAGAGACACAGAGCTGAGGGCAAGTGTTGTGCAAGAGGTAACTATGGGGTGTGCAGGAAAGGGAGGAGACCACCACCAAATGGGCAGAGGGGCAGGGGTCTGAACAGCTCCCTTCTGCAGGTGCCTGCTGGGGGTCCTCAGCGAGATGGGGAGGAGCTCACCACTCCAGCTGCCCACCTGCGGAACGAGGGAGCATGGGTATTTGTCATCCAGCCACCATGGGACAGAGTCCCAGGTGCTGCTACCATGATGAGGACCCAAGAGACATGGTCAGGGTGCTAGGAGTTAGTCGTAGCATCTTTTCAAATGACCGTCCCCCGCAAGAGTGCCCCCAGCCAGGAGTGAGACGAAGCCAGCAGTGGCGGGCAGAGGGTGTCTGAGGGGCTCATGAGGGAGCCCACAGCCTGAGACCAGCATGTGGGTATTCCCAGCAGAGAGTCCGAGGAACCCCACAAGAGACAATCTCAACGAGGACCACAGGCAGAGCACAGAGAGCACCAGACCCATATCTGAGCCATCTCAGTGGGCGACTTTCCTGCCCTTCCCCGCCTCCCACCACACCTGTCTCAGCTCTAGCCTTGGAGGGGCCAACGTGGTGGGGTGGAGAAGGCAGCAGAAGAGCAGTGGGGAGAACAGGAAACAGTGGTTAGATCTCACCACCCCGCCCCAGGGCTTTCCGGTTTAAGACTTTCCTAGTCAGAGGTGGGAAGACCCCCCCCCCAGTTCTGAATACAGTTTGGGTTTGGGGGCCGCTAAACTAGATTGGACAAGACTGTTTAGGGACCTAAAATTGTCTAGAACAGCTTCTTATTCTCCGTCAAAGATTTCAGGAGTTACTGTCTTGCTCAAGATTTTATCCAAGACCCGGATGGAGGGAAGGAGGCGACATTGAACAGTGAGGGAAAGGATCAATGTATTACAGAGTTTGCTTGTTCAAAGAAATAGTTACACGTCTTGGCAGGTAGGCGAGGATAGAAACCTCCGACTTCCCAGACCCGAGCAGCCGCTGAACCGCAGCCACACAGCCACAACGCTGTAATCACAAGGACCAGGACGACTGAACCGGCACACATCGCTCACCTGCACCCCAAGTCACTTGCAAGACACAGAGCACGGGGAAGGGGGTCTGGGCGCAGGGCGGGCGGAGTCTGTGAGGTCACGGTGGGTCCCCTGAGCAGTCTGTCGGACAGAACCTACTCCTCTAGTCACCGCGGTGGTAGGGCCTTAATTCAGTCAAATGCGGTATATTTGGGATTCTCCAAAAATATTTCTACTTTAATCATTCGTTCTGCAGTACAGGCTTTCCCAAAGAATAAGAAAGAATAATAGTAAACATTTTATTTAAAAACATGTTAACAAAGCACCTGGCTGGCTCAGCTGCTTCAGCGTCCCACTCTTGGTTTTGGCTCAGGTTGTGATCTCAGGGTCATGGCATCGGGCTTGCAACAGGCCCTGTGCTCAGGGCAGGGGGGGGGTCTGCTTGAGATTCTCTTTCTCTCCTTCTGCCCCTCCCACTCATGCACTCTCTCTCTAAAATAAGTAAGTAAATCTTTTTTTTAAAAAAAGCACATACCATTGCAAGTAACCCCCAAATAAGTCCAATATTGAGATTTCTATGATACACAGTGATGCTCTATATACATGTAAAGCTTTTATAAAAAAATAAAATAGAAGGTGGTACTACGTGTATGTCTACGTGTGTATATGTGCCCATATGTATGCGCACATGTGTCTACGTGTGTATATGTGCACATACGTATGCACACGTGTGTCTGCTTGAAGTGTATGTCGTCCTGACCAGCCATGCTTTTACGTCACTCGCACCTCTACTCCCCCTTCTTCTTGTTTCGTCTTTGTCTCCTTCTTCACCGTCACCATCACCATCGCCATCACCACCATCCGTAGAGTAAACATGAAATGAGCATCTATTATGTGCCTAGCGCTGAGCTAAAAGCTTTACTCCTATCAACTCATTTGATCTTCCCGACCACCCCACTGAACAGGTGGGAAGACTGAGTCACCTGCCAGACTTCTGTTTCTACGAACTACACAATCCTTGCATTGTGCTTATGTGTTTACTGACTGATTGGTTATGAAGGTTAGGTCAGTCGTTGCATCAAGGTCAAGGGAGGGGAGATTATAAGTGGGCAAAACTACGCAGAGAGGCACCTGCCAGGAAGAAAAAAAAGGACAAGCCATTCAAACAGGCCACATCCCAGCCCCACACACATCAGCGGGAGGTAGGGTATGCACTTCAGGCCTGAGAAGGAAAGTTATGTGCTCTGTTCCGTAATTTAGGATTATTCTATGTTCCTGAAGCCTGGCCCTTGCTAGATCCAGTGTAGCCCTCCTGATGTTAAGAAACTTGTAAATAATGTACAAAGAAAGCAGCAATTCCTGTGAATCGTGGCCAGAACAAGGACTCTGTCCTTTGTCTTTCTCCAGGCAGCGCACTGTGACCAGGCCCCCCTTCCTCTTGCGCTAGCGTAGTTCCCCACGCCACAGTTCGGTAGGAGCATCCTTGAGGGTGTAGATCGCCTTACCCCATGGCCCCTGAGCTGAAAGTGATCACCCTGACGGGACTCCGTGGAAAGAGAAAGAGCCCAGAAGCCCCAGCGGCATGGTCTAGATGCAGGTGCACACCAGTGAGCGGGAAGCTCCGCCCACCCCAGCCCCTGCACCTGTGGGAGAGGACACGGGATCTCAAGGCCCCATTTCTAAGGCATCTTCTAAGGGATCCTTGGTCCTTGTTAGGTATTCGTCTCTGGGGCCGCTCCCTTCTCTCTCCTGTGGCTGTGAAGTTGCTTTGTCCATCTCTTTCCCTTCTTATTTTATTTTTGTTTTTAAGTAGAATCATTCATCCTCTGCCCTGTGGAACTTTCTTAGGGCAAGCAGCTCTTTGAGCCAAGGAGCTCCAATCACTCCCGAAAGGAAGACATGACGAGTTAGAACAGGTAAACCCACTAGTGGAGAGAGTTGGCCATTAGTTCTGCCGTGTGGGGGCGGAGAAGGCCTCACGGAGGCAGTGGCTTTCACCATGAACCTCAAGTAGGAGTTGATCAGATGGAGAAAGGGACAGAGCCAGGGAAATCGTTGGAGAAGCAGTAAGGTACGGGCAGCAGAGGACGTAGGTGAAAATGACGCGCAGAGGGAGGCCCGTGTGTAGAACGTGTCTGAATTTCACAACCAGGTGTGTGAGGCTCGGGAATGGAGCAAAATGGGGGGAGAAGACGGGAAAGGTCGCAAACCACCTGCTGATGGGGAAAGAGGAACCGAAACCCAATTCCAGCAACCTCCACCCACAGAGCGGGGCAGAGCACAGACCAGGACCTCCCGTCTGCGTTTCTCCGGAAATTAAATGTGTTGGGAGAAGGCAGTAATTGAATCCTCAAAACCCTTAAGTTTATCCCAGATTTTAAAAGTTGCTCACGTCCCCTTACCGGTCTTCTATTTAATAGAGTCAAAAATGCTTTAACTCTCCAAAGCAAGCCCGCCACATAAGGGACTATGGGAATGGAGTGGAACCTCACCAGATTTTTTTGTTGTTGTTGTTTTGTTTTTAAAGACCAATTCCTGCCCATATAGTCAGGCAGTTACACAATCCTAATTGTGCAAACTCTAGCTGGGGTTTGCTTTCTAAGACTCATGGGAGGCAGGGCAGCTGGCTGGAGCCTGAGCGGGGGTGGGGGGTTGGGGGAGGAAGAGACACTCTCCTAAGCATGAATAATGGGAGGCATCCGGTAGCAATAAATTTTTAATCATTTCATGCCCCTATTAAAAAAAAAATGACTGATTTGACCCATAGGTTTCTAAAAGACCAGCATTTACAAAATTAAACTCGAAGGATGCAAAAATTGTGGCCAATTATATCACAGCCCAGATTTGGTGACCATGACTGGCTGGCAGGGTCAGCCGCTTGGAAAGGGTCATCATCATTGGAGGCACGGACAGACCCTAACTAGGACAACACCTCGAGGTAACTTTGCAACAAGGCACATGCTAATTCTGCTTGTGCTGGTGTTCATTCGGTGGTGCTGGTCGGGCTCAGGGTCCCTTCCTAATGATCCCATGACTACGAGTCAGGTACAAATAAAACCTCAGTCGCAATACCCTCCCTCCTAAAGGCAGTGTATTATTTTGTGGATATTTTAATACTTAAATTTGAATGAAGGCGGAATCAGGATTTACTAAGGACAGAAGCAGGATGAACAGAAAGACCGTATTCTGTTATACACAGGTCGGCTGGACGGAAGGGAGGCTCTGGGGGACAGTGGCAGGGCAGGACAGAGCCTCATGTGGATGGATGGACGGTACCTGGCACACTACAGGCCTGGGGCTGGCAGTCAGAGCCACTAGAGTATCATGGGGGGCGGGAGGGACAGGAGCCTCACGGGAAGTCACCCCTCCGCACCTACCCAGCAATACTGTCTGCATCTCCCCAGCAGCGGCAGCGCGATTCTCCCTGGGTGCGTGCTGATCTCTGACTCTGGGAGGGAGCCACGCTGTCCTCCCCCTGGCTGGCACTTGCCCAAAATGCCGGGCACACCTGGCCATCAGCAGGGTGTGGAAGCCCAAATTCCACTCTGCTTCCTCCCATTTGTAAGCCAAAATGTGGCCCACAAATGACTCCAAGTTGGGCTAAATATTTCATATTCCATCCTTCTTCCTTAAAATTATCTGTCTCTACAGGTAGTTCTGGGTGTATGCAAGAGCAGAAGGTTATGGAACTGATGTAAATATTTCATGATGTTGGGGCTGTGGTGATTCCAAATTCCAGAAATAAAATTCCTTTCTAGAAACAACAGAAAGAGCCCCTGTTGTCTGGGTTGGGGAATGTTTTCATGTCCAAAGCCTCACCGTTTCAGTCGCTCACAGACCATTCTTAAAACTGGAGGGATCTTAGCCAAAGAAGAGCCCTCTGGCCTAACCCTGACCCTTCAGGTTAGCCGCTGTATGTTCCAGAAACAGGGAGCAGGATGGGTGGTTTGAGAAGGCAGGAGAGCTTGCCCCCTCCCCCACACATCAGTGGACTCCTAGACCAGAGAAATTGAGCTTCGAGTCTATCCAAACAATTAAGCTCACCAATCTTGCTTGCTGTGTCTTGACCAGCAAGTCCGTGGAATTAGCTGTTTTGAGAAGGAGGGAGGGTCCAGCCTGGGGGGGACTGGGAGAGAGATTGCTTGGGTTTGAATCCATCCATCAACACCTTGAATCTGGAAATAAAATGTGACAAAATGAGAAATCAAAGGCAATAATGATCTTTACTGTTATATTCTAACATAAGAGGAAAGTTCAATCATCAGCACTGACCCAGGAAGGGCCACTGAATAAGAAACTCCGGGTGACACCCCGCAACCTGGGTTTTAACAAGCTCTCCAGGTGACTTGGAGGTCCTCAAGTCCAGTGACCACTGAGCAGGCACCTGTGGTCCTAGCAACTGCTGCTTTAAGGGAAAACAGCTACCGGGTTTTATTGCCCGTTCCCACTGTGCAGCACTGACACCCCCCACAGAGAAAACAGAGAAAAGATGCTACAAACAGTCTTTTTGTTCTTCGAGGGCAAGCCTTTGTCCAGGAGAAATATCCAATGAGTAGCTTCGCCCCCACTGTAGAAATGCCTTACTTGTTCCCTAGAAACAGAGGCTAGGATGGCCACATGCTTGGCAGAGAAGTGTAGGCTGCCTCCGGAGTGCACCTGCTTCCCCTGCTATCTCCCGTCCATCCTTTAGGAAGAGGCCCCATCTGCGGGGCCCCATCTCCCCGGGAGCCCTGAACCCCCACTTCACTGAACCCCATCGAGGTGGCTTCTGAGGGCAAGCGACCTGACCACATTGGCCTGAGTTGGCAAGCAGGGAGCGGGATCAGGTGGAAAGGGGGAGCAATTGGGGATGTTTAGATGATGGAGGCAGAGGGCCCGGGAAAGAAAGGGGAGCAGGTGTGTGGCTCAGACCTCCCTCCACAGAGACACTTCCCAAGGAGCCCGTGAGCAGCCAGCCCTTGGCCACTGCACCTGCAGGACCCATCAGTTGACGCCAGCTCTCCGGGGCTCCTCCTGAACCCTGAGCTGCGCAGGAGTTTCAGAGCTGGCCTTTTCGCCCAGTGCAGCCCTCTGTGCAGGCATCTCTGCCCTGGGGCTCTGCGTCACCTGGCCGCCCAGGCTGCCCAGCTCTGGGGTCCCAAGAGACTCCGGAGCACCTCCCCCAACCCCGCCCCTCCCCCGACTTCCCATAACCCTCTTGCCCTTTCCAGTCCACCTGGGTGCCCGCTTCCCAGAAGGCTGAAGGGACACACCTGCCCCAGAGAAGGGGCTGAGAACCACCATACACCCAGCAGCAAGGTCCGCATGCTGCACGCCTGGCCACCCCCTTCCGACTGGGAACAAACAGCGAGAGCCTTGCTCAGCTGTCCGATGATACCCGCTGCTCCAAACCTCTAAGTGCCGTCCCTCGTTAAATTCTTGCCATGACCCAGTGAAGGAGGAATGTTCTCTCCATCTTACGGATGAGAAAACTGACATACGAGGAGACACACCAACCTTCCCACTGTCAGGCAGCAGCTCCATACTGGGAGAGCTGCCCCAGCCCGACACTGGACCCCCAGCCTCTCACTGGCTCGCACGCGTCCACCTGCAGGCAAGAACCAGCTCTCGGCCATCTGTTTACCCTCAGGGCCCAGGAAATCACTGGGAGCCAGTAAGCAGTGAATAAATAAACAAAATGTTACATCTCATGGGTGCACTGGTTCCCAGCCCATGGGCAGCTGCCGCTGGGCTGTGACATGCCCTTGGGTCCATGTTGGCCCACAAACTGGAAACATAATTCTTCGTATATGCATGTGCAACATTTTAAAAATGCAGATAGAAACCACTGTGATGACCTACGTAATATTCATTACAAGAGGTTGTCGAGTGCATCCGTGTTTCCTGGACGCTCCATTTCTACCACGTCAGATTCCAGAAGTACGAGGGCCTCGGTGAGACTCGGTGACATTCTGTCTCATTAAAAAGAACCATGGGGCGCCTGGGTGGCTCCATCAGTGAAGAGCCTGCCTTCGGCTCAGGTCATGACCCCAGCGAGCCCCGCATCGAGCCCTGCTCAGCGGGGAGTCTGCTTCTCCCTCTCCCTTGGCTTGTGCTCTCTCACACTCTCTGTGTCAAATAAATAAATAAAATCTAAAAAAAAAAAAAAAAAAAAAAGCTGTAATTTTGGAACATGAGACAGAAAGAGGACAAGGAAGAGAAGAAAAGCCACAGAGGAAGAAGGGTTTGGAGAAGAAAATGACAGGAGAGGACACAGAGAACCAGTCTTTGGGGCAAGAACCATCATGAGGGTTCTATCCCTCCCTCGTACGTGATACCCCACTTCCGATGTTTTTACCCCAACAGGGCTCACAAAAGAAAATCTTAATTTGAATTGCCTAAGGATTGGCATCCTGATTGGCCAGCACGGAAGTGCAGCTTGAATTGTTCTGGAAAGCTTTGAGAACCACACTCTGTGTTAAAAATGATCAGACTTGACTCAAGTGATTTTTAGACATAACAAATGAAATCAGCAAGAATGGAAGTTCACACCACCCGCCACAGAAAATCCAGGCAGAAGCAGAAATGCAATTTGCTTCCTGCATTACCAGCAATAAACAATCTTTTATATCATAATGTAAGATCTAAAAATAGTTCACTTTAAATTTTGAGCCCTTGTACATAATGAAAGGAGTCTGTGCATAAAAGCTAGTTATTCATTTATTCCCTGCATTAAAGGCTTCAACCGTAGAGCCCAATTAACAAAAAAGACCAGTGGGAAATTATACACAATACTTTTTGTTTATTACAGAGGGATTTTCATTCATATCTTACTGAAGGGAAATTCTGCACTGAGTTACATCACTCATCCATGACATGATTCCCTCCGAAGATAGGGCTCTCACAAATGACTATGCAGAAAGAAACAAAATAGAAAAATAGTGATTTTTAGAATGATAATGCCCCCATGTCCTTAAGCGTTGTAGACAGCATTTCCGTGGCATGGGCCAAGCCTGTATCTTTGGACAGATGGCAACGCCACAGCTGTGGCTTGGAAGAAGCTCCAGGATCATGACTCTGGGAATCTGGATTTTAATCCTGGTGGAGGAGGGGTCATTGCTATACATGGACTTCTTAATGCTGGGCACATTATGCAAATTACCTCTAACCCCCTCCCCACCGTGCCATTGTGCAGGTGGGGGGAATGGACAATTCTACTATGACAACCTCCAGCCCAGAATTCCTCTTCTACCAGATGAGGTGGCCAAGAAGATCACTTTTAAGATACCTTAAGACTCTGCTACTGTAGGGCCAGTTCTCAAGAAGGCTGAGGATTCTCCCAGGCTATCAGATAACCAAGGAGACACAGCAGGGATCACACTAGTCCTTCCGCATTCAAGAATGTTGTCCGCTGTTCCTCCCAGTCCCCGGCGTTCATGGCATGCGACCGTCTGTGACTTTGCTAAGGCCCGTGTCTGGGTGCCAGTCAGGAAGCTGGTCTGTTGGAGCAAATCATTTGGGAAGGGAAGGAGCCTGCTGACACCCCAGCATCCCTGTTTGCAGAAGCCCAGGTGGTTCTCTGCTTCCTGTCACAGCGAGTAGCTCTGATGCGTCGATGGAACCCTTCCTCTTCCTAGAGGAATAAACGAGTCCAAAAGCAGGCCACTGGCTCGTCCTGGAGACGGGACTGAGGGAAGCGATCATTCTTTTGCAGACTGTGGACACTGAGGAGCGAGGTGGCAAGTCAGCAGCTTGGGTCCCCGGCAAGCTCACCATCTGCTTCTCCATGGGTGGAATTATGTGTTCTCACTGGGTTTGAGAAATGGAGTATGTATCGAGATCTCACGATGTATATCTTAAGAATATCAAAGGCCTTTCGTATCACTTCCCCCATCCTTACTGTGTCTAAAATTTCCAGGAATGAGAATGTGATACTTTTAGAGCAGTGTCTGGATCACGGAGATGGGGCAGGATGGGGCGTGCTAACGTGAGTGATTGGCTGACTGGGGACCCCTTGACAGCTCTGACTGCGCCCAGTTGGCCTTCTGGATGTCAAGAATGGAGGACCAAGCCTCCTCCTCATGTTCTGGCAACACGAGGATACAAGGTAAGTTTCACGCAGTACACACATGGGACGGTCACAGAGGAGGTAAAAAGGTACAGAGAAAGGGATGAACAGGACATATTTCCCTGGTGCCAGAACACAGGGACTTTCAATGACCCATGGGGTCTCAGGTCTCTGACAGAGCCGCTAAGCGGACCCCCAGGGTCCCACACAATGGTCATTAATAAGAGTGACCTATTATCTGGGATGCCCAGAGCAAGCCACCACACTACCCTAGATACATGATTTCCAACACAGACATATATTACGATACGTTAATATACATTCATATATCACTACAGTTACATGATGTAATTAGGCATGTGTATGTTATGTATATATGTGTGTATATGTGTATATGTGCATATAATGGGTAAAAACAATCATGCATAGAGGTAAGATACATTCCTATAGTTGCATCTGTGTAACTAATAAATATGCACAAAAATATAGTCTACTAAAGCACATACTCAAAATTGCTTCCAAATAGTAGTATATGATCAGGGCGCCTGGGTGGCTCAGTCGTTAAACGTCTGCCTTCGGCTCAGGTCATGATCCCAGGGTCCTGGGTTCGAGCTCTGTATCAAGCTCCCTGCTCAGCAGAACGCCTGCTTTTTCCTCTCTCATTCTCCTGCTTGTGTTCCCTCTCGCTGTCTCTCTTTGTCAAATAAGTAAATAAAAATCTTTAAAAATAAAAAAATAAATAAAAATAAATAGTAGTATACAATCAAAAATGCCTTAGCTTATCTCCATTTATCTGGATACAGTACTTCCTTCAGTTAATTTTAAGATTATGTTGACCATATTTCCCCATATCCAGTTTGTGGTCAACTAAAAAAAAATATTTCTGCCCTTAAACTTAGGTGAAGCCGGGTCTCCCTACCCTTGTATCTCTAAAAACACTTACTGAACAAAATATCAGAATTCCCATTCATCCATATTTGAATTTCTTTTGTTGGTTTCTGCCCACTATTTTTGCCTGTGAGGATTAATTTCTACTTTTTTTTTTAATCTCAACCATATTAAAAAGGAAAAAAAACTATAAAAACCTGCTGGAAAGAAATATTCAAAATGTCGACAGAGGTTGTTCCAAGGTTGTGGGTTTCTGGTGATTTATGAAACATTCTGCAATGGTCATGTATTTTGATGGCCATAAAAAAGAATAAACATTTATAAAGCAAGTGTTTCGATTTCCATTCTCTTCACTGTCTCTCCAGACCCCAAGCCAATGGGACATGCTCTAAGCTCGGGTTTTAAAGCACAACACAGGATTTGATTTATAGTTTGGGCTTGGTTTTAATTATTTATTTCCATTAAATTGTCACAATTTCAAATCCTAATAGCACTTAACAGAAATATGTGCAATGACATTTAACCAAAGTAGACATAGTGTAGGAGGAAGGAGGGACCCAGAACGTGGTTTGCATGTCCTGTGCTGTGCCTGGCTAACAAGTGTCCCTCCCTGGGCTGTACTGGAGTAAATCCATTTAGCTTCTGGGGATGGACTCTCCTTTTTCTTTTTCTTTTTTTAAGATTTTATTTATTTATTTGACAGAGAGATCACAAGTAAGCAGAGAGGCAGACAGAGAGAGCGAGGGAGGGAAGCAGGCTCCCTGCTGAACAGAGAGCCCGATGCGGGGCTCGATCCCAGGACCCTGGGATCATGACCTGAGCCGAAGGCAGAGGGTTAACCCACTGAGCCACCCAGGCGCCCCAGACACTTCTTTTTCAACATTATCTGCAAACCAGCTGTTAGCCAACTCTTACATAAGCTCTTGCCATTTTCTGATCAATGGCTAATTAGCTTCATAAAAACGGTTAGCTAAACCCAGATTTTTTACTGATGTCTGTGCTTTTTTTCTTAAAGATATCAAAATGTTATCTTCACAAACATTTTATACCAATTTTGAGTAGAACAAAATAGTAACCACAATTATAGGGGGTTTTTTTGTGTTTTTTTGTTTGTTTGTTTGTTTTTATGACTCAAGGTATGACTGGTGAAATCAGCCAGTGCAAATGGGACAAGGGCAGCTGCCCCCCTGCCATCCGAGAGCCAGTGAGCCAGCCATGCTCACCACTACACTCCTGGATGGAACCAAGAATAATCAGACCATGACGGTTCAGCCCAAATCAGCAGGACAACCAGGGCGTTCCCCTGCCCATGAACAGGCATGTCACCTCCTTCGAGCTGAGGGAAAGCACCAGGCATTCTATTTAAAAAAACAAAAACAAAACACTTTAGGGGCACCTCGGTGGCTCAGCCCATTAAGCATCTGTCTTTGGCTCAGGTCACAAACCCAGGGTTCTGGGATCGAGCCCCTCAGGCTCCCTGCTCAGCAGAGAGCCTGCTTCTCCTTCTCCCACTGCCCCTGCTTGTGTGCTTGCTCGCGCGCGCTCTCTCTCTCTGTCAAATAAGTAAATAAAATCTTAAAAAAAAAAAAAAAAACTTTAGAGGCCTAATAAGCAGAAAGTGGACTGTGAATTTTTTAATTCCAAGAATTTGAATGTACAGGATAAAACCAGAGGCACTGGAGTGTGTCCTGAACGAGCAGGTGCTGAATCAGCGAAAGGACATCAATGACATTGGAAGAGATGGAGTGCCGGTGTGCGGGCGAGAGGCCAAAGGGGTGTCCCCGGCAGCACCAGGACAGACGACGGCCGTGGTAGCAGCAAGACGAAACCAGCTGCTGAGAAGACTAGATCAAGCAGGGAGTGTATGAGAATTGTATGAGAAATACGCTATCGCGTTTCAAAAGACGAGAGCGTTCGCAGCATGGATTATCAACACACAGCTATTATCCATGACTCTGTACAAAGCGTGCTATTATCTAGATTATTAAACTAGCAGCTTCGATGCAACCATTATGGAATGATTGTGCAGAAGGCATGTTGCAGGATCGGAGCCTAATTAGACAGGATACGGGAGCCTGATGGGTATCCGACGCTAACCGACGGAGCTAGGGGAGGGGTTTGGGTTCAGAGCAGAGCCCCAGGCTTGGTTCTCTGCCTGACCATGAACCCGCGTGATGAAGACCACGTTTCTGAGCTCATTACAGGGCCTGCTGATCACCTTGTGCAAGCAGAGTAGGTACATTGACTGCATTTCTGAGAAGTGTGTGCAAATAATTCTTTATGGAAAAACAACTTATGCTCTAAATGTACCCGGAGAGAAAATGAATATGTGAATGTTTAGAAAAATTTTAAAGCACAAAGATAGCAGTGGTTAGCGATAACAAGGTCTTCATAGCTTGTCGGTGACTGTGGCTCTACCTTGTCTGTTTTTAAACTCAGTATGTAAAATCCCAATGATAGTAAAATATATAAGGATTATCTCTTGTGTAAATGAAGGGGCCTCATGCACAGTGATGACTTCTCTCGAGTTATGTGATTTGTGTATCTGGGCTGTGGCAGTGTTACCCGGCTGTGTCCAGGATGTGCAGGCCTGACCCAGGTCTCAGACTGTGGGAGCCAAGAGGATGAGCAGAGACGTGGGGTTCCAGGAAGAAGCCGTGAGCTCATCACACAGGTGGGTGGCAGACCTTATTCAGGAGATGAAGACCTCAGGCATCAGGAACCAACCGAAGTGAGCCTGGAAGACTAAAGGATGCTGCTGTCCTTGCCAAAAAAAAAAAAAAAATAGGTAGGAAAGAAGGGAGGCCCGGTGAGGGTGTATGGGCAGTGGGACAAGGGACTGTAACCAGTTCCATCTCCTTGGAAGAGCACAAGTGCTAGGATAATGGAAATCATTGTCTTGGCCTGGGAGCCATACAGTTCAGCACGTGTGAGGAAGGTTTCCAGGGGCCCGAGGGTTGCCACACTGATGCAGCTGAGCTTCTAAATCCAAAAGGGTGGGCAACAGAGCTGGGGTGGCGCCACCAGCCTCACATGTGGCTACTTGCAAGAGGAGAGAACCAGGCCTCGCATGAGCAGGGGCCTCCTTCCCAACGTCAAGCTGGCCCACAGGCAGGTGGACACGCATGCCGAGCCCGGAGGCTGCACTTAGACTGAGCAGCCCCCAAGCGCCCGGCCAGAGTGCCACCCCACGCCCAGACCCGCTCTGTAGCGTCCCTAAGTTGCTGTGAGACATGAAGATGGAGGAGACAAGAAATCCAGTGCAAAATAAACCACTGTCAGAAAACATACTCATTTAAATAATTATTAAAAACTCTGAGTTCAGGTTGTTATTTTGGAAGATGCGCAAGGCACACAATGATGGGGACGATGTCAGGGCTGAGCATTAGAGGGGAATGTACCGCTTTAAGGATTCTTTATTTTTTAAATATTTTATTTATTTATTTGACAGAGAAAGAGACAGCGAGAGCGGGAACACAGCAGGGGGAGTGGGAGAGGGGGAAGCAGGCTCCCCTGCTGAGCAGGGAGCACCATGTGGGGCTCGATCCCAGGACCCTGAGACCATGACCTGAGCCAAAGGGAGACGGTTCACCAGCTGAGCCACGCAGGCACTCCCAGCCTTAAGAATTCTAATGGGAAAATGAGATCTATATTTGAGGGATGGGGAGGATTTAATCCAGATAGGAACAGTGAAAGGTATGGGAAGAGAAATTCTATTCTGTTGGTACAAGAGATAG
Source organism: Mustela nivalis (assembly GCF_964662115.1). Classification (NCBI taxonomy): domain Eukaryota; kingdom Metazoa; phylum Chordata; class Mammalia; order Carnivora; family Mustelidae; genus Mustela; species Mustela nivalis. The sequence continues at coordinate 4,370,166 of NC_139020.1, read as the reverse complement.
AATGTTCCCTGCCGTTGAGAACACGCAGGCCTTCCAACAAACCAACAACCAACCGTGCTGAACCTGAATGTTTCTCAGAGACAGAAAAATCAGGTAACCACTCTCAATATGGTGATTCACCACTGCTGTTCAAGCCCTTTCTGTATGTTCTTACCTGAAATTCATCTAAAAACACAACCATATGAAAGCGTGGGGGCCGGGTCAAGAGCCAACAGTGTGCCTGATTCCTGTGCCACCTCTTTAGACATATGTCACCCATGTGTAGCCGTCACCGTGACGTGACTCATCTATTTTCCACAGTAGCGATGACACACACCAGAAGCACTAGATCGCTTACACGTTAATTGCAATTACATAGCAAAACATAATGTGCTGCCAAAATATTCACACGATAATTGCCCTGTGATGACAAGATAATTCTTCCTATTCTCCCAAAACAGAATGGAGATGCCCCATCTAATTACTTTGCAATCTTCCAGGCAAAAAAAAAAAAAAAAAATTTCACTCGTCCCCAGCCAAGCATGTGCCTTTCCACATACAACTCCCCGCCCAGTGTCTTTCATCGTGTCAGAGGAAGCATGGGAGCGCGCCAGGCCTGTGATCAGAGTTCTCAACCTCAGTGTATGCAGCCAGACGATTTTTGGCTGTGTGTGTGTGTGTGTGCATGCACGTGTGTGCGTGTGTGTAGGGGTGGAGGGGAGGGTCTTCCCTGTGCATTGTAGAATGTTTAGCAGCCTCCCTGGTTTCTCCTCACTAGGCGACAAGAGCACTGGCCTACCTACAGTTTTGACAATCTGAATGTTCCCAGACATGGCCAAATGTGTCCCAGAGGGGAGGATCAACCCCTATTAGGAGCCAGGGGATTAGCCGTCTTTGCCCAGCTGAAAAAAGTCCATTCACAGCCGTTAGTGCAGGGTACACGCAGGAAAGAGAGCAATACGTGTCATGACATGTCCCTTGCCCCCCAGTCCCCCTCTGCATGCCTCCCCCGCCCTCCGCTCCAGGCCCCCAGCACCTGCTGTCCTCGCCTCATTCAAAGTCCCCACTTCAAGGAACGGCTCAGGCCCTTCTCCCTCCAGAGATCCCGGCTCCAAAGTGACTCTGCCATCCTCCTCGGTTCTCGGCACCCCCTCCCTGACCAGAACCACTCATACGCCTCTCAGAGCATACATTTCACCGTGTTACTGACCTCAGACCAGAGCGGAGAGGAAAGCACTTGGCCTGAAAATAAAACATCAAACAATAGTGCCCTTAACACTCACAGGGGTGTTTGATGAAATTTTAGATTGTGTGTACAAGCGGATGAGGAAATAATTTAGGGCCACAAAGCTGTTTTCAGGATTTCCTGTATGAGACTAGCCCTGCGGAGCCCTCCCAAGGCCTCGGGGGGCAGGAAGTCCTTCAGATTCCAATGATAGTACATCCTGAACAGAGGAAAGGCTTTGTGTTCATTCTCAACCCTAACTATATGGGGCCTAGGCTGTCTCTGGTCCGTTGCAGGGACAAATTAGGAGAGTTACAAAAGGTTCTCAGTATATCATTGTAATTTGCTTTAAGATGTTACCACCAAGAGAAGACACAGTTGCCCTAGAATGTAGGTCAGCAAACAGTTCCCGTGAAGGACCAGACAGCAAATATCTTGGGCGTTGTGGGTGATAGGGCAGCACCTACTCAACACTGCTGTCGTAGAGTGCCATGGACAAAATGTAAATGCATGAGTACAGTTGTGTTCCAATAAAACTTTATTTACAAAATCAGACTAGAGGCCAGATTTGATCCAAGGCCCATAGCATACCAACCCTTGACTTAGAGGATCCTCCTTGTTCATGAAACAACTTTTCCTGAGCATCAGCCCATGAGCCAGACTTGGGAGGCATGCTGTGGAAATGGGATTTATAACACACTGACCCAGGACTTGCAAAGTTTGTCCTCTAATGAGGACAGCGACATTCAAACAGCAGATCCAGGGATGTGTGAGAGGGGTACCATGGAAACCCAGAAGCAGTGATCAGCTCCTCCCCTGGGGGGTAGGAGCACAGACTGTTTAAAAAAGTCTTCACTGAAGAGGTACCCAAAATGCTGATCCACTGAAAAAGACATGGTTTTTGGCAGGGGCTACACCCATGTTCTGCCAAGAATCCTGGGGAGCCCATCTTGTCTCCCACAATTGGGGTTTCCCACCATGGTTGTATCCAGAAGTTATCCATCCCTCTTCTAGAGCTCCTGTGCACATAGACAAAGGAGGCTGCAATTCTGAAATGCCTCATCTTCAATGACATGAGCCACCAGCCTTGACCACCTCACCCAGCCACAGCCCGCCCAAGTGAAGGATATGGATTTAGCTGACCAGAGTTCTGTCCTCCTCCTTTGTCTCCAAACACCTGACTCTTCAGTTATGCGGAATCATCTTCAAGTTCTCTCATATTGCACACACGCCGTTTGCTTTAACCTATGGACTCTTCTGGAGCACTCTAGAGTTGTAATTCAGATTGCAAATGTACCTCATTTCATAATATTTAGTGACGTCTCATGACTGGCTGAGCTACGATTGGACAAGAGTTTAATTCTCAACTTTAAAACTATAGCTTCTTGTCCAACTCATGAGTGAGAGAACATGGAATGGTACTGCTTTCCTGTTTCTAACCACAAAGGGTAGTAGCACTGGAATTGGAAAGTTCATAGAGAGAATGAAAACCCCCACTCCTGAACAATTATGGGAAACATTGCTTTGGCTCCACGTCCAGATGGCTCCCTCCCCCGTTGATTATCACAATACACGTGAACCTCTGATTTCTAAGATTCCACCCAAGTCAAACTCATCCAAGGGTACATACGGAGAAAATTAACACATGAATTTTAGTAACAAAAACATCAGGGAAGGATGTCAATTAACAATCTAGTTTGAGAATGGCAGTGGTGACGTACAGTCACCCAATGGCCGCCTTCTTGAGATTGCCTTGGAAAAGTCCTAACTTTATGAAGAGAGAAAAATGCTGTAAATCTCCATGAACTGAAGTGGGGGAACTTTCATCGGTAACTCTGAGGTCTAAGTCAGTCCCACAAACCCTACAGACCTTCTGTTTGTGAAAGGGCCAGAAAGATGGGCTCAGTGCCTTGGCTTCTGGGGCACAGGGCAGAGTCCAGAGTTGAGACCATTCCCTTCCTCTTGTTGTCGTGGCCGCGATGACTTGCTTTACTGTGAGCGTTGTCCAAGCAGAAGTCACTGATGGAGCCAGCATAGCTAAGCCTGTGGTCTGCCCCACCGCTGATGCGATGGATGCCAGAGGCTGCGCACCCACCATTGCTCTCTCACCAGCCCGTCCTCCTCTCCAAAAGGGGAGTACCATCCATAGGCTCAATGCCTTCACAAGGATTCGTGCACCACGGGCAGAGGAACAGGGCTCCAAAAGCGTGTAACCACCAGTACGTTCTCATAAATGGTGTATTAGCGTCCTGTCACCGCTGTAACATATGACCATAGACTTTGTGGCTAACAACAACACAAATTAATTCTCTTTCTGTTCTAGAGGTCAGAAGTCTGAAAGAGTTTTGTGGGACTAAAGCGGAGGTCTCTGCAGGACTGTGTTCCTTCTGGACTTTCCAGAGGAAAATCCATTTCCTTGCCTTGTCCAAGGTTCTGAAGTCAGCTCGTTCTCATTGGTTTGCGGTCCGGTCCTGACTTCAAGGCCCAACCACCCAACTTCTGCTTCTTGTTATGTCTTCTTCTCTGGCTCTGACCCTCTGGCTTGCCTCCTGAAAGGACTCTGAGTCTGCTCACCCGGACAATCCAGGATAGTCTCCCCATCTCAAGCTCCTTAACTCAATCATATTTGCAGAGTCCCTTTTGTCACTTTTGTCACTTTGTCACTTGTCACAGAGGTCTCAGCTCTTTTGTCACTAATATTATTGGTGTTAGGGACTGGGATGCGGATGCTTTTGAGGGGCCATTGCTCTGCCTTACACACACACACATACACACACACACACACCCCAAGGGCTTTGACTGAAGGGCAAGAATGAAAATTCCATCAAAGACAAAGTATAGGGCACATGGACGTGGGGGCTGCGTAAACGTCCTCCTGTCCTGGAGAAGAGGGAGAGTAGAGGCCACCAGCCTTGGCAGCAGAGAGCACTTGAACGAGGAGTGCCGGCCTGGAGCCAGGAGATGCAGGCTGCAGGTGGCTTGGCTGCGACTTTCCTGTGCGACTCTGAGTGAGTGGTCTCGGGTCACCCACCCTTCTGAGCTTGCTTCTGCTCTCTTCCCAGCCTCAGCTTCCCCCATTGCCCCTGTATGACATGCTCTGTCTCCCCGGCCACGCGAGCTGCCCCTGCTCACGATTCCTTGGGGGCTCACCCAGCCTCTGGAGCTCACCTGCTCACCCTGTTCATTGTCCAGTCCCCCCTTCTCCAAGGAGCAACTTCTTCAATCCACAGATGTCTGCAATGCCCTTCCCTTTAGAAGATCTCCTTCGGTCCCACGTCCACCTCCATCTATCACCTCACACCTCTCCTCCTCATCATAGGAAAACTCCCCAAAAGGGTGGTGGGCCCCGGCCATCTCCACCACCTCCCTCCATTCTGTGTAGCTTCTCTATTTAGATTTCTGTTCCCAAACATGCCCCTGAATCCTCACTGTCAGGAACGACAGTGATGTCCATCTCGCCAAGCCTAGCGGGCAGTTTGCTCCTCCTCCTCCTCGGCCTCTGGACATTTCACATGGGTGGTCATCTTCTTCCCTTTGGACACTTCCTTCCCTTGCCTCCCTTGACATCAGGCCTTCCTAGTTTTCTTCCTCTCTCTCCGTCTGCCTCTTCCCAGCCTCATTTGCTGAATTCTGCTCTTCCTCCTCTTGCCAGCATGTCAAAGCTGTGGGCTCCTGGCCCTCAGACCCTTGTCTTCCTGCACCTACCCCCTTGCTGAGCTCATCCAGTCTTGCTGGCATCTAGGCATTGCCTAGATGCCTCCCACATGCTAACAGTTCCCTATTTATATCCCCAGCTAAGTTCCCTCCCCAACTCTAGACTCGTGTGTCCAGCTGCCTATTCAGTATCTCTACTTGGAAGCCAACCAGACATCCCAGACACAGCGTCCCCAAGAATGAATCCTGGTTCATCATCTCCAACCTCGCCATTCCCAAAGCCTTCCCCACTTGACCAAATCCATTCTTCTGGTGGCTCAGGCCAAAATCCTAGCTGCCGCCTTTGCCTCCTTCACTCTCTGCCCCCTTCCACCCAACTCAGCACTGGCTGTATGTTCAACACCTATCAAGGAGACTTTGTGCTTTGCGCAGTCCCTCCGCAACCACTCCAACCTAAGCGGCCAGCTTCCTTCACCTGGAACGCACTCCAGCCCAGCCTTGGCATCCTCTCTTGACCTTCCTTCAGTGTGGTTTTAATGTGGGAGCCGAAGGTGGTACTTTGCTTTTTAGAAAGAAAAATCATATCTTGTCTGATCCTTGCACAAAATCTTCCCATGACTTCCTATCCCACGCAAAAACAAACAGACAAAAAAACGACAAATAAAAACCAGAGTTCCCGGCCGTGGCCACGTGGCCACATGTGCTGATACGCAGCCTCTTTGTGGCCTCACTTCTAGTGGCGTGCTTCCTGGTTCACTGCGCTCCAGCCTCCCCTCTCTTCAAGAAAAAAATCTCCTCTGTTTTGGCACTTTGGGATCCCACCTCAGAGACTGGCTCCTTCACATCTCCACAAGGTTCATGCCCCAACTTTATGTACGTCTCTGCCCAAACGTCACTTTCTTAGACAAAGCTTTCCAAGAGCGCCGTATCCAGCACCAGCTTCCTTTCCCCTTCCTTCCCCCCATCCCTTTGTAGAACATGGCGTTGTCTGCAAATGGCGCCCATTTTCACTTGTCGACCTGTTTGTTTTCTATCTCTCTACTAACATCTACTCAGATGATACGAAACTCATTCTTCGTTGTATCTCCATGACTGAGAATGGTGCCCAGCACATATGAGGTCCTTGGCACATGTAGAGCATTTGCAGAATGGGTGACTGTGTTCTCATAGAACATCTGCTTTTGCTATCAAGCCCCTCTTTTGGATCTGATCGCTGTTGCCCCCCTGCCTCCCTACAGGGGCAGTGGTGACTTCAGGAGCAGTGGCTTATCTTCTTTATCCCAGCATCTAGGCAGTCCCTACAGATAAGATATTTTGATAGCTGAACGGAGAAATGGATTTCTCAGATTAGGTGAATAAGAATTATGTCCATGGCTGGCCCTGGAGCCCACGCTTTGACAGGTAAGAGGATTTGCTTTTGAAGATTAATTCCTCACTCATCTCAATATAAATGCAAAAAGAGCTGGTCACACAGACAGGAACAAGCAAAATGATTTTTTGAAAAAATCGTGTGTTGACCCTTCCCTCTTCTCGTAGGTTATAATTAGCACTGGGCTTGTTTTCACTTTCTTAAAGCTTCATACGAGTGCCCTGGTCTATCCCTCTAACTTGTGCCTTAAAGAGATGGAATGTCCCCTGGGGACACTCTCCCAAGGCCACCCTCACCTTCACAGCAGAAAATATAAAAGACCCAAATCAACCATATTCCCTCCCAAAGCTAATTCTGATATAATGAGAAGTAGAGACAAATGTAGCTGTTTTCTTGGGATTCATGACCTGATTTCCACCAGACTTCAACAGACTCTTCAAAGACCCCAACCCAGTGCTCATCTGTGTAGATAATTTAAATTTTGTTGTTATTTTTTTTATGCCTCAAAAGTTTTGTTAATAATGTGGGGCTCCTTCACAAAATTTTAGCAATAATACTTTCTTTGGTCTAAGAAAGAAAAAAAAAGATTAATTAAACGAGATGGGTTATTTGAAGAAGAGGAAGGGAGATTATGAAGAAAGCATTTAAAATACAGATATTTTTAAAGTACGGTTGAGAAAACTAGCATCCAAACCATTCTTATCAGAATTATAGTATTTTCCATTTAGGGAAGTGGGACAAGTTAATTGCATAGTTACCATGAAATAAACTACATGGTAATTACACAGATACGCCTTCAGAAGCTGTAGTAATTACACTGAACTAAAGCATTCTAAAATAGACCAAGAGTTGCCAAGTTCACACACAATGAAAAGATGTTTAACCCGGACTCCAGCTACTTGATGTGAAGACGGCACCGTCAGTGACCCTGGACTCCAGCTACTTGATGTGAAGACGGCACCGTCAATGCTTCCTGATGCCAATTTTCGAAGATAATGACTTTTAAATATAGGCGTATTTCTAGAAATGGTCCTTGGCACAATATTTCCTTTGAGAAAGCTCCGTTAACTACCGCCAGGCAGCAAGAAAGTTGACAGTAATTCCTTGCCAAAGAGAGGTGATGATCTTCAAAGGAAAATATTAACAGTTTCCGTTTTAGAAAGGAGATTTGCGTCCTTGGCTCCCCTTAGCATACTGTATGCGAGATCAGAAAGGAGGAGGTATCAGAACAGAAACGGCTAAGTTGACAAGCGAACAGGGCAGTGTATTTTGCAGAGAACAAGCTATGTTCGTGGGAATTGAAAGGCTCGTTGTGTAGCTCATCCCCCAAAATGCTCAACGCCATCACCTTTCGTACCTCTGTTTTATACCAAATCGTTCAGCTAGGAAAAGGAGGCAGGGGACAATAGATGGATGGTGGAGATTGTCCAGCTCTAAGTAACATGATCATGGATATAGCTCCTGCAATCCTGGGTTCCTAACACTTGTGTCTTGAAGCAACTTACTAACCTTTGGGCCTGACTTGATGAAAAGTCTCTCTTCCTTACTTAAGACGAGGGACTTAAAGTTCCAGAAGAAGGAATCTGAGGGCTTCCAACGATGCACAGAGTTTCTCTGTGCATCCCCTCGCCTCCTGCTCCCCTCCCCACCCAGAACCCCACCCCAAAGTTCACATGAGGGTCCACAGATGGGGGCTGGCCCCCTGCCCTGCATCCCCATCATCAGGGCTGAAATATATCAGAATAAGCTGCCAAGACCTTTGTGAATTTAATTTCATGGACATTGTTCTGCTAAGCTGATGCCAGGGTAGATGATGGCCATGAGAGCAAGAAACAAGATTCGATGAGGACAAAGCCAGACGGAGGGGAGGGAAGCTTCTAATTGCACATAATTCAGACCTTGTTTGTGCTCAGCTCTGGCTTGGCCAGGACAGCCCCAAAGCCATGGTGAAATGAATTTAGTCTAAAAATGAATTTAATCTGTTAAACCCTGACCCGAGCTGCCTCTCAGCCTCACACACAAATGCATATGCACACACACATGCACACACAGGTACACACAAATGCACACATACACACAGAGAAATTATTTTGATGGCTGTGAGTGTCTCCACTGGGTTGTGAGATTCTGGAGGGCAGAGAAGTATCTTCTGCTCCCTGTTTGCATTTCAATAAATGTTTGTCAACTGACTAAACAGGAGCTTAGATCCCACCAGAGACGGACCTCTGTACAGAGCACCAGGGAATGTTCTTGCCTTCAGCCAAAAAGACTTTGCACAACATGTGGAAGAAAAAATAGCTAGGGAGTGTCATGTTTTTTTTTTTTTAAATGTACAATGATCAAAAGAAAACAAAGTTGTTAGGATTAGTTTGATTTAGTCTAGGAAACATTTTAGAGTTGCTGTAATCATCGAAAGTCTCACAGTGACTAACAATGGCTGGAGCTCGCAATTCCAGGACCCTCTTTCAAAGCTGTTTGACCGTGTGGCTTTAGGGCTTGATCAGTTTTGAGATCCCACTGCTATTTCAAACATGACATGTCTAAAGTCAACCGAGCTGTACCTTTCAAAGAACCTGTGTTTTTAGGGTCAGGTGGTTCTGTGTTGACAACAAAGATGAACTTGACTTTCCTGTTACTGTTCTAGAGCGGTTGCTAATTAAAATTATTGATGTGGAACTTCGTCAAACCTACCAGCAGGGAAATATTTCATACCCACCACTGCTATGGACCAAATCTTATGTTTCCCCAAAATTCATCTGTTGATACCAGGATCCCAGTATCATGGTATTTGGAGGTGGCCTCTGGGAGGTAATGAGGCCAGAGATGGCCTCATTATATGGCACTTGTGCCCATATAAAAAGGGGCCAGAGAAGGGGGGCTGGGTGCCTCAGTGGGTTAAGCCTCTGCCTTCAGCTCAGGTCGTGATCTCAGGGTCCTGGGATCGAGTCCCCCATTGGGCTCCCTGCTGAGCCCAATGAGCGAGAGAGCCCTCTCTGCCTGCTTCTCTGCCTACTTGTGATCTCTCTGCAAATAAATAAATGAAATCTTTTTTAAAAGGGGGGCAGGGGCAGAGAGCTGGCTAGCTCCCCTCTCTGGCATGTGAGGACACAGGAAGAAGCCGTCCATCTGTAAACCAAAGGAGGGCCCCCACCAAGAACCTGCCCATGCTGGCACCCGGATCTCACACTCCCAGACTCCAGAACTGTGAGAGATAAATTTGTGTTGTTTACAAGCTACCCAGTCTGTGGTATTTTGGTAAAGTAACTCAAGCTGACTGAGAAGACAGCCACACTCTTGAATATGGATGTAAGTCAGTCAACAATACCACCTACTCCGGGCGCATATGGGCTAAACCTTAGCACGAACGTAGCGTCAAGCTTCTGCCACCAGGGAAATAATGAAGAACCAGGATCTTGGAGTCCTTCCCAGCATGCCCCAGCCCCCAGCCCCACTCCCGGCTTGGCCATGGCCATGGCGGAGTCCCGTTGGTATATCCTCCTTGGCCTATGGGAAGGCCCTTGTCACTCCCACCCACAGGCCAGCTGGACACCAGAACAACAGGAAGAGACCACAGTCAAAGACACTGGACAGACCGTGGCTGTGTCCACGCAGATCCTGAAAGGAGGCAGCTTCTCGCCCCACCCAGGAGGACCCAAATGTAGGGACTCTACTTCAAGAACTAACATGGTAAATAAATTGTAAATAGCTAATCTCGCTATGCCATTTCATTCCTGTCCAAGGTCCCCTCCAATGCCATTGACTTTTTAAGCCCACACATCCCTGTGGGGTGTTCTGTGACCCATCTACCCATCTGAAGGCGCGGCACAGCCTGATGGTGGAGGCGTGGGTTCTGGAGGCCCCTGGACTCCTCGTTGCCGGCAGCTTCTCCAGATCACCTGGTCACTCTGTGCCTCTTTTTCCCCATCTGGAAAATGGGGACAGTAGCAGAACCTGCCTCGTGGGCTGGGTGTAGGATTAGCAGGGACAATGGTTAGCCGGTCTGGAACACGGTGAGTGCTCAGGGAATCTTGGCTCTCACACAGATGAATCATGGCTGGAGAATCTGTTTCAGGAAGGTCCCTGAAGTGAGTAGCCACAGTAACAAGGTCTCCTGGTTTCTGAGTCTGAGCCCTGTGGATAATCCCCTCTGTTTTCTACGCAGCTGAGGTCACTGCTCAAGATAGATTTTTCTTTTTTTTTTACTTCTCCCTTGAATAAATAGATTTATGTGGTAATAACTCATTTTTACAAAGAGAACCACACTTCCGACGCAAACCCCTGGACAAAACACGCACATAAACATAATTTACATGGATGCGTACTTACGTACAAGCTCACATGTCTGTATTTGCTAGTATAAAGGTAACATTGATAGTAGAACATTTGAACAATATAGAAAAGCAGACAAATAATCGAGAGTTCTTTACAATCCCAGAATGTCCACACCAGTCACCATCACAGTTGATATCCAGGATATAGCTTTTATGGTATGGGAGGTTTTTTTTCCTGAGCCCACAGACATGTTCAGGTATCTGTCTGAGGTATCTACATGTATATCTATCTGATATGACATCTGATCTATCTGCATATATAAATACGACTTAGCATGATGGTCTTCAGCTCTGGGCCACTCTTGATATGCCACATTAAGAAGTTATTAGGTTTACAGGACAGCTTCTGGCGCTGTACTCTTTCCTCTCAGGGGTTGTGCGGTCTGAATCACAAAACCTGTCAATCAGGACGACCCACCACCCCTGGCAGTGCATGGGGTCGGTCTCGATGAACAGGTGGTGTCTCCTCCCAGGACCGAGATCTTTGAGCAGCCGTGATGCTGAGTGAAACAAGCCAGTCACAGAAGGACAAATGCAGCACGACTGCCCTTGTGCACGGGAGCTAAGGTGGTCAGACTCACAGAAGCAGAGAGAACACGGTGGTTGCCAGGAGCCGGGGGAGGGAAACTGGGGAGCTGCTGGGTCACGTGCACCGTGACAATTAGGCAAGAAAACATTCCAGGGATGGGCCCTGCAACACGGTCCTTACAGTAACAACACTGTACCTGACACTTAAATATTTGTCAAGAGGGTAAATCTCATGTTTTGTGTGTGGGCGTTTATCATAACAGAATAAGTAAATAACTCAATAACCATTGCAAAGCCTTCACTGAATTCTGCACACGGGCTGGTAGGTGAAGAGCAGGTAATCAGGGACCGGTGGTGGGCAGGCTGGCATCCCATCGGCGCCGTGCCTGGGGACAGTGGAGGTGAGCTGGCCCCTGACTGTGTCAGCCACCATGGCAGGGATCACCACCCCTGTGTCGGGTGCACACTCTTCCGGAAGTGGACTCCATCCCTCCACCGAGTCTGCCCAGGACTCTCTCTCCTGGGTCATCCGACTTGCTGTTGCTTGGTAACTGGAGCACCTAATTATTCCACTAGCAGGTCAGAGAAATGTCAGCAACCCCATTACATGGACCCAAGACCGTCAGGCAGAGGGCGATCATTTGCATAGAGAACTTCATTTCCCAGGGAGGGATAAGAAAGCCAGAGAATCGCCAAGTTCAGTGCGTGTTGGCTGACAGCACAGCGAGATGGTCTGGGAAAAATTGCAGTTGAAACTGGCATGATGAGAAGCAACTCAGACAAGGTTTTCGGTGTTGGCTGCTGCTTGTTTTGTTTTGTTGCCCTTAGCTCTGAGAGTGTCCGTAGATAAGGAACAGTGAATGCGCGAGGAGAAATGGACTTCTTCGTCTGTTATGGTAATGAGGCTTTCCTAGGAAAGGTATGTTAAGGATTGTGCCCTTTTGGGGGGGTGGATTTTTTTTTTTTTTTTTTTTTTTTTGCTTTGTGTTGTATTTTCTTGTCAACAAATTCTAGGTGATCAGGTTTTAAAATAATTAGGTTGTCTTTTTTAGCTTTTTTTGTTGACAATCTCCATCCGTTTGTATTTGTCTGTGGCTATAATCGTCAGGGTTCTATTTTCGGAAAAAGTTCTTCCATGTACCTTGGGCGATGGGCTAAAAACATTCCAGCTGCCCGTGGACCGTGGGACGTGGCTGCCCATACAGACGCTCCGTGCAGATGGACTGGCCCTCTGTTCCTCACAACCGACTTCACTTTGGAACAAGGAGCTTGGGAGTCCGGATTTCTTTGTCTCCTGTAATGAGAATAGTGAGCGGCTGTGTGTCACAGAGAGACACTGAGTGGCAGTGACCCCCGGCGTTCGTGGACATGACCCCTTCCAGACACACGAAGTTCGCTCCATGTCTTCACTTTCTCTAGCTCACATTAAATTTCACACCAGGATTGGCAAGCCAGCACGGGCCTTTCTCCCTGACTTGGGTGGCTCTCAACACCCAAGAACTGCCCACCCAGTTTAAAATACCCAAATAGGGGTGCCTGGGTGGCTCAGTCATTAAACGTGTGCCTTTGGCTCAGGTCATGATCCCAGGGTCCTGGCATCGAGCCCCGCATCAGGCTTCCTGCTCAGTGGGAAGCCTGCTTCTCCCTCTCCCACTCCCCCTGCTTGTGTTCCCTCTCTCGTTGTGTCTCTCTGTCAAATAAATAAATAAAATATTAAAAATAAAATAAAATTAGGGCGCCTGGGTGGCTCAGTGGGTTAAGCTTCTGCCTTTGACTCGGGTCATGATCTCAAGGTCCTGGGATCGAGCCCCGCATCGGGCTCTCTGCTCCGCGGGGAGCCTGCTTCCCCCTCTCTCTCTGCCCGCCTCTCTGCCTACTTGTGATCTCTGTCTGTCAAATAAATAGACAAAATCTTTTTTTAAAAATTACATTACATTACATTACATTAAATACCCCAATAATGCTACTAACTATCCTCTGGGGCAAAAAGCCTCGGAATCAAAGAAAGGAGCCTTCCCAAAGGGAGGGAAGAACTGTTCTTCCTTGATGTTTTTCCCCAGGAAATATCGGTGGGAGAAGTTAACTTTGAACAGGTAAAACATGGCTTGGCTCAGCGTTCCTGACATAGTGTGGAGCTTCTGCTGGGTAAATGCTGCCCCGCCCGCAGGCACCGGCCGCCCCTGCCTCCTCCCCGGCTTCGGGGCCGTGATGCGCAGGGAAGAGGTTCCGCGAGGCTTGGCCCACCGGCCCCCTCTGCTGGCCCTGAGCGGTAAGGGACCCGGTGCCATCAGCCCCGGAGAAGCTCCGGAGCTCGGCCAGTTTCCCGCAGAGCCATTTTCCTTGAGCCTCTCCTGCGGTTTGAGTCCCCGTCGCGGTCCAGAGCTGTTCCCGCTGACGGACAGAGAGCAGGAAAGAACGCATGGGGAGGCCTGTGTGGACAGCGGCTCACACGCGATGGTGGGACGGTTGCACGACACGCATGTCCTCGGGGCCGCTGAACGGTAATTGAAAAATGGCTCAAATGGTACATTTTACGTAATGCGTATTTTCCCACAATAAAAGAAATAACAGACACGAGGGAGATGGCGCCAGTGAGGACAAGCGACGGGAAGAGCACATCACGGGCCGGTCGCGTGTTCCCTCGTCAACCTGGCACATTCGCGCTGTCGGCGGGGTCCACGGGCCCTGGTCACAGAGGGGCCACAGCTGCCACCCACGGGTGGCTGTGGGCTGGGGAGGGGACAAGGCCAGGCTCCAGAGGGGTTGGGGCGGCCTTGGGGGGGGGCAGGGGCCCAGCAGAAACTGTCCCTCGCTCCTTCCTCTCCATCTGCCGCTCGCCCCCTCCAGAGCCTAAGAGAGATTCACGGCGTTCCCAGGAATGAAGGGACCACGGTCTTTGAGGGACCCTCCGTATCCAACCCCATTATCTTCACAGCTCCGAGGGGAACAAGGGCTGAGGTGCTCCAAGCAGGGGAGAAAGGAGGCATGGGCGTACAGGGGACCCCCTCCCGCGAAGTCCCCTATAGAAGTTCACTCAAACAATGGGGGGCCAAGTCCCCACAAAAAACGGGGCTTGGAGCATACCCCGAGGAAAGGCGCGCCTCTCCTCTCCTTCTGAACTTCTGGAAGGAAGGAAGCTCAGGGAGAGCACGGGAAGTGGGGGGGTGGGGAAGAGGGAGAGAAGGAGAGAAGCGAGAAATCAAAGCACAAAAGGACCCAGAGAGGAGCACGAGGGGCTGCAGCTCCACCTGGAAGCCCGTGCTCAGCGGGGAGCCCTGGGGTGCAGTCGTCCAGCTGAGCTTGGGGCCAGGAGCCCATGTGGACCTTTGTGTCAGCAGAAGGTGGGCCTGTGGGGGCAGATTCAGCAGGGAGACTGGGCTTAGGTTGCTGGAAGGGCATGAGCGTGTGTATGTGTGTGTGTGTGCACAAGTGTGTGCCTGCATGTGTATGCATGTGTGTGTGCCCCTGTGTGCATGTGTACACGTGCCTTGTGCACCTTGTGTGTGCACTGTGTGCACTATGTAAGCATGACTGAGTGTGTGTGTGTGCCGCCTTCATGTGCACGAGTGCATATGTGTGCCCCTGTGTGCGTCCCTGTGTGCATTGTGTACGTGTGTGTGCACATGTGTGCGTGTGCATGTGTGTGCATCTGTGTGTGCCTCTGTGTGCATGTGTGTACATGTGTGTGCATGTCCACATCTGCCTTCTGTACTTTGTGTGTGCATGTGTACATTGTGTGTGCATGAGTGGGTGTGTGGGTGGTGTCTACATGTGCACATGTGCGTGTGGGTACAGCTATGCACATGTGTGTACACCAACGCATGTGCCTATGCTTTGAGATGTGCACTTACACATATGTGCACATCTGCATTCAGGTGTGCGTGTGCACATGTGTGCATGTGTGGGTGTGGGTGCCTTTGAACATGGGTGAGTGGGCATATGTGGGAGTGTGTGGGCATGTATGTGCACCTGTGCCTGTGCACTCGTGTGTGTGAGTGTAAATGTGCACGTGTGTGTGCACGCATTGAGCAAACCATTAGCTTTTCTAGCCGGTATCACATACCAATGGGAAAAAAATCACCAAACCATCCCTTGGTTCATTTTTTCACTACAGCCTTTCCTTTCAACTCTAAATTTAACATGTAGCCCCCAACTATGTATTATGTATTCTTTAAAAAGAGGTGTTTTTTTTAAATGCAGGAGAATAGAGGGGATCATGAGAAATTTGGCAAGGTCCTGGCAAATTTACATCTTACGTGCAAATTCATATTTGACACCTGCTAACGGCACAGCCTGCAGCACCCATAAAAACTAGGCTAAAGACATACATTAACCAGAAGCGATAGGTCGTGTGGCGTGTCAGTGCCCATGTCCTCATGCAGAAAGTGCCACCAGAGTCACAGCGGCCACGCTTCAGGCTCCCCTTCATATGGGTTGCCTGGACACTGGGTCTCTAACTCCTACGAAGACAGTAGAGCGTCCCCAAGCCTTCCCACACGTGGACGCTGGCAGACCCGACCATTCCTATTTACTAACACAGTCACCACTCCAGTTACATGCGGGCTGCACACGTTCCATGTCCCCTCCCGTGAGCTACCGACCCTTTGCAAACTTTACGGTAACAGAGAAGCATCCCTTGTAACATGTTTGCAGTCATGTTTTCTGCATTTAATTTAGAAGAATTTATGTGACATAAAGAAGCCTCAGAAGTAATTTATGAAGCCTGTGATTCTGGAGAGCACTGAAGAACTGTATTCTTACCAATACTCTTTCATTCAAGGAACACCTACTCTGAGAACAGGCCACGCCCAGGCACCTGCTCTGCTACCTGTTCCGGGTCGCTAGAACTGTTAATGCGAACCATTGCTGGCAAAGAAAAAGCCACCTTAGTGACCCACCTGCTGTCAGCCCTCGTTCCAGACTGTCCTGAGCAGTGACCAATGTCAGCTGCTCCGTCCAGCTAACGGGAAGCCCTTTCCAGGGGACACCTCACACGGTGTAAGGAATCTCACCAGCTAACTGCAGTCTATCGAGAAAATAGTACTACATTCCCATTTTTCAAGTTTTTTTTTTAATTTATTTTAGATGTTTTTATTTACATATATTTTAAATGTTTATTGAAAAAAATCATAAAAAGTCTTTAATGATTCCTAAGGTGTATTTTGATAACATACTTCAGGCTTCCATTCATGCAGCAAACATTTCAAGAACCTGCTATCCATGCAGCGAGAGAAGACAGAGTCCTTGACTTCACGGAGCTGGGAAAGAAAAACACCGTAAGCATATGTTGCGGCCATGTTAGGATTTTGGAGGAAAATAAAGGTGAAAAGGCAGTGTTGAGTGGGGAAGCATCCTGGTCTTACTTTCAGAGGGACATCCCCAGGAGACCTCACTCCTAAAGGGACATTTGTGTGAGGACACGAAGGAGTGAGTGACTGAGCCATGAGCTTTGCCTCTGATCGTCCTTGTCCTACATCTCTCCGTCCCCGGGGACACCCCAGATACATGCATGTTTATCACTGTCAATCACATATTGAAAGAGATGGGAACCCAACAGTAAATGATGGCCAGGCCTGCCCTCAGGAGCTCGGGATGCACCGGGGAGGGGGCCGGTGAGCAGTGATCCCGGTGTGAGTGGGCACCATGCCAGGGAGAGCTCCGGGTGCACATTGGACGCACAGGACAGGTGCATTCTAGATGCTGGGAATGCTGCAGGGCTCAGAGCAGACAGCCTTCTCTGTCCTCACGGGGCACACGTTCTACTGAAGAGGGATTTCTGTACCTGTACCTGTGTTTGTGTCTATTTCTGTATCTTTTTCTATATTTCTATCTCCATCCATCCGTCGGTCTATCTATCTTTAACAGTCATAGTCTTCAAAGATTATAATTTATCAAAAGCAACAGAAATGTATCTCTATAGAAACATATCTACAATTCAAAATGGAAATGTGAGGGGCGTCTGGGTGGCTCAGTAAGTGAAGCGTCTTCCTGCAGCTCAGGTCATGATCCCGGGATCCTGGGATCAAACCCGCATCGGGCTTCTTGTTGAGCAGGAAACCTGCTTCTCCCTTTCCCATTCCTCCTGCTTGTGTTCTCTCTCGCTGTCTCTCTCTCTCTCTCTCTGTCAAATAAATAAATAAAATCTTTTTTTTAAAAGTGGAAATATGTTTGCTCAAAAGAAAATTTAAAATGTATGACTAGGGGCGCCTGGGTGGCTCAGTGGGTTGGGCGTCTGCCTTCAGCTCAAGTCCCGATCTCAGGATCCTGAGATCGAGCCCCGCGTAGGGCTTCTGCTCGGCTGGGAGCCTGCTTCTCCCTCCCCTTCGGTCCGCCCGCCACCTGCTCCTGCAGTTCTCTCTCTCTCAAAATAAGTAAGCAATATCTTTGTTTTAATGCAATGAATACACAAAGGTAGGTTAAATTCATTTAACACAATGAATACACAAACATATTCAGTGAGGGCCTCAGGGCAGACTGTAAAATCAGCAGAAAGGGAATGGAAGAATGCAGAAAATTCGAGGCTGTGCTGGGAAAAGGCGGGAGGCTCAGCAGCCTCTGACACAGGCACGTGGAGTCAGACACATGAGCGAGGTGAGGGAGGCTGGGAACGTGGGTCAGGGCTACATCCATGGAGTTCCCCGGCCCTGGGACCCCGAAACACAACGTCAATGACGAGTATTTATAACAGAAAAGGTCACGACCATTCCAGAAACTTGAGATAGTTGTGCTTAATTCTCTGAGTGAAAAATCAGAAACTGGAGACTCTTCAAAAAAGACTTAATTTTTCTGCAAAAGAATAGAAACAGTCACAATCCTAATGTAGAATAAGAAAGCACCTGTTGTTACTAAGCTGTGTTTTGAAGTCAACTTGTAATACCATTTATGGCAGGAGTATGAAATGTTCTATTTGGTCCAGAATTAGATAATTAGATTATTTACTAAATCCGTGTGAGATTTGTAGATATCGACTTAATAATAAAGATAATGAAAAAAAAATCCTAAAAACACTGAATCATACAAGCACCATCTCTTCTTAAAATAACCCTGGAAGTCAGTATGCTTCTCACTCACCAGCCCTTAGCAGAGGGGGCCTTCCAGAAATGTTTGTTGTAAATGCAATGATCCAATTAGAAATGTTACAGCAATCTTTGAGACAAGTGTAAAAAGACTGAGAAATTCTGAAGAAAGCAGAAAATTTTAGAAACCATCTGGAAATCTTAAATAGACGACAGTAATTATTCAGCTGTTTAGAAACAAGCCCTTAACAAGAAAACTTGAAGCTGGTCTCTCATTTTCTGCTAAAATAATTGTTTGTTTTCAAATCTTACAGTTTCGGGTTTTGTAATATTGCTGACAGCCTCCTGTCTCCCTGTGGACGGAACCCACACGTCCAGTCGCGCTGCCCGCCCCGAGGGAGCACCTCCACAAGGGAGCAGAGTCCTCCCTGCAAATCCCCCCAAAACTGTTAGCAGCTCCCTCCGTGTATGGCCTCCTGCTGTCCTCTCCCTGACCCCTCACCTTCCAGAAGCAGACTCTGCTCCCCACATCTGCTGGCCAGGCCCCACCCAAGCGCCCAGAGCAGCTCTGTGTCCAGGAAAGGCAGCGTGAACACGTCCCAGATCAGTGGTTGATGTGACTGGACCAGGGCTCGGTGTCCCGTCTGGAACCTTCCCCAGGGCCTGAGTCAGGAGGAAGCCCTCTTCAAGGTTGCTGAAAAAGCAGGAGCAGGTGAGCCGATGTCCTGCATGGCTCAAGTGACTTCTCTGCTTCCTAGGAGCTGAGACAGGAGCTCAGTCAGGTTCCTGCACCTGCGGCTCAGCCCTCCGACCAGCAGACCCCGGACCCCAGACCCCACACCAAACAGGCTCCCGGTAACCCATGCCTAGCCTCTTCTCCAGCCTGTGCTTCCTCCGTGCTGCGAAATCCATCTTTCACTGAACCTCCCTGCTCTCAGATGGGAGGCCTGGGCTCTGCTCTGCCCCAGCCAGCTTCCCTGGGACCTGCTGTGCTGCCCACAGGTCCTGTCTACCACCCAGACCCTGGCACCACCGTAATGACCCTTCCTGTGTCCTACACGAATCCTCCAAATATGGTCCTGGTGGGAGCAGTGCACCCTCTTTCCTCAGAATTCTCTAGAAAGTCACCACTTACCCTCTAGATAGAAGAAGCCCTCTTCAAGTTTGCTGGAAAAGCAGGAGCAGGTGAGCCGATGTCTAGATAGATAGAGCTCCTGGGTCCCCATTATCGTGCACCCCGGACCACCCACTAGTCCTCCTTCCTCGGACCCACACCAATCTCTTTACTCTCTTTATTTACACCAAGAGCCCAGGGGTTTGCAGAAGGACCAGACAAAGACAGAGAACCACCAGGTTGCAGACACGGCTCGTAAAAATCTAAACTGACCCATATTCCTGTAACTCTGCGGTCCTTCTCCATACGGGCAGCCAGGCGGCTCAGGAGGCCATAGCAAACACCACAGACTGGGGGCTCACACAGGGGTTTTTCCACAGTCCTGGATGCCGCACGGCCAAGGTCAAGGCATGGGCAGGGCTGGTTCCTCCTGAGGTCTCTCGCCTGGGCGCGTAGAGTCCATCTCTCCCTGTGTCCTCACAGGGTCCCTGTGTGCATCCGTGTCCTTCTCTTCTCCTAAGGATCCAGTCAGAAAGGATTAGGGCCCGTTCTCATGACCTCATTTTAACTGATCACCTCCATAAAGGCCTCGTGTCCAAATAGGGTCCCATCCTGAGGTACCAGGGATCAGAGCTTCAACATATGAATTTGGGGGGACACAATTCAGCTCTTAACAACCCCTAAGCCGAATCTAACCAAAAAAGTTGAGTGCCATTCCCTTCAAATTGGGCCCCTGGATAGTAGGGTCGGAAGTATGTAAAGTCACAGGTCAAGTGTGGCCCAACTTCCCAGAGTTCACTTTACTGCAGACTGTGTTATGCCTAGAAAAATACTGTCACCCTGTACCCCTGGGGCTAATAATACATTATATGTTTATAAAAAAAAAATTTAAAAATGAAAAATATTGTCATCAACATATGTTGGAGAAGAATAAAATTTTATTGAATTAAATTTTATTGTTCTTCATGAACACAGGCATTCAGGACAAAATCTGCAGCAGCCTCCCACCATCCTTGGCTGGACCTGGACCCACTTGTGGTATACGTTCTCCTTTCTCTGCTGCAGAATTGGGCTGGTGGAGAAGTTTCAGGAGTTTCGAGTCTTGCTCCAAAAGAGCACTCACTGCAGCCTTCTTGTTTCCAGACGCGTTATTCTGTGATAAGCACAACAAAGGTTTCGGAGCTCCCTGGAGTGTTAATAGTGTGGGAGCCTTGTCGGGCTGCAAATATGCTGGAATGTTTCCACTCAGGTAGAGTTCATGTCTTAAATCATATCCTCAGGATGCAATTAATTTATTTGAATTGATTGGCGCTTTTAAACGTTCTGAAGAGCTCCATCTAAGGGGAAGGTTGGAGATGGAAGTAGGGCATGCCAACCCCGGCTGAGAGGGACACGCTTCTACAGACACTGGGGATGGAACCTGACAGAAGCTCCTCACGTGAATGTGTCCCCAGCTGAATTTTGTTGAAGGGGTACCCATTCTTTAAAACACTAGCTTGAGTGAAGACAAGATGCCTTTATGGAAAACATTTCATCTAATCATCTGAAGAAATGCTATGCCATGTTTCTGGTATAAATTAGCACAATGCAGTTCACCTAATATAGTAAATATAGCAATTAACCAATTCAATAGGGTAGCTATACCAATTATCCCTAAATTCATATGCATATTCAGTGCAATCCTAATCAACATTCCAACTAGATTTTTTATGTCCAACGTAAGAACTCTAACATTTATACGAAGGGATAAAGATCCATGAATTGACAAAATGCTTCTTGAAAATGAAGAGCGAGGTAAGGAGCAGGACAGACTGGACTGGAGAAAACCATTGTAACAAAAACAAGATGGTTTTGGTACAGATTTGGACAGATAGACCAATGGAACATCTGAAGGAGCTCAGGGATGGCCCCATGCCAGCTTTATGCACGACAAAGACAACACCACAGAGCGATGGGGGGAGAAGGAACTCTTTAGCAGATGACTTGCAAGAAATCGAATTGCTGTGGAGAAAATAAAGCTGTATTCCCAGCTGATCCCCTATAAAAATGTCATCTCCAGACACTTTAAAATCTTAAAAGTTAAAAATAATTGCTAAGAGACATGAATGTATCTTCATGACTCAAAATTAGCACAAGAGGAACCAAAAAGAATAAACTACAAAGTAATGTGTTAATGGATCAAGGTGATGACATCAGAATTAAAGCTTCTCGATTAGTGACGAGCACCACAAAGTTCCCGGGGGAAGACAGGCTAAGAGGAAACACTTGCTGCATCAAAAGTCAATGGCATATTAGTGTCTAGAATACATATGGACTGTTATAAACCAATTTTTAAAAACCATAGAAAAAGACACTGAGCGGCTCAGTCAGTCAGATATCTGCCTTTCGCTCGGGTCCTGATCCTGGGATCCTGGAATCGAGTCCAGCATCAGGTTCTCGGCTCAGCGGGGAGCTTGCTTCTCCCTCTGTTTGCTTCTCTCTCTCTCTCTCTCTCTCTCTCTCTCTCTCTCTCTGACAAGTAAATAAATAAAATCATTCAAAAAAAAATAAAATAAAAAGCCATAGGAAGCGGCGGGGGGTGGGAGGTTGGGGAAACCAGGTGGTGGGTATTAGAGAGGGCACGGATTGCATGGAGCACTGGGTGTGGTGCAAAAATAATGAATATTGTTATGCTGAAAATAAATTTTTAAAAAGCCATAGGAAACTAAGACCCTGTAGAAAAAATGAAGAAGCAATTATAGATTAATATATGCAAGAGGGTATCAAAATCACGAGCGAGCAAAGTAACACAAATCACGAGGAGAGACCACGGGTGAAATGCAGTGAATACTGAAAGCAAGGGTTGGGGAAGATGTCCCACACTGCTTGTTCTACAGGATACACGAATACCCAAGGACGTACGGTAGACACACTGAAGTGGGCAGCTACCAGCGAGAGAGGAAGAAGAGGAGCTGACATGACGGGGGTGGGGACCAATAAAGATGAGCCTCACGCACAGCAATGACGAGCGTGCACCATGACCTGTATCGTGACCCCATCTCTGCCCTAGAGGAACAAAAGAACAGCATGCATGCTGCCCTGTGGGAGTTACACACGTGACTGATCATCATCAATGACATAAAAGCTTCCTTAATTACGAAAGCCAGAAACTAGCTGGCTGCACATGAAGTCCCAAGATACCTTCCTGGGCACATGGAAGTCTACAACTTCCAACCTGCTTTGCAGTCTGGTTGGGACTACCCGAATGGGTCTGGCCAACTAAAGACGGTGCAATGCGCCTTCCTTCTAGTCCTGGAGCAGAGCCGCATAACGGTCCACATTCCACCTCTCCCAGCCATGGCATCAAACGTGAAGGACTCTGAGAGTCACTTGATGATAGAAACCTGTATCCTTTAGCTAGCCTCCGGAGGAGAAACCCCCCCAGGAAAACCAGGGAACCCCATCAGACTCACATGAGCTAGAAATAAACCTGTGTTAAGCCACTGGGAAGTGGGAGTTAATTTGTTTAAACAGTTAGCTTATCCAGATAGAATACTATTCTATCAAGCCTACCTTCATCCTCTCTGTTGAAAATAAATGGAGAAAAAATATATATGCTTTGTACCAGGTAAGTACGAAATTGTAAGACTCCAATTCAGAAACGGTTGAAATTGAGGAGAAATTAGCGTTATGATAGCTCAGTCTTAGGAAGCAACTTAGAAACGTTCCTTTCTTGGCTCCACAGCAACACGCCAGCATGCCGGACATCCTCACGGATGGAACCCACGCCTCTGAAGTTGAACACAACGCAAACGCATCTGCTAAACTGGCCTTCCTCGGGAATTCCTCTCACTGTCGCCAGAGAAGAACTCCCAAAGAAACATCAGAAATAGAAGATACTCAAAGTTTACTTTTCCATGCCTTAAACGTGTTTCCCTTAACGGAGTCGGTGTTCATTTCGAAAATGAAATGCATGATGGTATGAAGATGGAACTATTTCTTCATACTTGATAATAATCAGAGACTGAGCCTCGGGATTGGTGCATATTAATCCCAACCCTCCTCTTCAGATTCCTGCAAATAAATGACCTTCCTTTGAACTTCAAAGGGCAGTGTAGAATTTCCAGACAATACTGTAAGGCAGAATGGGAAAGCTTATATGTGTTAAACTTACAGTTCACTCTTCAACAAGCCATACCTTTCCCCTTCTCATCTCACCAAACAGAGGTCCCCTTTCCCATCATTCCCACAGCCAAGCAGTGCCCAGTCCCAGCTAGCCTCTCCACCCTGTCTCCTGAGGCACAGCAGTTCTGCCTGCTCACCACAATCCTAGACCCCAGATGAGTCCAGGAACAGATTGGTTGCTTAAATACCATGATGATTAAAATAAGTCAAAGTGAGTCAGAGGAGTGCGCCATTCATTCATATTGACCTACTTACTGAAGGGAGTATCTACTGCTGAAACTCTGCTCTTCCTTCAAGTGATTGGTGCTTCCTACTTAAAGCCTAACCCAAAATTTCAAGCCCCCACTAGTGACAAGGCCTGTCCTCTTTTCATTTCAATCATAGACCTTTTGCATTTTTTCTGTGTCAAAAATTGTGTCTTGCAAAGGAAACGGTCAACAAAAGCAAAAGACAACCAACAGAATGGGAGAAGGTATTTGCAAATGACATATCAGATAAGGGGCTAGTATTCAAAATCTGTAAAGAACTTATCAAACTCAACACCCAAAAAACAAATAATCCAATGAAGAAATTGGCAGAAGGCTTGAACAGACATCTCTGCAAAGGAGACTTCCAAATGGCCAACAGACACATGAAAAAGTGCCCCACATCACCTGGCATCAGGGTAATACAAATCATAAACCACAATGGCACACCACCTCATGCCAGTCAGAATTGCTAAAATTAAAAAGTCAAGAAATGACAAATGTTGGCAAGGATGCAGAGAAAGGGGAGCCTCCTACACTGTTGGTGGGAATGCAGTCTGATGAAGCCACTCTGGAAAACAGTATGAAAATTTCAAAAAGTTGAAAATAGATACCCCACAAGCCAGCAATCACATTAGTGGGTATTTATCCTAAAGATACAAACGTAGTGATCCAAAGGGGCACGTGCACCTGAATGTTTACAGCAGCAATGTCCACAATAGCCAAACTGTGGAAAGAACCTAGATGTCCATCAACAGATGAATGGATAAAGCAGATGTGGTGTGTATGTATGTGTGTGTGTGTGTGTGTGTGTGTGTGTGTGTGTATGCAATGGAATACTATGCAGCCATCAAAAAGACACACAAAGAATCCTGCCATTTGCAATGACATGGATGGAACTAGAGGGTGTTATGCTAA
Organism: Mustela nivalis; assembly: GCF_964662115.1. Taxonomy (NCBI): domain Eukaryota; kingdom Metazoa; phylum Chordata; class Mammalia; order Carnivora; family Mustelidae; genus Mustela; species Mustela nivalis. The sequence goes on along the minus strand of NC_139020.1, from coordinate 4,345,623 downwards.
ATGAAATAAGTCAATCAGAGAAAGATAATTATCATATGAACTCTCTGATATGATAAATTTGAAAGGCAGTGCAGGGGGGCATGAGAGTAGGGAGGGAATAAATGAAACAAGATGGGATCGGGAGGGAAACAAAGCATAAGAGACTCTTAATCTCAAGAAACAAACTGAGGGTTGATGGGGGGTGGGGGATCAGGAATTGGGTGGCTGGGTGAGGGACACTAGGGAAGGTGTGTGGTGTGGTGTGTGCTTGGATTGTATAAGACTGATGAATCACAGACCTGTACCCCTGAAGCAAATAATACATTATATGTTAATTTTAAAAATTGAGTCTTGCCTACTGAAATTCACTCTTTCTTTGCCCATAGAAACAAAGTTATAGGGGGCAGTGGAGGCCAAGCTAGAAGTTATTATGCCCAATTTACTTTGCAGCTGGGTTTGGCTCTGTGCATCTATGAGCAAAACGAATATGTAATTTTTACCTCATTTGGTTGAAAAGAATCAGCTAGCCCCTTTCTCTCTCTCTCCCCTTGAGCTGAGACATGATTGAACTGCAGGTCCTTGGGAATGGTGGAACAAGATAAAAGAAACTTCCAGGAACGATCACACAGAGAAAAGCTACTCCATGTCTTTGACTGTTATGTGAGAGGGAAGCCAACTTCTATTCTCTTTAAGCCATTGTATTTGGGGATTTCCTTGTTATGACTGCTTATACTGCTCATTACCTAATACTGCCTCTCATTTGTGATATCCATTTCATCCCTGAAATCGTAAGATCTTTGATGCCAAAGGAAGGAGAACCAGGATAGTAAGAGTTGTTCTACATAAGCATACTCCTAGATGTTTTTATTCTCATTTTCTCCTTTCTTATGCAACATAAAACAGTATTGTGGACATACTTCCTTTTTTCTCATTAAAAAAAAAAAGGCTGTTTTGTGATCTGTTGCTGTGTAACAAATCATCCTCGAATTTTACAGCTTAAAGAAATCATTTTATCAGGCTTACACACTCTTGAGTCAAGAAGTAAGGAGGGATAGAGCATGGGTAGAGCATCCAGGGTCCCGAATGTTTGGGTCTCATCTGGACAACTGGAAGGTCAGGTGTGACTCAACATCTGGTAGCAGTATTCTTCTGAGGCCTCTTCACTCATGTGTCTGTGTGTTACTATTTACTGTCGCCTGGGACCTGAGCTGGAGATATTGGCCAGAACACCTACAAGTGGTTTCCCTGTAGCATGGCAGCCTCAGACTTTGTACATGTTGTACAGATCTACAAAGTAAATATCTAAGATAACTGGGTGGTGACTGCATGGCCTCTGATAATTTAGTCTTGAAAACTACCCCTTTGTAGGTCAAAATGATTGAATATAACTTAATATGATTCAACACATTATTTGTTTTATGCCATTTTATACCTCTCCACCCCCCAGTGTTTTTAGCCCATACTAGACTCTCAATTTATGTTCTATAGAAAAGCCAAATGGCCAAATGGGTGATATAAGAAAAGAAAAAAATAACACCCGAGTCCCTTGACCTCTTGTTAGTCAGAACATCACTTCTTGTGACTATCATAACAAATTGCCAAAAGCTCGGTGGCTTTAAAGAGCAGAAATTTATCTTCTCCCAATTCTAGAGGCCAGAAGTCTGGACTCAGCATCACTGGGCTGAAACCAGGGTGTGACACAGGGGTGTGCTCTCCCTCTAGAATATCTAGAGTAGAATCTATTTCTTGCTTCTTCCAGTCTCTGGTGGCCACCAGCATGCCTTGGTTGGTGGCCACATCATTCTTATTTCTGACTCCATGGTTACATGGGCCTCTCCTCTTTCCTGTCTGTCAAATTCCCCTTGGCCTCTTTCTTATAAAGGCACTTGTTATTGTTATTGCATTTAGGGACCACCCAGATAATCTGGGATAATCTCAAAATACTTAATTGATTTACCTCTGCAAAGTCTGCCACCTAAGGTAACAGTCACAGGTTCTAGAGATTAGGAGATGGACATCTTGAGGGACCATTGTGCAGCCTACCAGAGTCAGACCAGAAGCTTCCAAGGACATAGGTGAGGCCATTTGTTGTGGCAATAGGCAGAGTCCAATAAGCTGGAACTGAAATCCTGTCATGGCAAGAGCCTACAGGACAAGCTCAGAAACAGGGTTCCAAAGAGCTCTGGATACTCCTGTTCAGCCTGTGACACCTAGTGCCCTGGCTCATGTCCCAGTGTTCACCCCAGGAGCTCAAGAAGCACAAGGAGAACCAAGTAATGGTCCAGTCTACTTACAATTTTGTGGATGCTTGTTTCATTACTCTATTTTCCCAGCATCTCTGTTCCATATAAAGGCTGGGAGTGTTCGTGAAAAACAAGAATTATCATTAATCTTTGTTACTTGAGGACTGACATGTCGAGTTCTTGGCCACCAGACTCCCTAGTGACAAGGACATGTAGTGTAATGGGAAAAAGTCAGAGGACATGGGTGTAAGTCTCTGCTTTGCTGACTCACATTCTTCTACCTACCTTTATTTCCTAAAGTAACTGTTTGCACTCCAGACTCTCATGCTCACACCCCTATAATAGCCACCACTGGTAAGCTCCACCATGTGCTAAGAACAGCTCTACGAAGATGACTCAGAGGTATTTATGAAGTTGGGACATCTAATAGAGCACCTGATGACTTGTATGCACCCTTTGGCTTTCAACCTGATGGGAGTATCACACTTAAAACCAGGTAGCTCCAATATCTTCAGCCCAAAACATATGGCTTGTGTCTGGCTCTGAAAACTCCTAACAGCCATCCACCCACTCAGCGTCCAGGAAGACATTCAAAGTTATCTGAGGAAGATCTGTCTGCATATGAGGTAGCACTCACTGCAACAAAGCAGAACTGGTACTTTTTCCCAAGGAGACTTCATAAATTGTGAGATTCCTCACTTTCTAGGTCAAGATCATACTGCTTAGATTAATGAACTTGAGAACAGGGCATGGAAATACAAGAGACAGTGAAATCAGAACCACTTGAGTACTGGAAGGCAAGAGACAGCCTGTCTTTAAACTGCAAACCTCCAAGGGACAGGCTTCAGAAGCAGCCACGAGATGCTTCCAATGCACCCAGGTGCAAGAGAGAAGGAGAAGAGGTTAAATGGGAACATATGGTGGGAGATTAAACAACATCCCTTTAATCCCCAACTGTCCCACTACCCCTGCTGTAATTACATGCCATCAAATTCAAAGGCCACCAGATGTTCAAAGCCTAAACCAGGAATTACCCACTTGGCCACTATCTTAGGGAATGAGCACTCTGACTCGAAGAGGAGGGCCGCATTTAAATTAGACAAGATGAAAGCATTTTTACATTTGTTCACTAAGAGTGGGTGGATAGACGTAAACCAAAACATTAACCATTTTCTTCCCAACAGAGGACCACAACCGCTAGGCTGGTGAGCACAAATTAACTTCTAGTGAGGGCACCTATTAGAACCTACACAGCAAACTCACTGCTCTTTTGAGCTCAGAGGATTCACACCCCTGTTATCTTGGGGAACAAAATCTTTCACAAAAGTTATTTTCCCTTGATGCTCCAATAAATCAATAACTTCTTCCAAAGAAGTAAAAAAAAAAAAAAAAGTTAATTTCTTCTCTTCTTACTTTAAAGAGAAGAATAATATAAGAGATAGTCAATAAAAAGAGACTTTCTTACTTGTGTCTCATTATGTTCATTATTAGGTTCAGGAGATGACTTACTCCAGATTGTGGAGAGAGGAGACATCTCCCTAAACTAAGAATGACTAACTGAGATGGATAAATCTGTCTGTATTCCACTGGATTTCATGTTTCATGTTATCATGAATCCATATTAAGTTATATGTAGATATCTATCTATCTACATGTATAGATAGATAGCTATATAAAGGCTAACTCTGATTAATTCAGTACAAAACTCCATTAGCTAAATGGTCTTTCCAGTAGACAGCTTAGATCCTCAATATTGACTGTTCCTGACTCAGGCTCTTCTCATGTTTACTTCCAGAGTACCAGGGACCCAGCATAAAACAATGGCATATCTCCATGTGAGAACAGAACCTCTCTTTTACTGACAATGTGTTATTAAACATATTTCCCCTATATCTATTATAACAGTTACCAAAGTATAAGGCTCAAAATTTTGGGGTGCTTAATCCAGGCCTGTAGAATTCTGATAAGTATCCAAGAGATTCCAATGTAAGTCAGGTTTATGAATCAACGATCTAATCCAATGTTACTTGAATATATATTATGAGACTTGTGCAGTCTGAGTGAATGACCCCAGCTGACCAAGCTTATGTCCAGTGATCTATCAGTTTCAGGTCAGAAGTTAAGGCAGAAGAGTCCAGTGGTTACGAATGAGCCAAGAACTGGAGTCTACTAGACTTGAATCTGGCTACTTTGCCAACACATCATCATAACCCAGTTACTTAACTTTATCCTCTGTGCAAGAACTTCCTGGATTATTAAATGGGATAAAGATTGTGAAGCCCCTCCTCTTCCTGTTACACAGTAAGGGTTCAATAAATGGTAGTTATTGCCATTCTCAGTTTCAAAATAATATTTACCCGGTCCTAATTCCAGTGCCCACATTGGCTACTTAGGCTTTTGTTCTTGCCACAGAGACATTTTATAAAATTTGGGGGTGAAGCAGTGATTGAGGTCTTGCCTTGGGGTGATGTCTCCACACAGTACCTGCCTCTGGCTTCGTTCATATTCCCAACTCTCCCGGTATTCAGATGGGGTCATTGCTCTATGCTTTTGTGTTTTTTTTTTTAATGTTATGTTAGTCACCACACAGTACATCATCAGTTTCTGGTATAGTGTTCCATGATTCATTATTTGCATATAACACTCCGTGCTCCATGCAATATGTGCCCTCCTTAATACCCATCACCAGGCTCACCCATCCCTGCTCCCCACTCTCCCTGAAACCCTCAGATTGTTTCCCAGAGTCCATAGTCTCTCATGGTTCATCTCCCACTCTGCTCTCTCTCCCTTCATTTTTCCCTTCGTTCTTCTAACGTCATCTGCTCTATTCCTTACACTCCACATATGAGTGAAACCATATGATAATTGTCTTTCTCTGCTTGACTCATTTCACGTAGCATAAACCACCTCCAGTTCCATCCATATATGCTTTTTTTAAAAGATTTTATTTATTTATTTGAGAGAGAGGAGTGAGCATGAGTGGGAGAGGGGCAGAGGGAGAGAATCTCAGACAGACTCCATGCTGAGCATGGAGCCCAATGCCAGGTTTGACCTAGCAACCCTGAGATCACGACCTGAGCCAAATCCAAGAGTTGTGTGTTTAACTGACTGAGCCACCCAGATGCCCCATCATTGCTCTGCTTTTATCCTTATCCTTCCCTCCTATCCATCAGTTCCTGATTTTAGCTTGTCTAAGTGCTTTTAACCCACAATGTCACCCTAGTTTTCACTCTAAGGGCACAGCCCCATTCAAATGTATTAAAGGATACATTTATACAGCTCCAACCTCAGGTGCTACCATGATCCCCAACTTGGAAAACTGGCCTTGAATCTGATCCGTGCCCACCAACTCTTGACTCAGCCCACACAGCCCTGGTTCCTCTCCCAACCATATAGATCTCAAACTAAAAGGTGGGGAACCTATGTACACCCACATTCATAGGTGCATTATTCACAGTAGCCAAAAGTGGAAACAACCCAAGCATCCTTTGAGGAGAAACAGATACATAAAATGTGATCTATCCACCCAGTGGAATATTACTGAGTCTTAAAAAGGAGGAAAATTCTGGCGCCTGCTAAAACATGGATTAATTTTGAAGACATGATGCTAAGTAAAATAAACCAGTCACAAAAAGACAAATACCATATGATTCCACTTACATGAGGTCCCCAGCATAGTCAAATTCATAGAAACAGAGGCCAGAATGGTAGTTCCCAAGGGGTGGGGGAGGGCATGGAGAGATAGTATTTGATAGGACAGTATTCCAGCAGGGGAAGACATAGAGTCCTGGAGGTGGACGGTGCAGATTGTTGCTCAACTGTATGAATGTGCTTGATGCCACTGATCTGTATGCTTAAAAATGGTTAAAATGGCAATTTTACGTCATATTTTACCAAACCACATATTTTTTTTAAAGTCAAGAAATGCTTAGAAGTGTTCCCTTTAACTTAGGGATGTGGCAGTGATTCTCACCATAACCACTATTATTTAGCTTTGATCTAGAAATATTGATCAATGCAATGAGAGGAATAAAAAGATCAATATTGTAAATGAGGAGACATATTTATGATTATGGTTGAGTATTATTTTGCACAGAGAAAAATCAAAAGAAAAAACTAAAGAGAAAATTAAAGTATTAAAGAGAAACTAGAAAAAGACCCCAAGTTGATCTGCAAACTTAATAGCTTTCCTATATACATTTTCTACATACTACTAGAAAATATCAAAAAAAGGAAAAATTTTGTTTATAATTTTTACCTAAAAGAATGGCATGGCACACCTAGACAGAAACATTACAAGTAACATGCTGAACGTACATTAAAAAAATTTAAATTCTAAGGATCAGAAAAATTACTTTAGTGACTTGAAAACAACAACAAAACATTTTTCAGATAAAATGATGGAATGCTAAAAAGTTATCAGTTTCCCTAAATTAATCTATAAATTCAATGCAGTGTCAATTAAAATGCTAAAAACAATTTTTTTGACTTGATAAATGACATTGAATTTCATCTGAAAGAGTAAATGCTCCAGAAGAGCCAAAAAGTTTGCAATAATTTTTGCACCATCATACTTCCAAAGCACTTCACTTTTCCGGTTTCATAACTGAGGAGGAATGTGCCTTGGGGTGATTTTTACCTTCATCTCACCCATATCTGGCTTGGATGATGTTTAGAAGACTCTGGACTTCAGAGTTGATGATGTCATGAGTTGAGACTTTCAGGGAGTGGGTAGACTGTTGGAGGAAGGTGAATGTATTCTCCATGGGAGAAAGACATGAATTTGGGGGACCAGAAGTGGAATGCTATGGACAGAATTGTGCCCCCTACAAATTCATATATTGAAGCCCTAATCCCCCATGTGACTATATTTGGAGAATGGGCCTTCAAGGGGTGATAAAGGTTACATGAGATCATAATGGTGGGGCTGTAATCTGATAGGGTTGTGCCCTTTTAAGAAGAGGAAGAAACACCAGAGCTCTTCCTCTCTTAGACATGCATGGGCGCCGTGAGAAGACTATCATCTGCAAGCCAAGAAGAAAACTGAAATCAAGCAAACATCTTGAATTTGGACTTCTCACATCCAGAACTGTGAGAAAAAATTCTGTTTTTTAAACTACCCAGTTTGTGGGATTTCACTGTGGTGGCCTGACCTGAACAGTACAGCTACTTTGTTCACAAGCCATTGGATGATGGCGGGGTGGGTGGGGAGAGAGGATGACTCCTATTCACAGAATGGGTCATCCTACCCACTTGATCATTAAAATCCTCTTTGGCTGAACTCACCCTTTAGCAAGCATTCACATGGGTCATTAAGATTCTCATAGTTTTTGCCCACTCAGAGAGGTCTATCCAAACTTCTCTTCCCCAATTTTCCTTGTCACCAATTTTCTAATCACATTCCTTCCAAGTCCCTGACCACTCCGCCAAACCACAGATTACAGCCCCTGCATTATGATATCATGTAACCTTTATCACCCCTTGAAGGCCCATTCTCCAAATATAGTCACATGGGGTATTAGCCAATGAATAGCATATAATCACGTCTGCCATTTCTTCTTGGAAGAAGATAACAAGTAAGTACATTTCTCTAGGTTCTGCCCATTGGGTGGATTTCCCTTCAATACTACTCTTCAAGGATGTCCCCTATAAGGGGGCTACAGTGTTGGAGTTATCCACCTTCATATGGTACCTGCATATCATATAGAATGGCCTGAAAACCAGACCCAAGTTTTCTCTTCCTCTGTCAGTTGATTACAGGGAACTCACCACGAGGCCATAGATACAGACTGGAAGAGAGAACACAGTGTAGCTGGAGTGGGGACCATGGGCACTTGGGCCACTTCTTCATGTAGCTTCCTGTGCTTTCAGCCTGCTGGGCCCCAACAGGTGTATATACCATGTTCATTGATGATGGAGTGCTGTTGCACATCCCCAAGTCTATGACTTGGGGCTGGGGATGGGGTCATGTTGGCCCCATCATTAACCATTCAGTTTCTACTAAGACCTACTAGGAGGCCAGCAGCTGTTTCTCAAAAGGAGAGTAGTTATCAATAGACGATGGCAAGACTTTGCTCCAAAATCCTAAGGTTCTGCCCTGATTCACATGTAGGGTCCTGACAAAGTCTATAAACAGCACCTCTGTCTGATAATTCAACCACCATTGAATCTGCTGGGTCACACGGCCCAAGTGGCAGAGCAGCTTAGACCCACCGCAGAACTTTTTCTTGTGCTGGGCCCACTCAAAACTAGCAACACTTTGGGTCACATAGTACATGGGCCAGAGTAGCACTTTTTTTTTTTAAAGATTTATTTATTTATTTGACACTCAGAGATCACAAGTAGACAGAGAGGCAGGCAGAGAGAGAGGAGGAAGCAGGCTCCCCACTGAGCAGACAGCGTGATGCGGGGCTCGATCCCAGGACCCTGGGATCATGACCTGAGCCGAAGGCAGAGGCTTTAACCCACTGAGCCACTCAGGCGCCCCCAGAGTAGCACTTCTAAACCAGGAATATATTGTCTCCAGAATCCAAAGAGACCCACTAAGGGTTGCGCCTCTTTTTTTAGTTATAAGAGGGGCCAGTTGCAACAGTGAATACTTCACCTAGAAGGGATAGTTTGGTGTGCCCTATATCACCCCTAGAAATTTCACTGAGGTAGAAGGCCCATGAATCTTTGTCCTATTTATTTCCTACCCTCAATTACGCAAATGTCTACTAAGTCTAGAGAAGTTGCTACTTCTTGCTCTCTAGGTCCAGTCAGCACAATGTCATCAATGAAATGGACCAGTGTGATATTTTGTGGAAGGGAAAGGTGCTTAAGATCCTTGAGAACCAAGTCATGACATAGATCTGAAGAGCTGATGGATCCATGAAGTAGGTCAGTGAGGGAGCACTGCTGGCCTTGCCAGCTTCTGGTGGGTCTTATGAAGAAGTATGAAGAAAAGAAGCATTTTCCAGATCAGTAGCTGTATACCCAGTACCAGGAGCTGTGTTAATTTGCTCATGCAATGACACCGCTTCTGGTACAGGAGTTGCCATTGGAGTCTCCACTTGGTTTAGTGTATGGTCATCCACTGCCATCTCTAGGACCCATCTGTCTTTTGCACAGGCCAAGTAGGCCAGCTGAATGGGGATGTCATGGGAATCATCAACCCTGAATCCTTTAAGTCCTTAGTTGTGGCCCTAACCCCCCTTAGTCCCTAGGTCAGGGAACCAATGTGGGGATTCTGGAAGCTGCTGAGTATATCTGTTCTAATTATGTATACCAGAACTGGAGAACAAAACTACAGGATGGGTTCAGAGACACACAGGCCTGCTGTGAGATGGATCCAAACTGAAACTCCATTGATCACCTGACCTCCACAAGTCCCTAACTCTAACTGGTGGGCCACAGTCTCATTTTAGGTCTTCTGGAATCAGTGTCAGATCAGAGACAGTGTCCTGGAGTCCCAGAAAGACCTAATTATACCCTCTTGACTGATGCACAGCTACCAGAGTTAAAGACTGTCAATCTCTTCGGGAAAGGCTAGGAGAAAGATGAGTAGTACACATTTTTTGGATCTGTAAATGTGCTAACGTGGGGGAGTTGACTGAGGGGCTATCTCTGCTTTTATGATTCAAGTTAGGCTTTTGTTCACTTAACCTAGAACTTTTCTGCTGATGCAGACTAAGTAAGAGTGCATAGGATTTGTATTTCAGTTTTGGAAACATGATCAATGGCAAACACCCATGAGAGTCAAACTACTGTGATTGCTACTTTGACTCACCTGTCCATTATGGTCCCTGCCCACCTTGCCTTTGGCTGCTGAGAGCCATCTCTTGGCCCTTGCCTCTCTGGGACGCAATTGCTTACACTGCATTCAATTCTCCTAATCCTGTGACTGCTCTTCTCACTGTAAGGTCTGGGCTGCATGTAAGAGCAATCACAGAGCTCTTCAAGGATGCTGTGACCCCCTCACAAATTTATTTCTCACAGCTGTGACAAAAACTATGTCCCCAAGAGCAGATGAATGGGTCTTCAATAACAAATCCATTCCAACACTCCAATCTCCTAAGTCTTTGTATCCCTTCCTCTACATCAAGCCAAGGTAGGCCATCCGTTTCTGACTTTCTCACTGTGGACCACCTTTTGGTCCATTTCAGCCAACTAAACAAATGATTTGGTTTGAAAAGCAAATCTTTTCTAACTCCCTAAGCTGCAACATTAACTGTAGAATCTCTGCTTGGTGAGCTCCTGTCGATAAATTTGATCTGATCCAAATTTACGTTCCATTCACCAGTAGACACAGTGATGATTCCACTGAACCAGAAGTTAAGTCTGCTAGCCAGCCACAGTGGGCTCTTGATGCCTCTGAGTCAGCAGTCAAAGAGGAGAATTCCTCTGCTGCTGGGGTAACTGATCCTGCCTACCAAGGGCAGATTGGCCTACTTGTCCACAATGGAGGGAAGGAAGAATATGTCAGGATTACAGGCAATGCCCTAGGGCATTTCTTGGTATTACCACGCCCTGTGATTGAGGTCAGTGGAAAACCACAACAACGTAATCCAGGAGGATCACTAATGGCCCAGACCTCTCAGGAATGAAGGTTTGGGTCACCCACCAGGCAAAGAAAGAACCACGACTAGTTGAGATGCTTGAAGAGAGCAAAAGCAAGAGAGAAAGCGTAGTGGCAGAAGGTTGTCGTAAATACCAGGTAAGACCAAGTGAGCAGTTACAGAAATGAGGATTGCAACTCTCATGAGGATTTCCTCTTCATTTCATTAATTAATATCATTAATAATGAATGTCATTAATATGTGTGTGTGTTTATATTTGTATCTGGAGATTAAGTAAGTATGGTTTAAGGAGATGCCCATGGGTGCCAAGTTGACAAGGGGGGGACTTTGGATGATCAGTTTCACCTGTCCACTTGACGGGGCCACAGGCTGTCTAAATATTTCCTCAAACACTAATCTAGGTGTGTCTGTGGGAGGGTTTCTGGATGGGAGGGACTCTCCTGGTCGCCGGCTTGCCACCTGCAGATCTCGGGACCTTTCCGTCTCTATAATCATAGGAGCCAATTCCAATAAATAATTAATTAATTTTTTTAAAAATATCCAATTTTTCCTGGGAGGCCCGGGTGGCTCAGTTGGTTAAGTGTCTGCCTTTGGCTCAGGTCATGATCCCAGGGTCCTGGGATCGAGTCCTGCATCAGGATCCTTGCTCAGTGGTGACCCTGCTTCTCCCTCTGCTGCTGATCCCCCTGCTTGTGCTCACTCACACGTTCTCTCTCTCTTTCTCTGACAAATAAATAAACAAAATCTTTTTGAAAAAATTAAAAATTAAATTTAAAAAATTTAAAAAATAAAAATAAAAATATCCTATAGGTTCTAGTTCTCTGGAGAAGCCTGACTAATGCAGGTACCTTTAAGAAGGGAAGAGTAAGGCAGAGAGCCTTGTGATTCCGTTTGTAGACCTGGGAGCTAGACTCAGGACTCAGTGCTACCACCACGCTCCCTGCCTGTACTGGTCTTTCATACCTGGTGGTCTTCCCTGGGCTCTGTCTGCAATCTCCTTTCCCACGGCAGAGAGTTGTGGCCATGACACCAGAACAACATTCTTCCAGTTCATGAACCAAAAGGAAGAGAAAGCTATTCGACCCGACTCCACCCTCTGCCTTTGGTCCAGAGAATCCCCAGAACGCTAACTGCATCAGCCTCAGTGGAGAGCTCACCCCCTTCCAGTAATCCCTGCATCCAGAAAAGGACAGTGGGTGACCAACTCAGTACGGGCAACACGGCGCATTCTGGCCAAAGGGGGCCATGTCATATGATATAATAATACGATTAATCATAAAGGAGCAAGTCTCTCGCAAAGCAGGAGTTCGAGGCAGACACGGCTGGATTCAGCCTCCCTGAACTCCCACCTCGCTGCCCACCTCACCCAGCCCTACACATCTGCTCCATCAGGAAGGAAATCCAATTCTCATCCCAGATGCTAGTCCAGGGCCCTGACCCCGGAGGCTGGGAGTCCCCTTTGCTCCCAGGAAAGGGGGTAAAAACTCTAAGAAGCATAATAGAATTCAAGCTGTCCTCTTGGGAGCTTCCAACCAAGGGGAGAAAGACCCTCAGCTTTCCCCCAAATCCAGTGAGTAAAGTTCAGATCCCAGGACCGAGAGTTGTTTTTTGTCTTCCACTGAAAGAAGAAACACCATCATTTCTGGTCTGAACGGTCCCTTCATGCTTCTGGCACACATTTCTCTCCTGTGATGGAAAACTTCCTGTTCTTTCCTGTGGGAGTCATTTCATGACATGACTCATCGCAAGGAGCCCAGCTGTGTGTCTACACCGTGTTTCTCGGTCTGCAGGTCTGGGCTGAGTTCCCACAACCTCTCCCTCTGGAGTTCCTTTCCCAGGAAGGGCATGGCAGAGACCACTCCAAATCCACTAGGTTCTCTCTGGGATCCCATGTCCTTTGCCCACACCTACACTCCCCCAGTGTCAGGACAAACAGAAAGACAACATATTTAATGACAAGATGTCTTAAGGGTGGGGGGGGGGGTTCAGTCATTTAAGTGTCTGCCTTCAGCTCTGGTCTTGATCCCAGGGTCCTGGGATTGAGTCCCACACCCCTCTTCCTGCTCAGCGGGGAGCCTGCTTCTCCCTCTCCCTCTGCCCTCTCCCCTTCTCATGCTCTCACTCTCTCTCACTCTCTCTCTCTCTCTCTCTCTCTCTCAAATAAATAAATAAAACCCTTAAAAAAAAAAAAGCAGGGCATCTGGGTGGTTCAGTCATTAAATGTCTGCCTTTGCCTTGGGTCTTGATCCTGGGATCCTGGGATCCAGCCCTGCATCGAGCTCCCTGCTCAGCGGGAGCCTGCTTCTCCCTCTCCCACTCCCCCTGCTTGTGCTCCCTCTCTCACTGTGTCTCTCTGTCAAATAAATAAAATCTTTAAAGACAAAAAAAGGACACATACTCAACACCTGCCACTTAGCAGGCATGTGTGAGAGAGAGATTGTCCACATTGCAACAGTGAACACATCACATAATGTGTGCACAGCCCAGAGCATAACCTTTGGGCTGCGTCCAACCACTCAGTTGCCCCTGGTGTCCAGCAGTTCTGCTGTAGAAATGCCTACACGGGCTCCATCCTGAGGTACAGAGACCCAAGCAGCATAGCGCATGGGCAGAGCTCCGATGAAGAAAACACAGAGTGCCCCAGGGCCCAGACGAGGGGGATGCGGCTCACCTGAGGCTGGGGGAGGGGCACACATGACCAGGAATGACGTCTCCCAGAACATCTGCATGAGCTGAATTTACATCTGGTCCAGTGTCCAAAGTAGGGAAGGTGCTCACTCGTTAGGAAAGGGCCAGAAAAATCTGTGGGAACTGGGCAGAAATGAGGGTGCACATGGGGTCTAGAGCACAGAGCATGGCCTCAGTTTCCCTGTGAGCCATCCACTGGACTTGACCAGGGCTCCCAAGAGTTGTCAATGAGCCCCTGGCAATTTCCAGGAAAAGACGCCTGGCTTCCCAGGCGTTCCTAGTCTCACCTGTGCCGTGGCCCCCTGCCGCCAGGCTCAGCCCTCCATGAAGGCTGGTATTTCTGGTCCCTCCTACACCAAGCTCAGAACACACACAGCATTGGGGCCCTTCCGCTGGTCCCACTGGAAGAGATGAGGACCACGTGAGACTCTCTGGGGACCCATGCGTAGCATCTATGGACATGCCCACTTCCAAAAAAAAAAAAAAATGTGTATGATGTGGAAAGGCAGTGACACTTCTCTGTAAACTGACTGAGAGTGTCAGATAAGTACTCTGGTGTCTTTCTCTTTCTCCACTGATGTTCTGTTGTTTTGCTTTCACTTGTAACTTCCAGACATTCAGTAAGACCAAAAAACCCTCATAGGTAATCCTTTTTATGTAGTAATTCCCTTATCAGCCAGACCAGTCACTTTTTTTTTTTAAGATTTTATTTATTTATTTGACTGAGAGAGATCACTGCAGGGGGAGCAGAGAGAGAGAGAAGCAGGCTCCCCACTGAGCAGGGAGCCCAAGGTGGGGCTCCATCCCAGGACCCTGAAATCATGACCTGAGCCAAAGGCAGACACTCAACTGACTGAGCCACCAAAGTATCCTTAGACTAGTGACTTATTTTTACTTCTGTGAGATGCTGAGTCCCTTGTGTTCAGAGCCAGTGAGCGCCACCCCCCACCCAACAACTCGCTGCAGATACACAACACGCGACCAGCATGAGCTCCCTGGAAAGTCACAGACTCTGATCTTTCGGCTCTCTGAAAACGAGCCAGGTAAATGGGCGGGTGATGGCTGACACGTGGGCCTGTCTGAAGCCAAAAAACCAAAGACAAGAAAATCCCCTTCGTGCCTGGCTTTGCTGCCGCGAACCAGGGGAGACCGAATCCAGCCCTGTTTGGTTTGGTTTTTACCCAGGAACGCGAGGAGCCATTGCAAGTCCTCATTGTCTCTCTGTCTCACTGTCTTTCTGCCAAGGAGCCATATTGTTCTTGGCACAGAAAGAGGGGACCCTTTTGAGTCAGGGCCTTAATGTGCTGGAGGGGATCTGGTCCATGGACGCAAGCCACCCCTCTCCAGAACACACACACACACACACACACACACAGGGTGGGAAGCACCGCCGCCATCAAATTCCACAGACTTGCCAATCTTGAGAGGAGACGCTGGGGCCACGGACCACACCTGGCCTCCGGCAAGGCTGGGGAGGATCCTTATCAGGGCACTGCTGGACCAAGAGAATGCAGTGGTATTTTACCTTTGTGCTATGTCCACTCTCGCATTGCTGCAAACCAACCTTGTTTTATAAGATTG
Organism: Mustela nivalis; assembly: GCF_964662115.1. Lineage (NCBI taxonomy): Eukaryota > Metazoa > Chordata > Mammalia > Carnivora > Mustelidae > Mustela > Mustela nivalis. The sequence continues at coordinate 4,330,574 of NC_139020.1, read as the reverse complement.
GGACTCACTATTTATAGAAAATCACTGTTTTTATAGTAAGTCAACTTTTCAGATGCAAATTAAAAATCATCAGGAACACATTAGCCTTCTACATATGTGTCTAACAGATACAATGTATAATAGATAATCAAATCCACACAAAGAATATTGCACTCAATCCACCAAGTCTAACCCACACTCCAGATCCCATGGTGATAGGATCATACCAGGTCTGCAAGTATAGAAAAAAACGTTAATTAGTAGATTCATATCTCATATCTGAGAGCAGAAAAGAGGCACCCAAGTTTGTAATTCTAAGGTCAACATTAAATATGATACTTTTCAGACAATGAGTAGAAATAGGATTATAGGGCATCTCCTTTTCGTCTTCCAAGAAGAAAACATTTTCTGAAATAAAATGTTTTTCCAGAAGCATTGACATAGCTTTTATAGCTTTTGGCTATCAATCCAGGCTTCTTGGCCAGCCTAATGAATGCATAGTTTCCAAAATCTGGTTGTAATCAGTCTAGCTGACTTCAATGACACACATCCGTCAAAAGCCAGCTGATAACAGAAGAAGAGCAATCCTCATGTCAGCCAGCAGATGCTCACAGAATAATATGGAAGGTTCTCTTTCTTCTCCTGGGTGCACACTCTCTCTCTCTCCATGCACACATTGTAATTATAAATATGACAATCTCAGCAGAGTGACTTCAATGAAGTGAAATGATGTAATGTATTACTGTAGAAATACTTGCTTAGGAAAGCAAACTAAGCAGCACAGAGGGCAAAAAGGACACAGACCCAGCCTTCCCTATAGATGCTTCCCCGTCAACAACATACGTAGCCCAGGTGCCAGCTCCCTGTGCTTGACCCTGTCCTCGCTCATACCCATCAGTGTCTCGGAATTTGACTCAGCTCCAGCTCACCAGAAAAGGCGCTATCTGGGTGTATGGTGTGGATCAGATCACGAAGAAACACGTGAAACATGATGGGGCAAAGCGAGTGAATGAGATACATGGCCACATGTGTCCCTGGCTGCGGAGAAGGCTACCGTGTTGAGAGAACCCTTAACAACAAAGCATTCACATGTGCCCCACAGTCCTCAGATAGGAGAATTGCATCATATGCATAAACACTCTAGTGGAAGGTTGAAGTGATCATTCTGATCAGACAATGGCTAAGAAAACTCCATCTGGGAATTTAAGAAGGGAGAGATGACATCCACTCTGGGACAGTGATTTTCTATTATAGGACCCCACCACGAGGCCACATCCGAATCATCTGGAAACAACTAGGACCATGACTGGCTGAACTATTTATCAAAGCGATGTCTCTCTCCTTCTAACCACACAAGAGGGCTGTGTTTCCCACCCTCTGTTTCTAATGATGCTGTACCACACAGTTCAAGTGCATTAGAGGCAAAATATATCTGAGACCCTTCAAGGAAGACATCATGGGGGGAGGGGAGGACTGGGGCTGAGTTCTGAAGGAAGGGTAGAATTTGGTATGGAAAAGAGGAATCATGAAAACTCTTGACAGAAGGAACTATATGGATAGAGATGTGAAAATGAAGGGGTTAAGGGAAAGTAAACAATACATCTTTTTTGGAGTAGCAGTCCTCAAACTTTGTCCCATGGAATACTGCAGACTTCTGAGCTGAACTGAATGGAAATATTTAAGGGCAATTGTAATAGCATTTCTCCTAATTCAAAGGGGAAAAAAATGCTTAACTAGCAAATAATTTTTAAAGACTTTCCTCCTGTTTATTTTCCTTTCTTCCCGTCTTTCACGTATGCATGGCCATATCTTCGGCAGACACTGTGCCTTGTGCTAAGTTCTATGAACCCCAGCAACAGACAGATGTTACCTTTGCCTTTATGGTAGTTAGAAGCACAGGAAGCACAGACATTGAATCACTTCTTATAATCACGGTCATGCTTAAGCAGAAGACTAGTTTGACAGAGAAACCTGTAAAGGGTATGTTACTTTCCCAGAGTTCTGAACAGGACAGCAAGCTGAATGACTTAACCAACAGCAGTGTGTCATCTCTCAGCTCTGGAGGCTGGAAGACAAGGTAAGGGCAGGGCTAGCTCCTCTTGAGGATGTGAGGGACACCCCTTCCCCAGCTTCTGGAAATTGCCCGCATCTTTGATGTTCCCTGACTTGCAGACCTACCATCCCATCTCTGCCGGCCTCTTCATATGACATTCTCTATCACCCCGTGTGCCTGTGTCCACACTTCCTTTTTTTTATAAGGGCCCCAGTCATATGGTGGATTAGGGACCCAACTGATTCCAGCATGAGCTCATCTTAACTAATGCAATGACCCTCTTTCTAAATAAGATCACATTCTGAGGTAGAGGGGTGAGGACTTCAATATATGCCTTATGGGGGGGTTACAACTCAACTCCTAACATGTGGGGGACCCAATAATCTGGGAAGACTGCTCTCAGGAAATGAGTGAGGTAAGAGAGGGGGGACAAAAGCGTTCCAAGCAGAGAAAACAGCATGTGCAAAGTTCCTGGGGCAGAAGGGAACATGGTGCATCAAACACAAGTGTGGTTCAGTTGAAGAGGCCACATGGAGAGGGAAAGCAATCATTACAGAAGAAATTATGAATTGTCCTGGCAAGAGTATGCCAGAACCAGAATGATGGAAGGAGCCATGGCCATTGGACAGTCAGCCATATCAGGCCTTGGTGATTTCTTCCTGTACACAAGAGAGACACAGAGTCATGAGTGAGGTTATAAGAGGATGGAGAGCAGAAATGCCACAAAAGTTCAGAGAAAAGCTTCCTGAGAGATGAAGAGATTGAATGAAGTAGCCACAGATCATCCCCTTGGGAGCAAGAGGCATGTTGATCATGGTCCTCCAGGTTCTTGGATAAAGAGATTGTGAAAGCCGCATCCACAGATAAAGAGGCCATCTCAAACCAGATCAGGAAAGTCCACAACTGTGACACATGTGGGCAAGAGTGTTGTCCCAGAGACAACAGTGCAGAACGAGCACTTGCGACCACTATGAGGATGGCCGCTGTGTCTCATACAGCCGTGGTAGTCAAGGAGAAAATCCAGGAGGGGTAGGCAATGCTGGTGCTGACTCTGTAGAGAGCACTGAGTACACGCACGAGGAACAGCAAGTCAGTGCGTGCTGCACGGGTAAGAGAGGACAGAGCAAAAAATACAGTTAATCAATGTCGGCTTTCCTTGTGGGTGGAGCTCCAAGGAGAATCAATATTTGCAACCAGTAAAGACACAAGTGCATACACCGTTAGGAGCTCAGCTCTGCTCCTTCCTCTGAGTTAAGGCAAGGCACGGCTCTGTTTGGATCTCATGTTCTCACCTTCACAACACGGACCTACACCATAAAATGTGTGGGGAGGGTTTTATGAGAGAATTTGCTCTGGTGGAGCCCACAAGAGCAGCCACCACAGTTAGCTGTGGCTGCGGCCAAACCAGAACAGCAGGCTAAAGACACTCACTCAGGGAGTGAGAGCCCAGAGGAGGTAGGGTTCAGTGAGAGACTCTGAACTCCCCCAAATGGGCCCCATCCCCAAGCCGATCCAGTGTCCACCCAGGATCCTGACACTGGAGTGAAGTCACAGGGCATTGGTACTAGTCAGCTTGAGTCGCCATAACAAGTACCACAGACTGGGGGCTTCACCAAGAGATTTCTGTTCTAATTACAGTCCTGAGGCTGGATGTCTGAGGCCAGGGGGTCAGCAAGGCTGGCTCCTCCCAAGGCCTCTTCTGGGGGTGTAGACGCTGTCCTCTCCCTCTTCACACAGTCTCCTTCTGCACTTGCCTGTGTCTTGATCTCTTCCGATAAGGACACCGATCAGATTGAAGTAGGCTCCCCTGGCGACCTCGTTTACCTCTCTAAAGACCCCATCTCCAAACACAGTCACCTCGGAAGTCCTAGGAGTGAGGACTCCAACATGTAAACCTGAGGGACACAATTCAGCCCATCATGGCCCCATGGCTACTTGAGTGAACCCAGTGAGCCCGGTGACACCAGGAGACAGACCATGGCAGCTAGGAGCTACAGATCAGTGAGGTCATCTCTGACTGCTCAACATTAGAGGAGGCACAGATACACTGGCTTTAAGAGAGCTTAGGAAAGAGCCCTGGTCCCCTGGGGTCAACATGAGTTCAAAGGAATCATGCCAAAGCCCCCTTTGTTATCTTTTTCAATCAAGTTCTCAAATGCACAATTGTTTGTTGACTGCCCATCATGTGCCAAGCATTGTGCTCAAGCACAGCCTCCGCTTAAAGGAGTCGCCATTCCCGTGGGGGGACCAGCAGCCAAGGCCAGTGAATTAACACACACTGTGAGCCATCCAACAAAGGAAGGAAATGCACATCACAGAGAGTGCTCGGAGGAGAATCATTCATTTTATCTGAAGGCCTGGGCGGGGTGGCTGGTCAAAGGAAGCTTCATAAAGAAGACACTGGAGCCAGGGTTTGAAGAAATAATGATTTGCCACAGAGGAAAGGGGCCTGTGAGCTCCGCCCGCAGAAGGTAGGGGTGGTGAGAAAGGGACCAGCAGGCGGGAAGAGAGCACTGGCAAAGGCTCAGACGTGAGGCAACACTCATCACCTGCTTGTGTTTCTTCCTCAGATGCAAAGTAAAAGTAGATGGGGAAGGACGCCCACATGGAGAGGAAGTCAGAGGTCAAGAAAAAGCTAGGCCAACTAGCTAGAACCTTCTCTCCTAGTAATGGGGAACGGAGGGGCTGTTTAGAAATGATGAGGGGACAGCCAAACCAATACTGGGACAGAAGCACCAATGAAACTCTTGCGAGACATGGTGGATGTATCTGCTCACGTGGAAAGGAAGAACGAAGACACAGCCATGACACCAACACCTGGGGACTCCAGACCCAGGTGCCCCAGACCCCCTCTCTGGGTCCTCAGGCTTCAGTTTCTATCCCAGAGTCAGCTCTGGCCCATGGCATTGTCCCCCTGCTTTTGCAGGGGCTGGAATAACGGCTGTCCATGTCCCCTGGGCTTGCGTCTTACAAGCCCGGCCATGCAGTAAAACGACACTCACCCACCCGTTCAAATGCAGAAAGCATCCGGAGTGTGCTCTCACCAGCTCACATCCACGGGTCCAGAGTCAGACGATGGGCTGCCCCACTGGAACCAAGAATGGCAGTGGGCAGAGACAAGAAGCCACAGAAGCAGAATGGGGACTGCTGGGGACATCCGGTGACTGACACTGAGCAGGGGTGCATCCGGGCAAGGCATGTGAAGATGGGAACAAAGGCCATGGTGATGAGGAAGGAGGAGCTCAGAATCAAGGGCATTTAAGAACCAGAATTAGCGGTACCTGGGGCTGATCGAACACACTGCATGAAAGAGAAAGGGAGACTGAGCCAGTGTGCAGCTTTCTAATGTGGAAGTTCCTGTGGGTGGAGAAGTCACTAAGGAGGAATTAGGGGACAATGGTGAGAGCAGATTTCAGGGGAAGGTGACATGTGAAGGTTGGGGACACCTCAAACGTGAGTGGCATCCTCTCGTCTCAAGGTGGAGATTTGGCAGGTCATGCAGATCTACGCTGGCACCAGATCTAGAGCAACTACAAGGACAGGAGGAGACAGTAGAGTGTGGGGGACAGACAGGGGCAGTATGGGGGTACCTGTTTCCATTCACGCAACCAATACAGTGTAAGGACCTATTTAGAAACTGTCCCTGCTCCCCTTCCCCCAGGGAATTTACTTGGAGACAAGTCCCGGAAACCAGCTTCAGGTAACAAAGCCCAGATACAAGGGTGGGTCAGGCCAGGTGGAGACATCCGGTCAGTGGGGGATGCATACTGTCTCCCTGGTTACCAAGGAGTATGAGCCCTGCCCTTTGGGCACCAATCCCAATCAAGGTGTTCAAATGTCTACTAGGATAAATTGTAACTCAGTTGGTCACCGAGCATCACTGTGGAGTTTCCTGTGTGTGTTAAAATCTCATTGGTCACCTGTGCGTGGCCAGGCCCGACTGCATGGCCTTTGCCCTTAAAAGCTAGACTGTGAAACAGAGAAACAGAGAAGGGTCGCCCTCTCTTGTAAGAAGTGCGTCCCTGAACGTTTGGTTAGATTCTTGATGCTTGGCGCAAAATAAAGCTTTGCTTGACCTTAGCTTTGTATCAGTCTCGCTCCCTTAATCACGGACCCATTATTGTGGCATAACAACAGGAGTTGTAAGCTTGACTACAGTCTTAGGAATCAGTTGGACTGGCACTTAGGGAGGCATGAGAGGAAAGTTTGCAAAATATACCATTCATGCAGAGATGAACACCAGCAAGGTGGCTCTCCAGGCCAAACACAGGAGTGTTTGTTTGAGGGACCCGAGGCCCACTTCCCTGCCTTCCAAATCCCCACTTAATAGTCATTACCAAATTACACTATCTTCCTTTCTTGAGATCCATGACTAAAGTGTTCTTGCTTACTGTATGGGAGACCTTCAGTACTTTGACCAGAGCATCTATTCCTGACAGAGGAAATGCCTAGAGAAGTCCAATATTCCAGGAGCTTAAGATAACACTCCTTTCTTTTAAAATAATGATTGTTGCTTTCTAAGGTTGACAGTAGGGTCTGGATGCAGAGTGCTGTTTCCTCCAAAATCCCATTGGCTTAGCTATATCCCACTCATTTGTACTGCTGCACCTTACAGGGGCTTCCCGCCTTATGCAGAATGAAATCTGGACCCTTTCACCAGGAGCCTGCCCTGCTTCCTAATCTCACACCGCACAGCCCCCTGTTTTATCATCACAGTTCTGTTATAGTGAAAATTACATTGACCCCCCCCCATCCCAGTGTCCCTAAAAGTCTCAACCCAGTTCAGAATCAGCTCAAGTCCAAAACCCTGTTGAACTCTCATCAGACTGAAAGTCCCAAATATCATCATCTAAATAAAGTGTGGGTGAGACTCGGGGTGCGATTCATCTTGGAGCAAAATTCCCTCCATCTGCAGAACTACAAAACCAGAGAACAAGGTATCTGCTCCAGCAGGCAACGACGGGACGCGCAAGAACGCCAGCGGATGACACGGAGGTCAGAGGGGAGAAAATGAAGGGAACAGAAGAAGTCACGGGTCCCGATCAACTTGGAAGTCCAGTCAGGCAAACTCCATTGGGTATGAAGCCTGGAATGAATCGTGCATGGCTCTTGGATCTGCCTTGGTTCCACCCCTGTGACATTCTTCTTTTTCATGAAAAGCAGCATGAGTGGTTTTAGCAAGCTGCTCCCCGACCTGTAGACTTTTGCAGGACCAGCAACGGTGCTTTCATCCTGTCTTTCCTTTTAAGTCCAAACTGGCAGTGTTTTTACTCCCATTAAGTTCTCAAGAACTTTGTGGGCCTTTCGTTTATATCATGGGGACTTATCCCATGAGACAAAAGGCTCACCCACAGGTCTTTCCTGAATAATCCCACCCCCCAGTTCTCTTGAGATGGTGTGAGGCCATGTTCTCAAGCTTCCCAGAAGTCCTCTGATTTATCTAGGGAAACTGTGAGTCACACTCATAATCTCTTCAAAGAAATGTTTGTGGGATTGAATACTCAGATCTTTTGATTTTTGGAAGACATCTTTCAGCCACTCCTGAGCTTTCTCTGGAGCATGTTTTCCTGATGGTCAGTCTCTTCATTTTGGCATCGTCTGCATTGTGGAGGGGATGGGAAGGTTCAAAACAGATGAGTCTTGTTCCTTTCTAACATTTCTTCTCTCCATTTCTCTCATTCATCTTGAATTTGACAATAAGCATCAAGAAGGAGCCAGGCTACACCTTCACCTTCGATGCTCTGCCCGTCGATAACCTCCGCTAGAGCGACAAGGTCATTCTTTACTAGTTCTGCTTTTCACACAAAAGTCTCTGTTATGGGAAACAGGTCCCACAGAGCTTTGTGCCACCACACAGCAAGGCTCTCCTTCCCTCCTTTTTCCTGGGACAGGCTCCTCATTTCCTTCTGAGACCTCCCTGGCAGCACGTGTAGCATCTGTATTTCTACCAACTGTCCATTTGCGATGATTTATGCTTCTCCTCCACCATGTTTCTCAGTCCTTTATGAGCCCTCGCTGATGCTCTGAAACACCCATATCTCTAGGAATGGGGTATCATACTCTTCAGAATTCTTCAAGGCTCTGACCCCTGCAAATTCCAAAGCCTTTAACAGTTGTTAAAAAAAAAAAAAATGATTTTGACATCAGCATCACATTCCTGATATGAAAGTCTGTATTAGTTTGCTATCACTGCTATTAACAAATTAGCTCAAATTTAGGGACTTAAAACAGTTCTTAGCTAATAGTTCTGGAGGCCAGAAGTCCTAAATGGGTCTCACTGAACTGAAAATCAAGGTGTCTGCAGGGCTGATTGCCTCCTAGAAGGTCAGAGGGAGAATCTGTTTTCTCTTCAGTTTTTAGAGGACGTCAGCATTCCTTGGTTCATGACCCAACTCCTTCCCCTTCATGGACAGCAAGCACATGACTCTGATCTTGAGGTCATTATCACAACTTCTTCTCTGACTCTGACTTTCTTCCGGTCTTAAAGAGTCCTGTGATTACATTGGGTTCCCGTTGGTGATCCAGGGTAGTTTTAAGGCCAATCGTCGCAACCACAATTCCATCTACAGCTTCAGGGCTCCTTTGCTGTGTTAGGTAACGTATTTGTGGTTTCCAGGGAGCACGTGCAGGTTTTGGAGGGCCATTATTCTGCCAACCACAAGTTCAGTCATGTTTGAGGTGGAGGCTGCTGCCCTGAGCTCTGGATGACGAGATGGACAGAAGGGAGCACTCTGTCCAAAATAACAACGGTTATGCTCCCAAATTCTTGGTGTTTTAAAATGAGATTGAGATAATATGTAGGCTCAAAGCAAACAATTACTTGTTTAGAGCATCCCTCTTCTCGCCCTGGGACTCAAAGATTTAGAAAGATAACAACTGTTTGGTACACAGGGACAAAAAAAAAAAAATGCCTTTGATCCTGCATACATTGATATTCTGTTTAAATAACACAGGACCATCTCATGACTGTGATTCCAGCAATGCATTGCTCATTCTTTGACAGTGACCTAGCGTGGCTCCATGCTATGTGGTACTGCAGGCGACCTTGGGCTTGTCATCAACCTCAACGATTTTAAAGGAAAAGAAACTTCAAGGAATTCAGGCCGAGGTAAAGTTAGGAATTCCAAAGCAAATGTTCAAATTTGAAAACATTAATATGTTCATAAGCATGACCAAAGTTTTACATTCACCAAGTAAGGTCTAATTTCTCTCTTATTTAGCACAACCTTCACAGGTGAGGATATCCACACAGAACAATCTGTTGGCGTGCGTCGGGCTCTGGGCTAAACTGAGAACTCCAGTCAGAGGAGACCCAGATGTCCCTGACTGATAATATCAGGCGCAAAAGAAAGGGTTCCCTAAAAGAAAGAAACTGACACTCTGGGTGCCCCGTGTTTAGATGTCACCTTATATAATCCCTTCCACAGCACTGTGAAATAGCACTGGTGGTGTTGGCGAGTCGGCAGACCCAGTGAAGAAAAGCAGCTTCTCCAAGTTCCCACAGCCAGATGAGGGCAAAGTCGGGGACAGACTTAAAGATTGACTTCCCAGCACACTGACTGTGATCTACAGCCTGATGTCCTCTCAGAGGTGCAAACCCGGTTCCGTGCAGGACCCAAGGAGGACGCTGCCACTGTGTGGGGCTAACGAGAGTCACGGGAGGAGCGGGAGAGTCAGGAGAATGGAGAGCGGAGGAAGGGTGCTCCTGGTGAGCAACGCACAGACGAGCAGAGCTGGAGTGTGCCCAGGAGAACAGGGAGGAGTCTGTCTAGCTGGACCACAGTCCTGGGAAGGAAGAGCTTGGACTCAGCCATCGCTTCCCATCCAGAAGACCTGAATGGAAAGGTGTGCAATGTGGCCACTTCCAGGAGCCAAGAAAACCCACTAGAAATCCATGAGCAAGGCCTGGGTGCAGCCAGAGCTGGACTTCACAGAGATTCACATCTGCAGTGGGCAGCAGAGCCGGGAGGAAGAGACGGGGGCGCTGGGCCAAAGACACAGGCAGCTGCCAGCGTCCGCGTGCGGGGTGATGAGGGTCTGCGCTAGAGGGATGGGAATGGGAATGGAAACGAGAGGCCAGATGCCGCAGCTGAGGGGAGCAGCAGCCGAATCTGGCCTCCCAGGAGGTGACAGCTGAGGGAACGTGGACAAAGGGAGAAGCTGAGTGTGTCTGACTCCGAGGTTTCCAGCCGCGGAAAGCAGAAGGAGGCTGGTCCCAGATCGCAGGCGTGGAGGCACCAGGCAGGAAAGTGGCCCCGAGGCTCTGGACCAGGGGGAAAGTCAGAACCACGGACACCGGCTGGCAGTCCTCCAACGATGGGCACGAGTTACAGCAGGGAACGGGAGACCCCCGGCAAGGGCAGGGGTCCGGGCACATCTTCGCAGAGGCTGCTGTCAGAGGCCCGGAGAGGTAGCAGGACCAGCAGAGGACATGGGAGAGAGTGCCACGGGGGCGGGAGAGCCGGGAAAGCGCGTCCTGGATGTGGGAGACGGTCCCAGGGAGGAGCTGCCGGAAGCGCTCGGTGCCTCGGGGAGGTCGAGGAAGACGCACCTGGTCAAGGGAATGAGCGTCACCGACGTACGGAGTCCTCAGCTGGGCACTACCGCACACACACTTCATGCAAGGCGTCCTCGCCTCAGTGCCACGAGGTGCAGATCCTTACAGGTGGGAAGACTCAGGCTCAGGACCCTCCGCCGCTCCCACAGCCTGTGCACAACGGACCATGCCGCGCTGTTCCGCTCAGTCCCTGCCTGACCTGTTGACTGGTTCTTGGCTTTCTCAGCTCCGCAGAGCCTTGCCGTCCTGAAGAAGGGCGCCGCTCGCCAGGCACTACAGGTGTGCACCCAGCAGCCGGCAGAGATGGCCCGTCCGGCACGCGGCGCCTGCAACATGGCTGTGTGCTGCAGGCAGGCTCCGTTCCCTCCTCGCTAGTCTTCTCGCTACCGCCGAGCAGGGAGCACAGGGGAAAGGGGGCCTCTTCCCAGTGACACATGCCTGGGAAAAGCAGGTGCCGCCCCCACACGGCCCGTCTGTGCCCTCCTTCAGTGTCCGGCACCAGGAACGTTGATGTGAGCTGAGAACCTGCACTTCAGAAAGAAGCGAGGGGGAAGGAGACGGCTGAGGCCTTGGCTCTGGAGGTGACACTGACCAGGCTCTCTGTCTCACAGCTGTCCAACCCCAGCGCGAGGGGAAGCTCCGATGGGCTCATCTTCCAGATCTCCTGTTCCCCTTCCCTTCCCAGGTTCCCCTTTCCTCCTTGCCTCTTCCTTTCCCTTCGTGTCAAGAAGGAAAGCTATCTACAGAAGAGAGCTCACAGTTTTCCAAACAGCAGAAATCTTACCTGAGCATGATCTCTGATTTCAATGGTTCTAATCCTAACCCTAACCCTAATTAACATCCCCCAAAAGTCTAGTCACTGGACATCTTAAAAGCAGTTTGCTAGAGCACTCTTGTGTTATAGGGGAAACTGAGGTGAGCCTTAGCTCTCAACACCTATAGGATGCAGCGAATTAGTAACTCACAGAACAATTATAGCTTTATTGGAGAACAATAGAGACTAAGAATAAATGAGCTAAGTATTTAATCAAAGAACTCAAAAAACAATAGTAAGCCTAAAGAAAAGAATTAATGAAGATAAGAAAAAAAAAAATAGAAGCCCCCCCACCTTGAAAAGTTAGCAGGTTGATAAATAAAATCAAGAGCTAAATCTTTGCAAAGACCAGCGAAATAGACTAAGCTTGAGGAAGTCTGGCTACATTGTAACATCAAGGATGATAAAGGAGGAATAATTTCTGGCAATATGGATAATTGCCCCCACACATTATACAAAAACACAGAGAAATGCTAGATTAAATATGACAAAATTTGGGGTTTTTTTGGTTTTAAAGACACAGCAATCTTGGGAGGTCTGGCTGGCCTCCCAAGATGAGGGTGGAGATTACTGAAAAATAAAATCTTTAAACAAAGAAAGAAAGAAATACATGGAAATCTCAAAATAAAGAAGGAGAAACCATCAGTGGCCAGAAACGAAGGGAAATTGTAAGCCAGAGTACTAAGCATGAGCTGATCCTATTGTGGTCACCAGGACCCAAGATCAGCCCCGGGATGGGAGCCCAGGGACCAACCACAAGCTGAGCCGAGGGAGGTGGGTACCTGATGGCTGTGTGGGGTGAGGAGCGAGAACTGAGATCCCTGCACACGCTGGAGCCTCAGGAGCCTCTTGGCCTGGGAAAATGGAATTGCAGAGGCTGTGGCCCCTTCTTCTGAGGAGCAAGGAATCGAACACCAGTCCAGTGCTCTGGGTGGCCCTGTGACACATTAAAAAAAGAAAGAAAAAACTCATGCTTATGCTTCTTACAGTTGTGGGGTCCAAATTCACACCATCTTTGCAGTATAGAAACATATAGGCGGGGAAAGAAACCACCAGGAGGGAGAGTCAGCTGTGTAAACTTTAACTTTTATTACTTAAAGTTAAATATAGGGACAACTGGGTGGCAGAGTCCAGTAACGGCCCCAACGTACAAATGAGAAAGCTAAGACAGGAAGCAGCAGGGAGGTCTGAAGCTCCCAAGGTAAGTGGCAGAGCAGGGCTTTGGATGAAGGCTCGCAACTCACATTAGTAGGGAAAGAATGCATCATTTGTTAAATGTTTTAGAAAAATTGGTTTATCGTGTAGATAAAATGAGTTGAAACTCTGCCTCCTATCATAGGCTGATATTCTACCTGAGCTGGCGATCTGCATATTTTCACAAATTATGAAAGTACTAGGAAAAAATATGAAAATATTTTTTTTTCTAGAATCGCAGAGTGTAGGAGATCTTTTGCAGCAAGAGACAAGCCAGAAATCATACAGGAAAGTGACAAAGCCGAGTATCGAAAAATGCAAAATCCCACGTGGCAGAAGACCCAAGACCCAAGAGACAAAGATGGTGCGGTCATGGCAACGGAGTCATTCGTGTGCATTTGGGGTCCGGCGTTTGCGGTGGGATGCAGGCTACATGGTCAGGGAGAAGCCGGAGGAGCAAACGAATCTGCCTCCAGCCTCTCTGACCAGCTGAGCACCTCCAGCTAGCTCTACAGTTGGGCTGAGAAAGGGAGGTTCATGCCACATTGTGCGGTCAGCCCGTCAGTGGAGATCAGCTGAACCAGGAGCAGAGGAGAGCAACCTCTGCCTCCACTGCTTCTGTCTGCCTCTGGTCTACAGAAACAGCCTTTACAGAGAGTCATACTGATGCTTCCTTTCTTCTCCCACCACTCAAATAAACTCCCTTGGTGAATTCTATTTGGTATCATACACGGATAAATTTGGGGATATAGAGTTCCAACTTAGCCAAGTTGACAAATGGTGGGCTGGAAGAAAATATTTGCACATCTTTACCAAAAAAGCAAACAAACACATGATTGAAGCCATACTAAAATGAAAAAAAAAAAATTGCTCATGGGATTGACATAAAATTTAAAGATTGAAAATAATTGCTTGTGATGTTCTAAGGAAATTATCATTTTCACATATTACTGGTGAAAGTAGAAACAGATGCAAACATTTCAGAGAGGAAAAATGTGTTGGTTCCAAAATTTAAAACATGCACACACGTTGTCAGAGAAATGTCATTTCTATCCTAGAAAAATAGCAACACAAATGAGCAAAGATAGGTTGTATGAGGTCATTCTTTGCAGCTTTGTTTGCAACAGTTAATACCAACACTAATAATGGGAATACCCTGTATTTGTACCAGGAACAAAAATGCAATTGTTTTCAAAATGATATGTGTATGCAATGATGTAGAAAGATTCCAATATATTATTAATGAAAGAAAATTGTCTGGGTGCCTGGGTGGCTCAGTTGGTTAAGCATCCAACCCTTGATCTCAGGGTCAGGTGTTCAAGCCCTGCATTGAGGAGTGGGGGCAAAAGAGAGAAACAGCTATAAAAGTGACTATGGCCAGGGGAATGGAGACCTAGGAGGGACCTGGGAAGTCAGAGAATAAATGGGTTAGGATACTTAACTGTGAATTTGCTTTAATTCATTAGAACAATTGTTTTAAATCTGTTAAAACAATCATGTATTTAATTTACATACCATTTTAAATTATGTATCTAACTTTTTAAAATGACTGTTTTTTTCCTGTGTCAGAGTAAAAGAATAAAGAGGAAAAAAGCAAAGAAGTGGGGGAGAGAAGAGGAGATTTCTCTAAAGCTCAGATGCAAATGCATGGCTTTCATGTAATGACCTACCTCCAAGGCAACGTTTTTACAAAATACATTTGCAGTAAGATAACACAAAATCACATTTATGTAAGTAAAACAACCACTGCCTTCGAGTAAGGAAACAACTACCAGAATGTAGAATTTCAGCATCCACGTAATCACTTGTTGTCAAAATCACATCTTTCAGGGTACAGCATTTCTTTTCCAAAGTTTTGAAAGCTTGGGGCTCAGAAATGCAACTGAGGTCACAGCCTCAAATCCTGATGCTTGGGATTCCTGAACAAGAATTTCCTACAAGTCTCTTGCTCTTTTACTGCTGGACTTGGAATCTCAGAGTCTCCTGCCACACAACATTTGAGTCAGTTCTTATCTTGTGTGACTAATCACAGAGACCTTTAAATCATCACTCTGCTTTTCAGTGATTTATTAACCTTACTTTAAGTCCCAAGGAAACAGTCACAGCAAGCAACATGAAGATGATTCTGTGGTTATAGGAAACCAACAGGCTATTGATAAGCTGGATTTCCTCACCCTTCCACTGATGATGATGATGATGATGATGTTTATGAGGAAGGTGATGGTGATGGTAGTGGTGATGATGATGGTGGTGATGATGGTGATGGTGGTGGTGATGGTGATGGTGGTGGTGATGATGATGGTGGTGATGATGGTGGTGGTGATGGTGGTGGTGATGGTGGTGATGATGGTGATGATGATGGTGATGGTGGTGAGGATGATGGTGGTGATGATGGTGATGGTGGTATTGATGGTGATGGTGATGGTGGTGGTGATGGTGATGGTGGTATTGATGGTGATGGTGATGGTGGTGGTGATGATGATGGTGGTGATGATGGTGATGGTGGTGGTGATGGTGATGGTGGTGATAATGAAGATGGTAATGATGGTGGTGAAGATAATTGATGGTAATGATGTTGGTGATGGTTGTGGTGATGATAATGGTGGTGATGGTGATGATGATGATGAAGATTATAATGAAGGCAATGATATGGCAATGATAACTGATGATGATGATGGTGATGATAGTGGTGATGGTGGTGGTTGATGATGGTGATGGTGGTGATGGTGGTGATGGTGGTACTGATGATGATGATGGTAGTGAAGTTAGCGATGATGATGACAGCTATGATGGTGATGGTCATGATGAAGGTAATGGCGTTGGTGATGATGATTGTGGCGATCATGGTGATGGTGATGATGGTGATGAGGGTGGTGATGGTGATAATAATTGATGGTGGTGATGAGGGTGATGGTGATGGTGATGATGGTGGTGGTTATGATGGTGATGGTGAAGGTGATGGTGATGATGGTGGTGATGGGGTGGTGATGATGATGGTGATGAGGATGATGGTGATCATGATGGGGATAACAACTAGCATCGGCCACATGCTAATCTTGAGCCAGTCTGTGTTCCAAGAGCCCTACATATATTAATTCATCAAACCTCATAACTACTTCATGGGGTCAAAATGATTACCTCTCCAGTTTGCAGATAAGGAAACTGCTTCACACTGCTTAACCACAGCAGGAAGTGCAGAGAGTCATGGAGCCCCAGTAACCTGGTTCCAGAGTCTGCAACCTGCCTCTGTGGGGCAAATCTCCTTACTGCCAATTAATTCAACAGCCCAAGTTGGTCTTCAACCTATTTCATCCTTCCTTTTGTGACCCAAACCACAAGCTAAGATACTCCGCATATCAAAGAGGTGCCTGGCCCGGTGCCCCCTGCAAGCAGGATACCACCTGGGACTCTGTACACTTGTGGGCTCCATCCCCAGTGCTGAGCTCTTCCGCAGTTACTGTGAAAGAGCTAGGTGCCCAGCACAAGTCAATATGAGGGACACGGTGTCCTTCCATTCCCTGTACTCTGGAGGGTGCCCTTCTGAGATGAACACAGACTGCCTCACCTTACAGGTAAGGAAACTGGGTATGAAAAAGGATAAGAAATCTGTCTAAGATCAGATACACTATTTCTACAAGTCAAGCAAACAGAATCATGGGGCATCAATAAACAATGTCTTTAAAATGCTTCAGTGTGTCTTTAAATTCCCTAAAAGTAAATTTCAGCATTCTTCGTTTTCTACCTAAATAGCCCCCACAGGCCACAGCACCATCTGAAGGTGACAAGGTCAGCTCTTCACTGGGGCCAAGACCAAGTCGTCTCTTATGCCTCATTCCCTTCCCAGAGCTGGTGCTGCAGGGCTCCAAACATCTCCCTGAGCAGTGGCTGGCACATGCTTTGATGTGAAACAAGGTGACATTTCCCATGAGGGGCAGGAAACTGTATCCAGCTACGACTTGAACCATTTCTTCAGGCAACTGAGCTATTGCAGACTCTGATTCTTGTCCTGGAAGAGCAGCCCCCAGGCAGAGTCCTGATGTGACCTTCGTGTACCCACCAAGCACCATAGCAAGGGTGCACTGACCTCCATGTGCACAGGCTTAGAATTACCACTCAGTAATAATACTGTCACTGGGTTTTTATTTTTTAAACCACTTGATTGAGATAGGAGTGACTTACAAAGAGCTGTACATATTTAGCACATACCTTAATGTTAGGACCTAAGTAAATGCCCACAAACATATCAGCATAATCAATGTCATGAACACATCCATCACCTCCAAAAGTTTCCTCCTGCCCTCTCTCTTTTTGTAAGAACACTTAACATAAGATCTGCCCCTTAGCAAATTAGTATCCTGTAGTATGCAATACATAATTACTCACTGTAGGCACTGTGCTGTACAGTGGATCTCTAGGACTTGTATAACTAAAGTTTGTACCTTTAGCTAAACACCTTCCATCCCCCTCTCCCAGACCCTGGCAACCATCACCCTACTTTCAGCTTTCAGAAAGAAGGGAATCCTGCCATATGTGACCAAATGGTTGAGCCTGGAGGATATTTATGTTAAGTAAAATATTCCAGACACAGAAGGACAACTATTGCATGATTCCACTTCTGTGAAGAATCTAAGAGTCAAACTGTCTACCTGGCTCTGAATGAGCTAGATATGAGCCCCATGCAGTATCCTGCCCATATCACTCACATTTATTCATGAACAAATACTTCCTAAAGCCCTGTGATATACAAATCACCCAAGACAGAACAGTGAACAAAACTGGTGCAGACTAGAGCTGACAGATTGGAGGGGACACAGCAGGGGACGAGGCACTGTGAACTATATGCGAGGGTCACAAAAAAGCTAAGGGGGACCACGTCCCCTGAGGGATTGGGGACCATTTCAGAGAGAGGGGGAAGTCAGTCCTGATGATTGGATGATAAGAGTTGGCTTGGTCAAGAGGTGATGGAGGCGGAGGACCAGGTAGCCCGGACAGGAGGAAATCTAAGGACAGAGGCTCAGGTCAGCAGTTGGAGAGACAAGGTGAGGAAGGGAAGAAGAATGGCCGCCATGTCCATGTTCTGTGAGCGACACACCGTGACGGGCTCAGAGTTCTAGAGACCACAGAGGCGCTGGGCAGGAAGGCATCCAAAGGATTTCAGCAAATTGAGACATGATCATTTTCAACAGAATATTCTGGCTGCAGTTTGGAGGGCATTGGGAAGGCTCATGTCTGCAAACACGATCAGGGACTGTGGCCGTCTTCCAGCTCCAAGGTGGCTGGAGAGGGTAGCTGCTGAGGACATGGAGAGAACGGGATGCTTCTAGAGATACTTCTAGAGGCAACGTGAGGTGAGGACTGGATGTGGGAAGTTTGGGGGAGAGAGAATAGTCAAGGAAACCACCAGGTCTCTGGCTTGGGGGACTTGATAGAAGACGTTACCGTATTCCCAGAGACAGAAATTCTAGAAGGTAAAACACCTTTAGGAAACCAGAATTCATGTTCATTTGAGGTCACACACGTGAATTGGAGCGACCCAAGGAACAAGTACACGGAGCTGTGGGGGAGGGTGGCTCCCAGGAGCAGGAGCTCAGGACAGGGGTCTGGAGCGCAGGCGCACTTTGGGGAGTTAGTAGGCTGGGTTGTTGCTGAAACGACGGACATGCCTGAGACGGGTCGGGAGCGTGTGCGACTTGAACATGGGTCCTTGGGCCAACCCTGAGGAGCTCCGACATTCAGCATCTGCGGACAGGAGGATGAGGATGAAGTCCCACAAGGAGGGGCAGCAGGGGACAGGGAGACAGGGACCAGCCGGGAGTGAGGAGACCAAGAACCTGGGATGAGCGTCTTCTAAGGAGAGTGAGGTCCACGGTCGCCCAGGGTGGAGGGCAGACAGCTGAGCAAGGCCCGGCCAGGATTCACTGGATTTAGTTGCTATTTGGGGGCATGACAGATGCACAGTTATAGGGGGCTGGGGGCTGGTGGAGACGGAAGCCATGGGTGTTGGCAGCTGTTCGAGTTTGGCTGTGAAGAACTGGGAGTGTTCTGGAATGACAACCTCTGAGAGGGAAGATGGGCATGGGTTGAGAGAAAGGCCACGAGAGCCGGGGGTCGTGGGTGGACGGTTAGCCTGAGGGGGGCTGCCAGGCTGCAGAGCACAAAGGAAGACCATGCATCCAGGACTGAGGCCCTCCACCTCCCCGACAAGGGGCATGGCCCAGAGGAGAGCAGGGGACGGCGGGAGAAGCGATGGGAGAGGGTGACGGAAGGAGGCGAGAGCCTCCTAAGCCTCAGGGCTTGTGCGCTGGGACTCGTGCTGTCCTGGGGTCCGGAGCACAGGGGAGGAATGGCCTCCCTGCGAAAGGGCCACAGGACACTTGTTTTCAGCTGGAAGCAGGTTCCAGCAGAGCTGAGAGGGGCAAGACTCGAAGGAGAGGGAGACGGTACACGGAGTAGTTGGCTGGTGTGTGGACCAGCAGAGGCCACACAATGCGTACTTGGGAGGGCGGGGGGGGGGGGGGCACCTGTCCAGGTCGGGGAAGGAGGAGGGCCCCTGTCCAGCCAGGGGTGGGAGGGAGGCAGCAGAGGCGGCTGGAACAAGCACAGAGCAGGGAACCCCAAGGAGGCTCCGGAATTTTCTCTGCGAAAAGCACCGGCTGGGGAAGAAGGGCTTCCCCATTTCCCACAGGGGAAACTCCATGGCTGGAGAACAAAAGTCACTCCCCCTCATCAAAGCAGCGGCATGGCACGTTGTCTTTGAAGACTTTGGTTTTATCCAAAAACCACATGAGAATCTTGTATCTTGCTTCTCTCCAGTTCCTCGGGCGGCCAGCCAAGAGCTGCCAAAATCTGGGGGACGTATGACCCCGGAACGTGATTCTCTCGCAGCTCTGGAGGCCAGGAGTCCGATGGCAAAGGGTCGGACCTTCCCGGCATCTCGAGGGAACAAGCCGTCCCCTGCTCTTCTCCCGGCCTCTGGTGTGTGGGCAATCCTGGGAGTTACTGTCAGACCAGGAGGACGTCAAGACCCCCTAACATGGTCACTGACCGCGGCGCTGGCATCGTGAACACGAAGCAGAAGTGTGTCGCATGTGAATGCCTGAGACCAGGCGCTCCGGGCGAGAGGAGCTGGGACTGGCCAGGGAGATGCCAGAGAGGCTGTCTCCTGGCGCGGACAGCATGTGCTCCCTGAGTCATCTCTGAGGACAGCAACGTCACACGGTGGGCCGGGTTCATTATAGCTGGGAGATGTGTGCTCGCCAAAGCCTTGGTCCTTGTGGATTCCATCTCCTCACCAGTGAAGTGGGACAGTAACATCCCACTCACCTGGCTCTTCGCTGCCCAGGGGGAGGAGAGGTGGGGGGAGCTTTGGAGCCGAGACCTGAGTCATCAGATAGAGCCTTTGGGACAAACGCTTTGTGTCCGGCCACATCCGAAACTCAGCAGGGGAGCTGGAGTTTAGGAAAGAGCCCAGCCTGTTACCGTCAGAGCAGACATTCACGGGGTGTAGGTGTGGCCAAGGGACCTCCTCTGAGGGAGCGGACAGGAAACGGGTCACTGCTGGGGACACAGGTCTCTGGTTTGACAACCACTGACACTCGCTCAAACCTACGGCTCTGACTGCCAGCTGGGTAACGTGGCTTTCCAGGCTCTTTCACCAGTTAATGTGACATCTAACTGGTGTCACAGCTTCCCTGCCCTGCTCTCAGTCATCCCACCTGCAGATGCGGATTCATAGTCCAAACATTCGCCTTTTAGGTGAAGTCATCCCTCTACCAGAAAATCTTCAACGTCTTGACGTGGTATTCACAGCTCCACAGCCCAGGGATGATCTGAAGTCTCAACATTATCTCCCACAGCCTGTGCTGCGGAAGGAAGGATCCTTCCTTACAGCCAGCTAGCTAAGGCAGGGCTGCCGAATACAGTTGTGCAGGTCTTGCACTGCACATCTAGGGTGCACAGGTGGTAGACTGCACAAGGCATATGCTGATACATTCTATTCACTCCCCTCCCATCACCACCCACGACCACACATGACCACCCAGCATGCTTTGTGCCTTTCTCATTCTAGGCTTCAGGTGTTGAATTTTGCGGGTTGTGGTTCCGTGGATATTTTTTAATTTACAGCAAAAAATATATAATATGACAAATTCCCCCATGGTCTATTACCAAGACTTAAACAATATTTATCGTATTACTTTTGATGTTTCATAAGAAGTCTGGTCAAAATAGACCAAATGGAACAGAAGCCCACTTCGTAGCAACCCTCTCGATGGCTGCTCGCCTCCCTGAAGGCAGGCGCTGCTGTGAATCTGGTGCGCATTTTTCTGACTGGCCTTTCAGTGCCTCCCAGTTCTGTGCGTCTGTACACAATATTGCATGAGTCAGAGACCAGTAGCCCTCTGGCTAGGAAATAAGGCTGGAAATAAATGTACAAGGATATAAGGCTGATCTCGCCGGATTCAGGAAGCAAGCTTGGAAGAACAGCCCAGTCACGTCCCGAGCTGCCCTGTGGGGAAAGCACGGCTTCCCTGCAAGGCACAAACCCCAGCTCAGGCTCTGCCCCCACCCAAACCCTCCCGAAACGCTGTCCCAGGGCCTAGACCCACATGCCACCCCCCCACCGGCAGAGGCGTGATGCCAGCAGCAGGTGGTGACCCGATTCGGCCAAGCCCAAGGGCTGACTCCAAGCCCGACAGGATGCATTGGAAGGAAGAGCTGTGGTTTCAGGGGCTTTTTTTTTTTTTTTTTTTATAAATTCTATTAAGGTAGAAAAGCAAACAAGAGGAATGTGTGTGATCCATGACAGGCCAACGACAGTAGCCCAGTGGCTCATTCCAGAGTGCACCTCTGCTCTGAAACCAGAGGGAGCAGGGACACGTGAAGCACCGGCTTCCAGACTGATGTTCTGGAGCACGCCCCGGCCAGCGCCGGAGAGGGCGTCCAGCCAGAGTTACTAGAGTTCTTGAGAGTTTTTACGTTCGTTGGGCTTTTCCAAAATACCCCAGCAACGTGCCCATGTCAAAGACTTGTGACTTGGGGCTGTTTCTTCCTCCAGAGGTTCCAGGAGTCCACATCCTTCTAGGAGCACAGAGACTGCCGAGGAAACCAGTGTCTGCACAGAGCAAACAAGAAACCATCTGCTGAGTCAGAGTCAGTGGCAATCCGCACCCCAGTGAAACGTGGTCTTTGGAATGGTTTCAGTCCATCAGACCCTGAAGATTTGGCCACCCACCGAGGGCTTGTTGACTGGTAAATTTGCATTTCCTAGATGTTAGGGAGGGAGGCAGTTATAGGGAATAGCCATAGCTTGATGTACATTCTGGGAAATGGCAGAAACCCAGGCCAGTCCTCTGGGGGGAGGCATTTTGAAACGTGCTCAGGACTCTGCCAAATTACAGCCCCGAGACACATCCAGTAAGAGAACCAGTCAGTCAAAAACGCCCATTTACGTTTGCAAAACGTTCTTCAGAACCACAGATCATGAAGGAAGAACCCCGGGACCGCGCATCATGAAGGAAGGACCCCAGGCCAGCGCCAGGGGCTGGAGCGGGTTCGCCTGCCTTGATGACGGGATGACGGGATGACGGTGCAGGAGGCACAGGCGTCCGCAGCGTCTGCTTCCCCTGGCAGCGTCTCCCGCGTCAAGTGTCCAGCCCCCCTGCTGCCAAAATCTGGGCTGGAAGGACTTTCGTGGCCTCTTCCCAGCAGAAGAGGAGCTCTGGGCTCGGAAGGCACTGGGATGAGGACGTGACGAAAGTCATTTGCAGAAATGACGCAGGCCAGAGTGGGCTAAAAAGAAGTCGTACTCCACCCCCCACCCCGCCGGAGAAGGAGCCACCGCGGAAAGCCTCAGGCTGTCCCAGTCGGTAGGACACCAGCTACCTTCCCCTCTTCTTCCCCTGGAAACCAGCCGTCTGCAGCCTCAGGACATAGGCTTTTCCCATTTTATTCTGACTGTGATGAAATACACAGAACATAAAATCTACCGTCTTCATCACTTCAAGTGTAGAGTATTATAAAGAAACTCACACTGCGGGGGCTCCTGGGAGGCTCAGTCCGTTGGGCGTCTGCCTTCAGCTCAGGTCATGATCCCAGGGTCCTGGGATCGAGTCCCACATCAAGCACCCTTCTCAGCAGGGAGCCTGCCTCTCCCTCTCCCTGCCCCATGCTTGCACTCTCTCTCGCTCTGACAAATAAATGAATATGATCGTCTTCTATGCAGCCATCCCCACCACCCAGCGCCGGGACACTTCATCTCCCCCAAACCGACACTCGGTCTCCATGCAGCACAGACTCCCCACGTCTCCCCCCCACCCCAGCACCTCCGGTTTCACTCTCTGCCTCTATGGACCTGACTACATTCCAGAGACCTCACTGAGGTGGAATCAGCCAATGCGCCTCTTTTGTGCCTGGCTTATTGCACTCAGCATCGTGTCCTCCATGTTCATTCACGCTGGGGCAGGCGTCAGAACGTCCTTCCTTTTCAAGACCAAGGACTACTCCTCCGGAGGTGTAGACCACATTTCATTTCTCCGTTCATCCATTGCTCTTTATGCTTTATGTTAACAAGTAAGTCCCGTGGGAATAGAAAACAAAATGAGATCGTGGGATCTCACACACATGCAAGAAGAAACAATGGCCTCGTTTCGCTTTCTCTTGGACCAGCCTTGAGCAGACACAGAGGGGTAAATGCCCGACCTGGATCCACAAATTTCTCTCCCATGTGCCTGCAGCTTATGCCAAGGCAGCAGTGTAGGAAAGGCTCTCTCTGTCCCAGATACACCTGGGACTAAGTCACACATTAAACTGTGTGGTCCTCTCACTGGTGACCTGGAAAGTGCACCAGCATCTGTGACCGTGTCTCCGAAGCAGCGCTCATTGATTGCATCCAAGATCTGACGGCAGAGATGGAAGGAGCATGAGGGAGAGCTTTTACTCATGCACTCTTCCTAGGAGAAAAGTACTGATCGGAGGCGTGTGTCAGCAGAGTGCAAGGGCACAGGTGTCCCCGGAGGCAGATTCCCACAGAAAGCCTACAGGAGGAAGACAGAAGGAAAAGCAATGTCTGTCTCTGAGAACTCAGCACTGGGTTTGGTGCACATCCTAAAATGCACCCCTTGTTTCTCACCCCAGACCCCCATGCGGGCAGACCCAGCAACTGAACCACAAATAAATTTTCATCCGGAAAAAATCTAAGAATCTCTAAGGAAATACAGCAACATGCTACAGGTGGGTTTTCTTTAACTCACATCAAAATAAAACACAAATACATGTAAAGGACTAAAGATTCCACTACCAGGTCATACTTATAATTTTCTTACCTACAAAATGGGAGTGGGTGGACATTAGGAAGGTTTGGAGTTCTGGGGTGTGTTTTAGCATTTCCGGCTGAGCTCCTGCCCTGGGATGCCTTTCCTCCTCACCTCCCCACTGGTGTCCCTTCCTGCCTTTTACACCTCAGGTTCAATGTCGCCCCTCGGGGAGTACTTCCTTGACCAGCCCACGTCCTACGATCATTACCCAATACCTGCTTGTGCATTAGTTCATCTGCTTCCCTCCATCGAATGCGGGCCCCCGAGCACGAGACCTTTCCCATCTCTACCATGGCCCCTCAGCATCAGAACAGTGCCTGGCACATAGTCAACACTCAAAAAATACCGGATGAGGGGCGCCTGGGTGGCTCAGTGGGTTAAGCCGCTGCCTTCAGCTCAGGTCATGATTTCAGGGTCCTGGGATCGAGTCCCGCGTAGGGCTCTCTGCTCAGCGGGGAGCCTGCTTCCCTCTCTCTCTCTGCCTGCGTCTCTGTCTACTTGTGATCTCTTTCAAATAAAGAAATAAAATCTTTTAAAAATAATATTGGGTGAATTCTAGCCATTTTTCCGAAAAGGCCAAGCGCCGATGCAGATGGACGATTCTGCCCATGACTTAGCCTGGCGGCGTTTTCTGTGACAAGCAGAGCGTGGAGAGGTCAACAACTTCAGCAGCCACGTCATGGTCACTCAGAGACGCACACACCCTTCCTTCCGTGTATTGGGCGCTGGGACCGCCCTGGCATCTCTGCAGGCGTCTTCCTGAGTAAGCGCTGTGTTCCATTCCTCAGTAGAGGGCGCTGGAGGGACGCGAGAAGGAAGATGCTTCTGGCTGCTTCCAGCGGGGAAGGGGTCTAGATGGAGGGAGGGCCTCCCGTGGGGTTGTTCCCGCTGAGATCCTCCCGCCTCTGCCCGTGCCAGCCCTCCTGCAGCCTTCTCCCGCAGCTCCTTGCCCAGAAGGGCTCCACTCCCGCCACAGGCAGAGACCTGGGCTCCTGGGGGTGACCGCTGGCTGGCCCAGCAGCCCCCCTCCCCCGGCGGGTGGCCGAACCACAGCTTCTCCGGCAGGATCTTGAACTCCTGAGCCTGTCCTTCCTTGGGTCTGCGTCTGTACCTCCTTAGGACTTACCAGAGCCGGCATTCTTGATTTTAGATTCACCCTCTTTCGCCCACCGTGTGGCTTCTATCACTTCCCTGGACTCAGACTTCTAACCACCAAGGTCCTGCCCCACTGCCCTGCTCCGCAAATGCCACTGAGCTGTTCTCTGGGCTGAGCCCCTGACCGCACAGCCGCCCACACATCAGCTGGTGAGAAACCACGAGGCCCTGATGAACACGTATCAATCCACTAAATGAACCAAATTCTCTCTCCGGCATCCGGTGGGAAACACGAAGAGCAGCCTGTGTTTAAAGAGAGTCTAGTAATGATGGTCGCCAGCCCCCGCAGAGGGGGGACCACCCACCAGACTCTAAGGACCTCCCTTGTTTGCACTAACTTAACCGTCGCAGGAATCCGGGGGTGCAGGTTCCTGGCACCAGTTCCATGCTGCGGATGACGAAACAGATCCCCACGGGTAATACACCTAAGTCCAGGTCAGCGGAGGGTACGTGGCAGGGTGCCGGTTTGAACCCAAACCGTCTGGCTCACGAGGCCACCTTCTTCATCGTTTACATAAAATTCAGACACGCAGCCATCGGACAGGAGTACCGCTTGTCAACAGATCACCTTCAATTAAGCATCCCCGTGCGGCCCGCGAGTTGGATCGGACTGGCTGCGGAGGAGCGTACACAGAGCCCGCGACAAAGACGAGCGCGGCGGAGCACATCTGTAAAGAGACAACGAAGACGACCAGGGGCTTCCAAACCAGGAGGCACGCAGCCAGGCCCGCGGCACACCCAGCCGCGCGCACATGCCCGCAGCACGCGCCGGAGGCTCACGACGGCCGGACGGGGACCGCGGGTTCACACAGGAGGGACAGGGGCGTCACACCCCGGAGCGTATGTGGCGCGAGGCGTTTCGGCCCGACGAAGGGATGCAAACGTCTTGCTGTCGTCCAGACACAACCACGGGAACGCCCGCTCCACGGGGGCGGGGAGCTCGGTCCGTCACCCTGAACGCAGCGTGGCACCCAACAGACGCTGGGCGCCCACGGGATGACCGAGTAATGAGCGCGGAGCACTTGTCCCCCCGGGAGTCCCTGCGAGGTGGGGCGGCTGAAGACCGGCTGCCGGGGCCCCCCAGCAGGCGTGGAGGTGGCGCTCCCAGTGCGTAAAGAGAGACGCATTTCTGTCATCCACAGGGGCAAGGCGCTTCCTTTTTCTTTTTTTTTTTTTTTTTTAATTTCAAGGGGTGACGGGGTGGCTTAGCCCGTTAAGCATCCGGTCTTGATTTTGGCTCGGGTCATGATCTCAGGGTTGTGAGATGGAGCCCATGGCGGGCTCACTGTCGCTGCGTGTGGAGCCTGTGGGATTCTCTCTCTCCCTCCCCCCCCACCCCACTCCACTCACACAAGAACACGCTCTCTAAAATAAATAAATAAATAAATAAATAGAATTTTTAAATGTAAATCTTGAAAGAGCACATGCATTACCCAATCATGTTTTCACATTAAATTTAGGAATGAGCCCTTCAGGTGTTCAAGTGTCCCATGCCCCTCAGGGGGACACAATATTTAACACCAAATCAGAGAAAGGAATTGATTCTAAATGCTAACAAGAAATTTGCATGAATCAAGCAAAGGTGATCGTCTTAGAAACAGCTCTATCTGCTTTTCACTTTAGTCAGAAATACGCCCTAGGACCTGGCCAGCACCGGGCCGCTGGAACAAGGACTAAAGGAATACGGGTCCCCATACAACGGCCTTACTAGAATCTCCAGCGAAGCGCTTACAAGCCGGGCACATGGGAACATGAACGTTGCCGTCCACCGTCGAAGCACGCGACAAGCTTTCTGAAGTTAGTGCGACACCTGGCACAGGGAGCCACATCGAGACATCCTGACACACCCAGCGCTGATTTCATCTGCGTGACATAACGGGAAATACTCGCCCCCCCCACCCTCTCCTATTTTCAGTTACATCAGAAAAGATCAACTTCCAATATACCAAAAGATCTCGCCTAGTTTTTCCAAGTGGCATTTTTGAATTCGACAAGCAATTGTCCACAGCCGCTGAACATCTGGCCTGACACCAGTTTCTTGGGGGATGAGAAGAAACACCAGTGCCTGAGCCAAGGGACCTGCCTTGAGCATCAGCAAGCTGATAATCATCACTTCACTTTAAAACGCGGGCGTCGCACACAGATGTGAGGATATAATTACCAGCATATGGCAAAACCAGAGTGTGAGTCTGGACTGACTCGTCCTGGAACAGATAGTTATTTATAATCACACTGAGGCTGGGAAGTCAAGTCATTGTGGGCAAAGACGAATTTGTAGCCCAGGCACAGAGATGAAAAGGGGCAGCGGCCAGTTACGGGGAGAAGAGGCCGCACCACCCACAGCCTACGGGGCAGGGTTCGTGGAGGTGTGGCCTTGCAGAAGGGGACAGGCCTTCGCAGGGAACTGGGCAGGGTCTGGCTTTCAGCAGCAAATCACAGCTATCCTGGCAGAGAGAAGTAAGCCTGGAAAGAGCCCCGAAGCCTCTTTTCTTGGATTCACTCCCTGCGTTGAGTATCTTAGCTCCTTACAGAAGAGTGGATACCCAAAGAGAAATTTTGGAGAAGGCAGAGGCTGGAAGAAAATCTCTCTTTTCCTATTAACAGAGCTGGGCCGTACTTCCAAGGAGGGAGAACTGAGAAGCGTACTAGGCGAGTGGATCATTGCTCCACGTAAAGACTCGGGATGAATGGAAGGACTCCATTCAGCAACTGATCGGGCAAAGCTGGAGTAATGTCCCCAGGAGGCCCTGTGGGCTCGGTTCTCCGGGGAGGCAAAATTGCATGGTGGTTTGGGCCTTGAGCTCTGGAGTCAGAAGGGCCTGTGTTTGGAGCCCGTCTCCGTGAGAGCTGATTCCAGTCGCGTAAATGTATCTCTGAATTGCTATGTATCTGAAGATGGTTTCCAGGGTCACTGGCGAGCAGAACAGGGCTCCCCTCCGTAACACTACTGTGTCAAGGGAAGGGCCCCACTCCTCCCAGACCCTGTTGCCCAGCGTTGACATGCGGGACCCTTTCCTCCACTTCTCGGCTCTCATCTCGTGGGGGGTCCCTTGTTTTGTTCCTTACCTGACTTGTCTGCGAACAGTGGAGAGGACTGAGACTGACTACCCCCAGGCATTTGTGTGCACAGCCTCCATGTCCTCTGGACCTTTTCCCCTTAAGTCCATTGAACAAGTATCTGTGAGGCACTGGATCGCTCTCCCATCGCTGCTGTGACAGATGGCCATGACTTTGTGGACTAAAACAATGCAAATTTATTCTCACAGGTCCAGGAGTCAGAAGTCTAAAATCAACACATCCACAGGGCTGCATTCCTTCTGGAAGCTCTGGGGTGGGGGAAAATCTGTTTTCCTGCCTTCTCTGGGATCAGTTGGTGCCCACATTCCTTGGCTTGTGGCCCCTTCCTCCCTCCTCAGAGTGCCTCGTGCCAACCTCTGCTTCCCTCATCACTTCTGCGTCTGCACCAGCCCTCCTGCCTCCCTCTTGTAAGGCCCTTGAGATGACGCTGACACACCCCAAACAGTTCAGAGCCACCCCCCATCTTGATTTAATCCCATCAGCAAAGTCCCTTTACCATCGGAGGTACAATATTCATGGGCTCGGGAGACTGGCCTGTGGACATCTGTAGACGGGGCCATTATTCACCCTCACACAGGTGTCAGTGGGGAGCAGGTGCTTGGTAAGAGCTGGGGGTGCACAGATTTGAGATCCCTGTCACTGTCTCCTGAACAATTCTCTGGACATGCAGAGGGGTCAGAGAGAGTCCGTGGGACCCGACGAGCCCTCCCACCAGAACCAACTACAAGAAGAGACAAAGTATAGGATACAGCGGTTTGCAGAGAGTGGACAGCAGACCCAGCAGGACTGGGGTCTCTGAGAGAGGGAGGTGAGGCCCTGCGACTTCCCCAGTTTTCTGCCTTAAGGCACTATTCGGATAGTGGCCCAGGAAAGGTGAGCCCAAGCAGGGCACAGTCATCTCTTGCAGCGGTCGGGCTGCTAAGATGACGAGAATGCACAGCACAGAGCAAAAGGCGGGCGGGAACTTCAGGAAAGGGCTCCGGGAATCTGCAGAGGAACCCTTCGAGTCCTGCTGAATGCCAAGCTGTGGGTGTGTCAAGGCCAGGGCGCTGTGAGCCAAACAGAGCTTCCAGAACTTGCGGAAAGGGGGAGACAGGTGTTCCAGGTTGCCAGAATTCCTAGATCTCAGGGAACACCCTGGGACTCTGCTGACACCTCAGAAAGAGCGTGTCTCAGGAGCTGCGGATCTCTAGCCCTGGAGTAAAAGCTACTCTGTACCCACCCTACCAGGCTTCAAGACAAGCCTTGAAAGCATCGTGCTGAACTACAAGTAAATCAGCCACAGCCCCTTGCCAGAACAAAGCTCAGCCCTGCTGAAGGAAGACGAGACAGTCTGAGCCCTTGACAAGCTAGGGTCCCACGCTCAGCACAAAATGTAATCGTTACCAGGCATGCAAACGGGGGGGGGGGGGGGGTAATGTGGCCTGTTACCTGGGGGAGGGGGAGAAAGTGAATCGTCAGGAAAAGACCGAGACATCCCAGAATTACAGAATCAGTCCACAACATCTCTAAAACAACTGTTACAATTACGGTCACAGACTTAGAGCAAAAACATGAGCATAATGATGGAACATATGAGAGATCTCAGTAGAGAAGTGGAAACTAAAAAAAAAAAAAGAAAGAAAGAAAGAAAAAACACAGTGGAAATTTTAGAACAGAAAAAAGCAGTGTGTGGGATGAAATACTCACTGGCTGGATCTGGCGGAAGGAAACTGAGGAGACCCCCAGGAGCCCATGGGACAAAATAAAGTGGCCTAATACACAAGTAATCAGAGTCTCAAAGGAAGAGGAAAGAGATATTAGAGCATAAAAAACGTTTGAAGAAATAATGGCCAAATACTCAGCCATGAAAAGGAATAAAATCTTGCCATTTACACCAACATGGGTGGCCGTAGAGGGTGTTGTGCTGAGGGCGATAAGTCGGACAGAGAGAGACGTAAACCAAGATCTCATTTGTATGTGGAATTTCAGCAACTGATGAACAAAGAAAAATGAGAGAGAGGAACCAAGAAACAGGCTCTTCGGGGGCACCTGGCTGGCTCAGCCCGTAGAGTGAGCAGCTCTTGGTCTGGGGGTGATAAGTTTGAGCCCGACATGGAGTGGAGATTAGTTAAAAATAACATCTTTTAAAGAAAAACAGATTCTTAGCTCTAGAGAACACACGGAATGTCCCCAGAGGGGAGGTGGGCGGTGGCGCAGGAAATCGGGGCGGGGATAAAGGACACCTGCCGTGAGGAGCCCCAGGTGTCGCGGAAGCGAGGAAGCACCGAGCCGTGCGCACTCCTGAAACTAACGCTGCACTGTGTTAATTACCTCCACTACGAAGAGAAAGAGAAAGACAAGAAATAATGGCCAAAATATTTCCAGATTCAAAGAGAAGCAGAGGGCGCCTGGGTGGCTCAGTGGTTAAGCCGCTGCCTTCAGCTCAGGTCATGATCTCAGGGTCCTGGGATCGAGCCCCGCATCGGGCTCTCTGCTCAGCAGGGAGCCTGCTTCCTCCTCTCTCTCTCTCTGCCTGCCACTCTGCTTACTTGTGATTTCTCTCTGTCAAATAAATAAATAAAATCTTTAAAAAAACAAAAAAACAAAAAACAAAGAGAAGCAGAAACTCACCAACCCTCAGGAAAAACATGAAGAAAGTCACCCCAAGGTACATGATACCAAAGTGCTGCGAACTAGGGAAAAATAAGTCGTCTTAAAGAGTCAGAAAGGGGCGTCTCAGTCAGTTGAGTGTCTGACTCTTGGTTTTAGCTCAGGTCAGGATCTCAGGGTCATGGGATCTGACTGAGACCTGCTTCGGGCTCCAGGCACAGTGGGAAGTCTGCTAGAGCTTCTCTCTCCCTCTGCCCTCCCCACCCCCACCCGCACACAAGCATGTGCGCCCTGTCTCTAAATAAACAAATTAATAAAATATTTAAAAACTAAAAAAAAGCCCGAGAAAGAGAGACATCCCATACAGCCCCTACAGGGGAGCATGGATACGATGTATGAACTCTTTCTTTCTCATCACAAATAAAGGAGGCCTTATGCTAATGGAACAACATCTTTGAAAAAAAAAAAAAAAACAGAAGAATCTGTCAACCTAGGATTTCACATCCAGAGAAAATATCATTAAGAAAAATGAAATAAGGGGCGCCTGGGTGGCTCAGTGGGTTAAAGCCTCTGCCTTCGGCTCAGGTCATGATCTCCTCCACAAGGATCCTGCTTCCTCCTCTCTCTGCCTGCCTCTCTGCCTACTTGTGATCTCTGCCTGTCAAATAAATAAATAAAATCTTAAAAAAAAAAAAAAAAGAAAAATGAAATCAGAGCATGTTTGTTTGGACAAACAGAAGCTGAGAGAACGTGTCGCCAGCCACACCCAAACAACCTGAAATATTACGGGAAGTTTTTCAGAAAATGAAAAGTTTCCAGGCATAAACAGCTGTGCCCGAAGGAACGCGGAATTCCAGAAATAGAAAATGGGTCAAGAATGAAGGTAGGTGTTAACATTTTTCTTTTTTAAAAAAATAATACCTTTAAGAGCTAATGATCAGTGAAAGGCAACAAGTTGCAACTGTGAGGCTGGTAACATTTGAAGAAATAAAATGGAGGAATTATGCTGCTGAGAGGGGGTTATTGTAAACTCCGAGCAAGGACCAAGAGGGAAAGGGAAACCACACGGTGGGAAAGGCAGAGAAGATGCTCTTGGTTAACGCAAGGGGTCAAGGTCCAGGTCAGCAACCGAGCCCCGCCCAGCGGGAGAGGAGCCCAGCGGCCGGGTCCGCTCCTCTGTTTAAACAAAGCAATTTCCGAGCAGGTGCGTCAGCCAAGTCTCGAAGGACCCGGGGACAGAAATGGGGGAGACTGCCCAGGGAACAGGGAACAGAAGGAACAGTATATGCCCAGGGACCGAGTGCAGAGAGAAGCTCCTACAGAAGGGAGAGGGGCTGGTCTAACTGCAGACACCTGGCCACCCGCTGGAGTAAAGAATGTGGGGAAAAGCCTCACGTGAAAAATGTGCACATTCTGAGCGCGCCTGGCAGACTTCCTCCGTGGGGTGGAGCACCTGACTCTAGATCTCGGGGTTGTGAGTTCGAGGCCCATGTTGGGGGTAGAGATCACTTAAAAATAAAAGAAAAAAAATATGTTTCTTTTAGCTGTGTGCTAAATGTGTGCATTACACGAGTTCACCCACGTTCATTTCACTTTTGGGTCAGTATATTTTCACTTCACAGGGCACCATCTCAGACCACAACACCCTTTCCTGTCCAGGCCCCCAGAATTTTTGATTCTTAGCTATAAGGAGAACTGGACAAAATCCTCACACTAAAGGGAAACTTCCGCAGAAATGCACATGGCTCTTCCTCCTGCATCATGAAAAAATAATGCAATAGCCGAGGTCTACCGAGTGTTTTCTGGGCTGGGCTCCGTGCCACGTGCTTCACAGGCGCTGTGTCTGCGACCTCATCCCGCGACAGCCCACCCTGCTCTGCGGGAGGATACGGTGTTGTCTTCAACTTCAAATAAAGAAACTGTGGTCTGGGGAGGTAAAGTAACTTGCTGGAGGCACACAGCGCAGGGGTGGTGGGGCGGAGATGAGGACCTCAGCCGTCTGGCCGCAGGGTCCTGTCCTTAGCCATCGGGTCATGGCACTGTCCTCGCTGACCTTAGCTAAAGAGTGCTGCTGTTCGAGCTGTAGCAGACACCACCAGCATCTGCGGAAGCCGTGCAGCAACATCTGCCTGGGGGTAAAGGGAAGCTTTTCAGAGAAAATGATGCTCTGGGTCGGGAAGGATGAACCGGAGTCGGTGGAGGCCGGAAGGAGCGCGTGGGGAAGGGGGTGGGGGGAGGGGCATTCCCGGCAGGAGGAACAGGAGCTGGTTGGACAGACGCAGCAGTGGGGAAAGCCCGCTCCTATGGGAGACCTGTGCAGGGATCAGTATCCAAACCCAGAAGAGGGAGGATTTGGGGTGGGATAAGCAGAAGAACGTAAGGGAAGGGGGGGAGGGGAGGAAGGAGGCAGAGGAAGGAAGGGAGAGAAGAAGGAAGGAGGAGAAAACAACTCTAATAGGTCACAGACTGAATCAAATCTAGAATTTGTTGGCCTCTTCTGCTCAGGGGTGGATTTTGAGCAAAACTAGTCTCCAATTAGTTAGGCAAAGAAGAGTCTGGAAGCAACAAGCTCCCCTTCTTTCAAGCCAATAACTATAAAGTGAATTCTGGAGAGACTCAAGAGGTCCCTAAAAAACATTACTGAGAAGCTGTTCTGCTCCAGGGACGGAGCTGGACCTAGACATGGCCACTGTTGTCACAGGGCGCACAGCCTGGGGAGCACACAGACCAGAAAACGGGCAGATCTAATGCAGTGTGTGCTAGGGTAGGGGAGCTCCCGGCTCTAGGCTTCATTTCTCCAGGGGCAACCCTTGAGACAAGAAGTTGATCTAACAGTCTATTTGGGAGGTGACCCCAAGTAGCACTGGTAGGGGATGGAGAGATGCAACAGAGGAGAGAAGGAGCCCATTGGTGGTGCCTGGTTGCCACTGTCGAGGCTCTAGCTCCCCCCACCCCGGGCATGTCTGGGGGACCTAGGGTCCTGCCAAGGGGAAAGGACCTGGGTGTTTAGCACCATCTCCCATCCACCACTGATGGAGGGCTGCTCTGCACAGGCCTATTTTCTGGAACATTCAGATAGCCTGGAACGTTCAGAGAGCCCTATGCTCTGACTGTGCAAAGGTCCTGGGACTGCAACATGAATGGTGTCCCTAGGCAACAGGAAGAACTCAAGAAGGCCTCCTGGGCCACCCAGGAGGCTCGGTGGGTTAAGCCTCTGCCTTCGGCTCAGGTCATGATATCGGGGTCCTGGGATCGGGCCCCGCAACAGGCTCTCTGCTCAGCAGGGAGCCTGCTTCCCTTCCTCTCTCTCTGCCTGCCTCTCGGCCTACTTGTGATCTCTCTCTGTGTCAAATTAATTAGTTAATTAATTAAAAAAAAAGAAGAAGAAGAAGAAGAAGGCCTCCTGGAGATACTAGTGCATAAGCATAAGTCAATCTAACTAAGGAGGAGGAGGGAGCAGAGCATCCCTGGCAAAAGAACAATACTAACCATACTTATTAGAAGTGTGTGTGTGTGTGTGCGCGCGCGCACACGTGCGTGTGTGTCTTAGTCCCCGCTCCACGTAAGTGTCTGTGGGACGTGGTTAAATCTCATTGATCTCTTTATTTAATTCATATTTCTTAAGCAACTGTTCCTTGTGTGCTGGACTCGGAAAAACTAAGGTCAAAAAAAATACAGGACAAGGTATAAAGGGGACACCTGGTCTACCCCCGTTCTAGCCCCAGAAAGAGACACCCCCCACGGAAGGACAACCTGAAACGCCCGTCACCACAGAGAAAGTTTAAAAATGTTTCCATGGGTATAACTTTGTGTGAAAGAAGCCACGCAGTTTGCTTCCTCAAAAACTTCATTATTTGTGTACCAAAGAAAATATTTTTTTTAATTAAAATGTATAGAATGTACATTTTATAAAAGGATCACATTATACATGTTAATTTAACCTATTTTTTAAAAATATCAACAACATGCTATAGACACCGTTTATAGCCCCAAACATCTTTCTAGAAGGTTCTGGAACACCAGATCATGTCAGATTTCTTTGCCTTTTCTTAAGCCTATACTTACTTTGAGGCCTTCCACTGAGGTCAACAGAGGTAAATTTTTGCTTTCTGCTTTCTTCGATCCTTTGGAGATCTCGTGAATGTTCTCGAGACTAGGAAGCAAGTTCCCCCAAACACTTGCTCGCGCTCTGGCAAAGGCAGGAATACAGGCCGCCATGATTTTGCAGGTGTGGACCCGTCGTTTATTCCTGGGGCTTTGGACTTGCGAGAGCGGCTCTCCCGGAGCCCTTGGCTTTGTCTGGCGGCGGGTCCTGCTGGACCTGCACTATACTGACATCTGGTGGCCGCCGAGAGGTCGCGGTTGGTAACGGCTGCTCAGAATCCAGAAGGAAGCCTCGTTGCTTTCCCTGAGTATGCGGAACTTGATTTTTATCCAGTTCTCGGGGCTTCAGTGAGCATCTGTACCAGTCTCCGCGCGCAGCTACGCCTGTAATTGAAGGCTGCTTCTGAATGCAATCGGTGGGACCAGCCAAGGTCGCTCAGCCACCACCCGAGAGTGTTCGTGGTGGAAACCGTGGACAGAGGGAAAACTTCCACAGGCTGTTACCGATGTACCTTATTTTCACGAGCTCTTCAGAGCCCAAGCTCGTGGGTCTGCCGCAGAGGAGGTGGGGCAAGGGGGCTGGAGGCTGCATGGGTTGAGTTTACGATTTATTATCCAGCTTCAGGCACATCTTCTAAATGCGGCACGCCCCTGAAAACACAGGCAGGCCGCCACTTTTGCTCATCAGCATCTCTGCTGCTTGTCCCTCTGACCGTTCCCCCAGTCATCCCTCTCCAAGTGTGGGTCAGGAGGCCTCTGGAAGGAGCTCCTGCCTCGCCTGCCGCAGAGTCCTGGGAGGTCACGGTCAACACAGAGAACCCTGAGCTCCAGAACTGGACCTCAGAACCACACTTCCTTGGGTTGGGCTGTCCGTCTACACTCCCTGAGCTGTTGCCCACCCTGGGCGGTTCTTTTTTAAAAAATTTATTTATTTATGAGAGAGAGAGAGAGAGAATGAGTGGGGGGAGGGGCAGAGGGAAAGGGAGAGACTCTCCAGCAGGCCCCCCACTGAGCGCGGAGCTGGAGTCGGGCTCGATCCCGCAACCCTGAGATCAGGAGCTGAGCAGAAATTCAAAGCCTCCTGCCCAGCCAGCTGAGCCACGCAGGCCCCTCTCCCTCCCCCTGGTTGATTCTTAAGTTCATTAGAAAGTGAGAACTACCAGACTAGGGCCTCTAACTCGGGACATTGGACGGTGCATTCTGGAAAACGGGGAGACAATCAGCAGAAACCCTTCCTCGGTCTGGGGATCCGGAAGGCCGATGGCCCAGGCTGGCCTTCCCCTGGGCATGCCTGCGCACGGACTCCCGCGTCACCCAGAGCGCCCACTGCGCTGTAAGGGCAGCTCGGCGGTGCGGGGCATCTGCACGTGACCCCAGCAGCAGGTGAAGGAGCCCCGCCTCCTGCCTCCAGCTGCTGCTGCAGGAACAGCAGGTCCGGGCCACACTGGGTCCCCTGCCGCCTCTCCACCTCCATACCTGGGAACTGGCAGCACCCCCACACGGCCTGCGGCACACCAGCTCCCAGAGAGCACCGCCTGAGGAAAGGGGGTGCGACAGAGGTGGTGCAGGGGGCGGCCAGAGGTGATGGAGCAGGGACAGAGGAGACGCAGGCCTGGACAGAGCACCAGGGAGTGTGAGGACCTCTGGGCCAAGCGGTGGCCCCCGCAGGAGCGCCCCTCCTCCCTTCAGGCAGGCTGCGACCCTGCGGGGCAGCCCCATCCACCTCGCCCCCAGCTCCACCTGATTCTGACTTTTCCCGGCACCGGCATTCGGGGCTTCCAGTGGCAGGCCCGGAGCTCTGCTGTCAGGCCTTCGGGGCGGGGCCATGGCTTCACCACCTACTGCCTGGCTGAATGGCCTTCTGCAGGCGGGTATGGCCTGACTTGACGGTCCCCCAAGTTAGGGACTAACTGCAGGAGTGTCCCTGGGCTCTTGTCAGACGGAGGTACCCAGCTTTAAGGTGGGCCTGTAGTGTCCCCAGAAACCAATCAATCCAGAAAGGCAGGCAGTCCCTTCCCTCTGTGGAGCGCTCTCTGCAGGCCACCTCCCCACCCCCCAACCTCCCCCTGCCCGGGCCCGCTATGAGCTGAACCCAAAGGCAGGCAGGTGGGTATCCGGTGGCCTCTGCACTCAGGCTCTTCCCGGGTCAGAGATGGTGGACCCCAGTGCCCCTGGCAGCTCAGGACTTCTAGACCCTCCCCAGGACAGAAGGGCCAGCTGGAACACAGAGACCCAGACCCAGACCCAGACATGACAGCCAGTTGTCCAACAAAAGAAGGGTCTCCACCCCCTGGCGAGCTAAGAAAACCCTGGGATCTCCTCACGCCTCACCCTGACCTCTCCCAGCCAGCCTGGTCTGTGGGGCAACTCCACCCGGGGCCGGAGCTTTCCCTTAGAGCTCCTCGGGTCTGAGATGCCAAGAAAAACTGTAAGCCTGGTGGGCCGTCGCTGGACAGTAACTCTGTCCCTGTTCTCATGCCATCTCTGTGGAAAGGTGTCAGCGCCGTCTGACGTATGTGGAGACGGAGTCTCAGAGGGG
The DNA here is from genome assembly GCF_964662115.1 of Mustela nivalis. Classification (NCBI taxonomy): domain Eukaryota; kingdom Metazoa; phylum Chordata; class Mammalia; order Carnivora; family Mustelidae; genus Mustela; species Mustela nivalis. The sequence goes on along the minus strand of NC_139020.1, from coordinate 4,293,197 downwards.
ATCGAGCTGACCCGGGGCCACCAGCGATCGGCGGCACAGCCTCCGTCGGAAGCCAGCTGTATCTGTTCTCCCAAAAGAAGGCGGAGCTGGGGGTTCTTGTCTGCACGGGGGAGCCAGGGGTGCGGAGCCAGAGACAGGACAAGGACGTCAGAAGCACGGCGGGAGAGTCCCGGACAAGTCCCCGGACAGGTCCCCGGCCCCCGCCACGGCTGATGGACCGGGTGTGGCCGCCTGCAGTGGGGCATCTCCGGAGCCTCCACTCTCCACCCCTGCCCAAAAGGTCAGTTACCCACAGCCAGGCTTTATTCCTGCATTTTGAGTGCTGGATTCCCAGCGCCTCGACCGCCGTCTGGCTAGAGGGGGCGCTCAGCAGGAGTGGAACGCATCCGTCTGTCAGTCAGTCGGCCGGTGGCGGACCCGGCCGGGCAGAGAACTGAGCTGGCTGAGAACTCGGGACTCTGCCTCTTGACTCTCACAGAATTAATCCCAACTGGTGTTCACTGCAGGTCTCTTGAACACCCCTACATAGCATGTCTCACACGCGCGCACACGCGCGTGCACACACACACTCCTTAGCAAAAACCCCATCCGCGCACTTCTTGAATTATGGGTGGTGAAAAGCACAGGGAGGATGTGGTCTGCGCTTTGGGGAGAGAAATCCCTCAAGAAATAGCAGTTCCTTCCCATTCCTGCTCCACCACCTCAAACACCTCGCTGGAAGGGGAGAGGGGAAGATTTAAAATTGTGTCTGCATACGAAACCTCTCAAAACAGAAAAGGTAAAACAAGGGGCGTTTTTTTTCCTCTCTGTGTACTTCCAAATTGTCTCCAAAGGAAGTTTGAGAAAAATCTCTGTCCATCTGCCGCCCAGACTTCACTCCTCGGAACACGGCTCAGTCAGGGTTACGCGGAGCTAGAGAAATAATGGAAATGCACAGAAAGCCTCATGCCAACCCACACTGCTGATCGTTTTCCAAAACAGCATTCTTGCCAAATGGGCTTTTGGCTTTATTCACTCAAACGACTTTCTTGTTCACTGCTTAGAAGAGGCGTTTTGGCAGGAAAAGGAACCCACCGTGTGAGTCTGACATGACATTTCCATTCTGATCGAGAGAACCGAGGTAGGAAACAAATACTGTGAAGCAGGTAGGGTTTATCTAGCGTTCCCTTTGCGGGGCTCTGCTCCCCGGAATGCCTGTCCTCTTGTCACTCAGGGGCCCCGGGCAGCTGCCCCTCCCCCGCCGCTGCCCACAGCCAGCTGCTGGTGTATGCGTTGGCCTCACAGATATACCTGCTTAGGACTTACGGTCAGTCTATTCTGATCGCCGCTATACAAACTGGAAGGTCGAGATCATTCTCATACCCATTTTACAGATGAGGACACTGAGGCTCAAAGAGTTCAGGAACTTGCCTGAGGCCACACAGCTGGCAGAGGGCAGAGCCAGGCTCTACCAAGGCCCCTGTTCCAGATCCTCTTCTTGCTCCGCCAGCCCTGGAGCCCTTCCAGCTTTGAGGTGGACCAGCCTGGATCTCATCCCAGCAGAGCCCAGCGTGGTCAGGGAGTTGGTCTGATCGACCTTCTACTCTGGGCAGGGGTGGGAGGGGGGAGTTAAAAGATCATCTCCAGAAGAGTTTCCACCACTCAGAGGCCATTTGTCCTTCGAACTGAGGGGCAGGGCTCCCCCACGAGACTTTTCGGACCACCTTAGATCAACCGCTCATGCACTGGGACCCCTGTGGGCCAGGTTCTTCCACATTCTTCATTCCAGAAAATCCAAGACAACTCTCCTGTCCTTGCTTTGCTCAGAGGACCGCTTGAGAGACAAGGCTGGGAGCAGGCGGCACATGTTTGGGGACGTGTTTTTCAAGTGCGGTGCAGACTCTAGCATTTGGCAGCCGATCTTGTATGAAACATCAGGAAGGCACAGTTTCCAATGTCCTTGGTTTTATTGCTGTTGGTCACCATTGGCGTTCGCTTTGTGGATAATTTCAGTATTCATTTGGTTATAAATGCCAATCTGCCTTCCAAATAGCTCGATATCGGCCCCGGGGGCACTAGCATCTCAGAAACACTGGGGGCTCGATGTAGGAAAGCCAGCCAGGGGAAAATGTTTAGCTATGTCCACTATGTCCTCATCGGGAGAAAAGAGAAGAGGAATTGGTAACACAGACGCATCCAAGTCCTGAGCGGGAAGGAAGGGTCGGATCTGAGCGTGGACGCGCATCTGCCCAGGAAGGGCGGAGGGGGTGTTGGCTGTACCCGCTTGGGCAGCTAGAGCAGACGTCCACGAGAACCGGCCGCCACAGCACAGGACAGAGAAAGCCCCGGATGAGGGTGGAGGTGGCAGGTGCCCAGGCATGTCCCAGCCCCTGGGTCAGAGGGGAACGGCTTGAATCAGCTGTGCTACGTTTCCCCCACAGAGCTCTTCCTTCTAGAGACCTTCCTGGGAACCCGGTGTTCCACCAGCCAGCAGGAGGAGGCATGCTCCTCAACAGCTAGAAGTTTCAGGACCAGAAGCCACCCTGGGGCCTCCGGCTTCCGCCCTACGGGAGTCCTGTCTGTCCCAGCGGCTCAGGAAACCCTGCCCGACCCAGAGTCTGGGGTCAGCCGTCAAAGGGGCAGAAGCGTGTGGCACACGGGGTGAAGCCCGGGGACAGGGGGTCCAGCTCGGAGGCAGTGGGGCTTCTCCCCGAGCAAGCTTGTCCCCGGGACAGAAACCAGGGCACAGAACTGGTCTCTGGGCATGATCCTTATACAAAGGTCCTAGGGCTGCCGTGACAAAGCACCCCCAGAGGCTTAAAACAACAGAAACACACGACCTCTCAGTGCGGGAGGCCAGAAGTCTGAGATGGAGGGGTCTGCAGGGCTGGGTGCCTCTGAGAGAGGGAGAATCTGCTCCAGGCTCTGCCCCAGATTCCGGGGCTTTGCTGACAGTCTTTGGCCCCACAGCTTGCCCCACATCTCTGCCTGAAGCGCCCGACCAGGGAATAATCCTGTGCCTCCCACCCAGCCCCATGCAAACCTCACCAGCCTCGGGGGCAGCCGGGCTTCATTTGCCTGGAAGGATGTCACAGAACAGGTCCCCAAAGCCGGAGCATGGAGGGCCTCACGGAGCCCTTTCAGGGGTCGAGATGCCCCCACCCAGCCTGCTATAGCCTCCCCCCTCTGTCACGGCCTGCACCCCAAACTCCAGGGGGCAGCAGCATAGGCTGGGACAGCAGGGCCCAGCCCCGCAGGAGGGAGGAGCGCTGGGCTCATGTCCCCATTGTGCTCCGCGGAAGGGCTTGGCCTGGTGTCTGGAGCCCTCCTGGACCTGAGCAACTTCTGTGCAAGGCGGGGCTTCTGGGAACGGCGCAGTCCGGCCGGTTAGACAAAGCAGGTGCAGGTGCAGGTGATGGGAAAGGGCTCCCTGCGTGTACGTTAGCCAAGCCCGGACGTGCCTTCTCTGGGGGGAACCTGACCACCTCACCGCGTGCCCGGAAATTGCGCATCAAGTCACCGTCCTGGGATTCCATGCTGCCACCATCACCTGGCGGACCCGACTTCAGAAGAGAGGGCGGAAGCTCTCCTACGTCAGCAGAAACCAGCCGCAGGAAGGAGGCGGTGAAGGAGCCTTGTCTGTCCCTGGAGAGCGCCCAGGCCCGCAGCTCCAGCCGCCTCCCCATACAGACAACCGGGCTCGGTGCGCAGGAGTGCCAGCGGACGTTTTAGCGAGCCTCCCTCTCCCTCTGCCTCTCTCTGTCTCTCCCTCAAATACATAAAAAATAAAATAAAATAAAACAAAACAAAATGTGAAGCTGTTCTGCATTTGTCCTGTGTACACAAGAAGGACAGAGCAGACCCGTGTTCTGGTTTTAAGTCGTGTCGTCACTGATGATTCTCAGATGACTCCCAAGAATAAACTGTGCGTATTCCCAGTGCCCTTGGTCCCTGGGCTGGCAAGGTAGGAAGAGGCAGGGAAATGAGGTCCCCTTGTGGGGAAGCCGCGTGCCCAGCTCTGGGTACCAGCCGAGCTTGGCGCCGGGATGGCCAAAGTCTCGTTTGCCTTCCTGGTCCGTGCCCTTCCTAGACAAGAAACAGGGCCGTTGGGAGCACAATGCCGAGCTCATCTGCCCCACCGACCTTTACAGAAACGAATGCCACACATCAGCCAGAAACCAGGGCTCGCCGTTCACATCCAACGAGGCGGGAACGGAAAGCAAACGCGTTTCGGGAATTGTGATAAGATGGAGGTGGCTTCTTCCCTGACGAACGTGACTGCTGGATGTTCGCCCTGGACAGGAAACAAGAGAGGACAGCCGAGTTCAGAACATCCTCGCGCGCCCCGTTCAGAGAGGGGCCTGGGACCACCAGCAGGACCCAGCCGACGCGGGCATGGCACCGAGGGCCTGCTGCTTTGTGCCAAGGGGTGGAGAGACCTCGGAGTTTCCTGCAGCAAAGCATGCAGAGTTCAGTTGGAAAAGTACAAACAAGAAGAAAGCAGTGTATCAGGTCACAAAACTAGTTTTTCTGGTTTTTTCTTCCATCTCAGAGTGAGCTCGGAGTGAGCTCGGAGTGAGCTCAGTAGCCCGGGAATCAGCAGCGCCCCCTCATTCAGCCAGGACCGACCGGCCGCAGGCTAGCCCTTGGCCACCTGCTCTGCCAAGACTCCAGCTGAAGCCTCCTCCTACGGCCCCCCTCTTCTTCCCCAGGCCCAGGGGTGTCTCTGACCCAACAGCCACCCCTCCTTGCTCTGGCCTTCAGTCCCTACCGGAGCTAACCCTGCAGGTGCCATCTCTCGAGGCCCCCTTCCTGGGCCCCGTGTCCACGGAGCCCAGGGCAGACACCCTGTCCCTCCCCCACAAGCTCGCAGCACAGGGGGCTCGGCGGCCCTCAGGGAGGAAAAGACGTCCCTCTGCTCACCGTCCCCTAACAGGGTCATCCCACTGGGACCATCCTGCAGTGGCCAGGATTTTCTTCAATCACCCACTTACCCAGCTGCCCTCGCTTACTGCCCAGGAAATTTTTCCAGAAAGACGCCATTTCCAGCTCCGAAGGCGAGTCCGGCCAGGCCACGTTCTGCCACCCGTGGGGCGACAGCTCCGTCCTCGGGCCCCTGCCCAGGAGCCTGGGGCCACCCCAGACTGAGTGTGTATCAGGGTATCAGCTTCCGCGTGTTAGCAAGAAAACCACGGGCCCACAGTGGAATCGCTTAGGCCAAGCCACTGAACGGGGCTCCATCCCCAACTAACTTCAGTCCCAGTCTCCCCCAGAACGCAACCGGGGAGGATGCTCCGTCCTCTCCAATGAGGTAAGCCCTCCCCTGGGGCCTCTCCCTCCACACTCCTCCCACCCTAGGATAAGACCCCCTGGTCTTCCCTCGGAGGGAAGGTGACCCCGCCTGAAATGATCCTTTCTTTTCTTTTGCTAATTACGTCCTTGACTCCAGGGCCTTCCTATAAAAACCTTCCGTTTAGTCACAGTTTCCCCGAGCTCCCTTTCACTCACTGGACGGGATGCTCCCTAATTCATGAGCCGCTTAATAAAGCCGATTAGACCTTCCAAAGGACTCGGGTGAATTTTGTTTTTTAACCCGAGGAGCAACGTAGACAAAGCGTGAGGGTAGAGTGCGCTCAGGGCACGGGCACTTGCGTTTTTGTAACTACACCCAGAAACCGCAGTTTTAGGAAAGAAATTAGGTCTTTAGTAGAAAGAGTCAGAATATCCAAATTAAATGTTGGCTGTGGTAGCGCCTCGTTATTTGGGAGTTCAGACGGATCATCTGGGCTTACGCAAGCCCTAGGGAACTCCGTGTGGAAGCCGGAGGGGCTCCTCAGCTCCAGAGACTGATGAAGTCCCAGAACCTTAAGTCAGGTTCGGTGTGGTGAGGAGGTTCGGAGCCAACGACTAAAGAAAGAATTCTTAAGACGTCATTGGTGCAAAATGGTGGTTTATTAAAGCACGGGGACAGAACCCGTGGGCAGGAAGAGCTGCTGCCCCGGGTTGTGAAGGTGGGCATGTTATATACCCCACGGTTGGGGGGAGGTGGTGAAGGAATGGGGGATTTCGACAGAGTTCTCACATGCTAGGGAGGGTCTACAAGGTGCCGGGGGGGAGTCTTTGCCATTATGGCTTGATTAATGTCGTCTTTAGGTCAAGCACTAACATCAAGATAATGGGGGATTCTTGGTGGGGCATTATGATCTGGCTATCATTTACATTCCCTTCTACCCCAGTCTCCTCCAGTTTATGGTGGGAGGGGGACATTAGGGCTTCAGGAACCAAGAGTTATTTGCCTCTGGAAATCTGTGGTATTGATAAGGTAACCTCCCTGTTTAGGTCTCTAGGACATCTTGTAGGGCAAGGGAGATTCCTGTTCTGCAGGATTGTGATCCCTGCAAGTTAACTATTTATCGTTTTATGGCAGTCAGGGGTGCCTGAGGAATGCTACACATATGGAGAAGAGCGGGTGAAGAGGGGGTGCAAGGCGCCAGCTTTTGCTTTGTCCTCAGCCAGCCTCCTGCTCCCTCATCATTCCCCCCTGAACAATTTTGACCCTTAAATCTTTAAGGTGGTTGAAGGTGGAAGGTCTCATCTTCTGTAACTTCTTCGTGCTGAATAGGGGTGTAGAGCTGTCCCTACCTGCTCGGGTCAATATTGGTCAGGGTAGGAACGTATAAGGGAGTTACAAAAGGTGGAGGCAGCTGAATCCAGCGCTGACAGTGAAGAGGCGTCCTCGCGCGCGACAAGGATCGTCTGTCGTGGTGTAGTCATTGTAGCAATGGAGTCTCGGCACCAAGTGGAAAAACATGGAACAAAGCAACATATTAGGATTAATAAGGCGATAAGAATAAGAAGCCCGAAAAGGAGGTTTGACCATAGCCCTCCTCCAAGCCAGGAACTTAACCAATCACTAAAAGAGAAAGAAGGATCTTGTAGGGCCTTAATCTGGGTATTCATATCTTTTATTAATCCTGTGACATTTTTGTGATAGTCTGGGATGTACACACAACATTCTGTCTTGATAATGCATGTGTGCCACCTTGGGCTGCTGTCAGAACTTCTAAGGCCATCCTATTTTGTAGGACTGCCTTGCGTATTTGTGAGACTTTGGTATTAAGGAGGGAGATGCCATTTAGTGGATCATTGAGTGCCTTTGTAGTATATTTATTAAGGGCTTCTACATGCCACATGACATCCTCTAGTCCCGCAGATGGAACAAAAATGGATGCTAAGTGATCATACCATTTAAAAACAGATTGTGTCCATCTTTGTTTCAAGTTGGGGAGATTAGCTGGAGTTGTAATGGTTTTAGTAATGCGCCCATGGATCCAGGCAAATCCTAAAGTACAGCGACCTATCCACCCTGGAGGAAGCCAGGGCCACAGGTTGGTTCCACATATCCAGTGGGTTCCATTTGGAGCTGGCCATCTAATTCCAGGTCACCTTACCCAATCAGTAGCAAAACATTCAGTAGCCTGGAGTACTATTATTTGGGAACACATTTCTAATGATAGCCATCCTCGATACTGTGTGTTATTTGTCCAAGTATCCTACGTATGATTCTTTTGTTCCCAGCATAAAACTGCCTTCTGACTGAGCTGTCCAATCATGGGTGTAAGACACAGATGTGTATCCCATATTTGATATATGCCATCCTTAGTATAGCGATGAGGAGGGTTTTGGAACTTAGGCTCATATTTGATTGGGGAGTTATGGCTTGATAGCAATCCCCTTTCCTTCCAAATAGCTCCATGGGCATGTAGTACCAGGAAAGCATATTTGGAGTCAGTATAAATGTTAATTCTTAGACTTTGGCAATTGCAAAGTGCTAGTAAGCACTATGGCACACCTAGCTTTTCTTATTTTTTTTCTATGAAAACTACTGTCATCAGAAAACCAACTGTCATTCATATTTTTAACAGGGGCATCTTAAATCTGGCCAGATAGAGTAAGCAAGATCAATAACCTTTTTGCTCTATAGAGAAAGAAGTACAGTGGTCAGGTTCAGGCATACAGGTAACTAGGTTTAAAGTTTGACAAGTTATATTTCTGGCATATCTGTTAATGTAGCCCAGTATTTAATAAATTGGCCTCCATCATCCATTGGTGGCCTTTGGCTTCTAAGACAAATCTGGACCTGATGTGACATCATTATAGTCAACGACTGTCCCATAGTGAGCTTTGAGGCTCCTTTTATGAGGGCTGTTCTATGCTTAGCTAAAGCATCTATTTGCAATTGCACCTCAACAGAGGTGGCCTCTAGGATAAATATGACAAAGGGGTGAAACCAATAAGAAGACCTTTGAGTGGTCCGGCCTTAATAATATCCTGATTACAGAGGATCACTGGCAAGTGAGAAAACTTGTCAAGAGATAAGGGGAGTCCCCCATGGATCATTCAATCCACTCAAAGAAAGTGGGGTCATCCATTATCTCCACAAGTCCATAGTTAATCCTATGGAGTGCGATAGGTTGGCTTTTAGGCAATTTCATTATTACAGTTGTTTAATCATGTGCTGTGGGGTCTGCTAATAACCCCACAAAACAGTAAGATCGACTAAAGAAGCTATTGTACAACTTCTCTGAAGTTTACCTCAAATTGTTTAGCTTAGGTAAACATTTAAAGATAATCAAATCTAGAATTCAACATCCATACAGGTGTGTTATTAAAACATAATTTTTCTCTCTAAAATAACCCTCATTTCCAGAGATAGCCAAATCAGGACTAATTCACTTGTGAAACAAGTCCAGTGTTAACAAACTTGGCCTATTATTTACATAAGCCCAGCAAGAACAGTGGGTGTGATCAATAGATCTTTTAGAATCTGCTTTGCTGGAACTTTGTATAAGGAATCTCTAGGTTGAACTTTTAGTAGCCTCTCCGGGCCAGAAGCCAAGCCCTGTACTTGCCATGAGGCATGCCTGCAATACCTTTGGGCGAATTCCTCTTCCCGAGACTGCACCTACCAAGGAGTGACATTCTTTACTCACCTGGTGGGGCTGCTGGGAACTCTGTAAGCAAGGTATCAGGCCAACAGTCCCAAGGGGCTTTATGGCTCCTGGTTTCATAAAGTCAACCTTAGTTCCTTTAAACTGTCTGGTCATATCTGAGTCTTTTCAAATATGACATCCCAGTCAAAGCCTTGGTAAAATAACCAGTTTCCAATGGTGTCCTGTTACAAGGAGAACAGATTCTTATTGAACTTATGCAAATGACTGATTGCCATGGAAGAATGAATACTTACTGAGACCTTTTGGTTTCAGAGGGTTCAGATAGAGAGAAAATTTGAATGCTTTGAGCACTTTTACAAATGAGCACTTTTACATCTCTATAAGTTACAGATAACTAGGAGGGAGTATCCCTAGTCTGTAAGAGCAAACATTAGAGAGAACGAGCAATGTTTAAAGTAAGACAAAACATTAAGAGACACAACACTATAATCTTTTAGTTCATTTAGTCCCATGTTACTAATTCTGGTGAATGCGGCTTTAGTCAGTTCTGGAAATTCTTACCCATTTCAGTTTTAGGATTTTCAAGCATATCAAATATCTGTATTTGTCCTGAAAGTCCTTTATAGGAATCTCCTTGAAGATAAAACTCATTTTACCAGAGAATTAAAACAATTATAAATGACAAAAACTCAGAATGGATATGGTTAGAGCTAAAGAGAGACGGGAGTTTACAATTTAGCTGCAAGGAAATCAGGTTATTTCTGTGATACATAACATTTCCATAATTACAGTATCAAGCGATGATCTCTCAAAACGTTAAAACTTTAGGAAGTACGTAGAATCTCTAGAATAGTTATAGCATTTTCCCAAATGTAACCCAAGGTTTATCATTGGTTCAGTGGTACTTCATGAGCAACTTCACATACCAAGGAAAAGCCTGAGTTAAAGAGATTTATGATTTAAATCTTGTCAACATTTGCTAAAATCTTAGAAAGTTTTAAAGCACATGCTTAAATATAATTAGGGATGTTAAACACCTGATAAAACTGAACATAGAAACTCGTTTTTCTGGGCAGGCAAAGAGAAAACCATTTACATTTTCTTAACAGCAGATCAATTGATCTAAGAAAACATTGTCCTTTTGAACAGAGACAATTTCAGTCTTGTACCAATGTATCCTTAAAACCCATTCATTTCAATCTTAATCCATTCTTGACCATAGCTAAAATTCCTTTTCTGAAGATTTCCCTTCACAAACCTTCTACAACTTTCCTTTGCATTCAGGTTTTGTCCCAAGCCATTTCCTTCCAAACAACCATCTCATTTAGGACAAAATTACCTTCCTTTACCTTCAACAAAATGTATTCCCATTCCTTAAATCTTTCTTACATATCTCCTACTTTCCTACATACAGAGTTTCCCTTTATTTCCATCAGTCTTAGTTACACTAAGCAGAACTTCGTAATCTTAGAAACACCTTTAGTTATTAACCAATTGTGAACTGTTACAACAGAATTCTTCAGGTGGCAATTTATGAATCAGTTAAGTGGAAAACAAGTTTACCAGCAGATTTAAATACTCTTAGTTTCTTTGCAGTAAGAAGTCAAAAAGTACAAGCCTACATCCAGAAATTAATGACTTAGCATTTTATCCTATTTGGTTAAGACCTAGATGTCCACAATTTAATTCCATTTGTCATCCAAGCAAAACTTTAAAACTTTCAGGTTACCAAAGACTTTGAAAGTTACTTTAGCAATTACCCATTAGAAATTTGAGACAGACAATTAACCATCAGTTTAGTCATTTCTTTGCTAACAAATTTTAACAAGTAACATAAGCTTATTTAACCTTCAGTAAACTTCGATAGAATAAAGCTTCACATTTACTGCTGTTAACTTCAAAGATGCATCTATCTTAATTAAACCAACAAACTTAACTTAGTTCCAATACTGATTTACGTTCCACCTGGGCCCACTCCACTTTGAATGTTTACCTGAGACATGCGTGGGAAGATCTGGAGTGGGGAGGTGTTAGGTCCAGGGGGTGTTGTTCTTGCTCCTTGACAGTGAAAAGAGAAGGAGCTGTGGTGCATGATCTAGAGGCCAGTCATGCAGGCTGCACACACGTTGGTACAGAAACACGTAAGGGGGAAACAGAAGAAACAAAGTGCTGCCAGGAGGCAGAGAAAAGATTCCCGGTTTTAGAGCTCATAAGCCCCAACAGAGGAGCAGACGCCATGCTTTCCCACCAGCAAGGGGGAAGGGGTTAGGCAGTCCAAGTCAGGCCAGAGAACACAGGGAAACTTCCCCGAAACAAAGAGAGTTTCGGCAGCTGCTTGGGAATATTCCTTATGGTCTCTGTCTCGAGTTAGACCAACCCCAGTTGGCTCCAGTTATATCCATTAACACGGGATGTGAGGGAGGGAGAAGCCCCCACATCTATTAGGAGAAACAGAGAAATAAAGCCAGAGTCCCCTTTGCTAGGGATGGCCCAGCAACCTGGGTTTACTAGAAGAAGGCTTATTTACGTAATTACCATCCAATATGCCAGGAGAAAGTTTACTAGCTGACTCATTTGGGCAAACACATTTTGCAAAAGCCCCTTAGTCTGGGGTCCTGGTGTAGAGCAATAAAGGCCTAGGTATGAGCAGTGAAGGTGTCCTAGGTCCATTTGCCCTCTTTCCTGCAGAGATCTAACTGATAGATCCCACTGAGGCCATGCAGTGTTACAGGAGCTCAGTCCTTTCCTAAGTTTTGCAATCCAAATTATTTCCAGTGGGTTAAAAGGCACCCCAAGGTAGAGTCCTTGGGAACTGAGAAAGCCTACTGAGGCCATGCTTCCAGAAAAGTAAAGAAGGTCCATTACCAAATCCCCCCTGACTCCTGGGTAGCGTCCCACGCAGGATATGTCAGAGGTTCCTGTGTCAAAAGCGACCGGAGGCGTCCCTCAACAAAAATCGCTATTGATCACCGTCATGCCTTAAAAGGCCCTGGAGGGGTGCCGGCGTCCCTCCACTTCCCCATCGCATCCTAGGCTACAGATGGGTGCCTGGTGAATGGACTAGGAAATTGTGCCATGCCAAGCCATTGTCTATCCTGAAGACTGCATACTGTTTTGCCATATTAACCCACAAAAACGCTAGAGAAGTTTGGCAAGGGGAAATTACCCAATTTCATAGCTTTAGGCGGTTTGCAGAAGACACTGACGAGAAACAGTAAAGACTGAAATCCATCATGGTCTATGCGACATTCCAACACATGTGGTTTTTGCAGCCAACTTCCCTAGGAAACGGTCCCCGGTTGCGTTTTAATTCAATCGGGTACTGGTTTCGGCCGGCTCCCAGTGGAGGTCTCACGGCCAGAAGTGGCTAGACCGGGCATGTGGAGGGGATCGCATTAGATCAATCAGGAGGAAACCTCACACGGGAGTCTTAAGATTGGCAGCCGTCCTGGTGACTTAGGTGGCTGTCCCGTGCCCAAGAGAGACAACTTTCTATAAGAACAGGAATAGAGTGAGGCCATCAAGTTTCTGGGTTTTATTGCCATTCCGGCCAGGGTACTAGCTTACAGCCAAAAGGCAGACGCTCTCCTCCCTGTGGAGTAGCCACGGGCTAGAGGATTACAGCCTGAGCAATTGACATGCAAGTGTTCCAATAAGACCATACTCCTTGAAAAAGCCCTGGAATGAGAGTACAGGAAAAGGAGAGAAAGTACTCACCAATTTGCACCGAAGCTCAGAGTCCAAATGTAAAGACTCACAAATCTCCTGGCTGGCTCGCCAAAAATGATGAAGTCCCAGAACCTTAAGTCAGGTTCGGTGTGGTGAGGAGGTTCGGAGCCGACGACTAAAGAAAGAATTCTTAAGACGTCATTGGTGCAAAATGGTGGTTTATTAAAGCACGGGGACAGAACCCGTGGGCAGGAAGAGCTGCTGCCCCGGGTTGTGAAGGTGGGCATGTTATATACCCCACGGTTGGGGGGAGGTGGTGAAGGAATGGGGGATTTCGACAGAGTTCTCACATGCTAGGGAGGGTCTACAAGGTGCCGGGGGGGAGTCTTTGCCATTATGGCTTGATTAATGTCGTCTTTAGGTCAAGCACTAACATCAAGATAATGGGGGATTCTTGGTGGGGCATTATGATCTGGCTATCATTTACATTCCCTTCTACCCCAGTCTCCTCCAGTTTATGGTGGGAGGGGGACATTAGGGCTTCAGGAACCAAGAGTTATTTGCCTCTGGAAATCTGTGGTATTGATAAGGTAACCTCCCTGTTTAGGTCTCTAGGACATCTTGTAGGGCAAGGGAGATTCCTGTTCTGCAGGATTGTGATCCCTGCAAGTTAACTATTTATCGTTTTATGGCAGTCAGGGGTGCCTGAGGAATGCTACACATATGGAGAAGAGCGGGTGAAGAGGGGGTGCAAGGCGCCAGCTTTTGCTTTGTCCTCAGCCAGCCTCCTGCTCCCTCATCAAGACTGCGAAGAAAATCCAGTTACATTGCGAAGTGAATATGGGTTTGTTTTTAATGTGAAGAAAGACCTGAAAAAGTGCGCGGTGTTTATTCTTGCCCCGCAGTAAAAACAGAATTAATGTGATGGGTGTTACAGCCCCAATCTCCCAGGTTTTGTAACAGTAAAGACAGGATGAGGATCGTGTAACCCTGGAAGAGCTTTCCTCTATCTTGACCGATGACAACAACAGACTTTTTTTCAAATATGTGATTAAAACCTCATAGGGGCGCCTGGGTGGCTGTCGGTTAAGTGTCTGCTTTCAGCTCAAGTCATGGTCTTGGGGTCCGGGGATCGAGTCCTCACTGGGGCTCTCTGCTCAGCGGGGAGTCTGCTTCTCCCTCACCAACTGCCCTCATGCTCTCTCTCTCTCTCTCTCATAAATCGATAAAATATTTTTAAATCAATCAATCAATCAATCAATAGAACCTAATATACACAGGGCACCTGGCCAGCTCCGTCCAGGGGAAATGCCACTCTTGAGCTCAGGGTTGTGAATTCGAGTCTCACATTGGTGGGTAGGGATTACCTAAAAATAAAATCTGTAAAGATTAATTAATTAATTCCTTAATCTTAAAAAAACAAAACCAAAAACGAATAAATGCCTCTCTAAGAAAACAATCTAGAGCTACCCATTTCCACATGGCTATCGTGAGGAACAAAGGGTATCGTGCAGGGACAGCTTCTGTGATCTCTGAAGAGCGGTCTGTATGTCCCTGGTGGCGGAGGCTGGGGGCTGCCGCCATGACCTGTCCAAGAGCCACCAGCCACTGGAGGAGAAGGGAAGATGGGGTGGCCGGGGGATGGTAACCATGAGAGGGAGGAAGGTGGACAAGAGTGCAGAGGACAGTGCAGAGTCCCCTGGGAGGGAGAGAGCCCTCACTGGCCCCTGACGGATACTGTTACCTCCCTCCCAAGACTGGCCTAGAAGCCCGTTAGCCGGGGACAGCCCTAGGCAGAGGACAGGACTATCCAGAGCCCCTGGCTCAGGGAAAGTAGGCAAACAGATCAAGTCCTGAAACCCCTGCCTTACCTCAGTGAACACCATCAAACCATGAGGCTCGAAAATTCTAAGACTAGGTACTTGCCCCCTTCTTCCCTGATCTGTGAGCCGACAGCTGCCCAACCTCGTCACCTCTCACTACTGAGCTCTCGGATCCCGTTCTGCTGCAGGAGCACAATTACGGTGTCACCTTTGCATCCCAGAACACCTGCCAGGAGGGGCTAATGAAGCAGGTGACACCTGAGAGGGTCACCGAGCCAGCTGACAGTCCCCCCAGGAGCGAATGACTTTTGGGCACATTCCTGGGGGTGGAGGCAGGATGGGCAGCTTGGGGTTCCCGGAAGAGCTGTCCACGCTCAGCCGGGTGGTCAGAGCAAACGCCGAAGGCCAGTGGATCATTAACCTAATTAGCATGACAAACGGGTGTTTTCCTGCGGCTCGGAGCCAGGAGTTAAAGCAGATGTGGCCCCCTGAGGAAGAGGGTGTGGACTGGGCTGGCCCAAGCGTCCCCATTCCAATGGAAATTGCGCCCCGGGGCTCCCCTGGGCCACCATCCAGAGCCGGGTCTGGAACGTGGCTTCTAGACGCTCAGGTCGCTCAGGATGAGGAATGACCCCATGCCGGAGACTACTGTCTGGGGAGGAAAGAAAATAAGCGGCTGAGTACAATGGCTTGCAGCTTCTTAGCTCAGCTTTGCTTTCCAGGATTCACAGTGCTTGGCCACTTGCTTCTGGGAACTCACTCGCTTCGAAATAGCCCCTCTCTGTGGTTCCTTGGAAACAAAGAACAGAAACATTAGAAAAACCCCTTCGTTACCTGGTACAGTGCTGCACATGGACACAACCATGGGGGAGAGAAAAGCCTTGGCTTGTAGCCGGGAACAAAGAGGGATTCATCGACCCTGCTGAAAGAAACGCATACAGCAGACAAACCAATGCACCCTCCCCCCACCCCACCGCACCCCAGCCCCCCCCGCCCCGCCCCCGCCGCCAATATATTTTAGCTGGAAGAAAAAGCTTAATTTGGGAGAGGAAAAATCAGTTGGGGACCAAACTTAATCAAACCAATTGGAGATCACATCCATATTTTAGAAAGGAACCACATGGACAAGCACCCTGCCCCATGAGCAGGGGACCCTGGAGAGAGCAGACATTGGCCAAAATAAAAGTGATTTCCCAAGACGGACCTGCTTACAAACTGGTGCTGGGGTCACAGGAGCTTATTTCCACTGTGTCTGCAGACAAGACCCAGCTGATCCCTTCAGCCCCAGAGCCCGGGTGGCAGGCCAAAGAGAAAGTGCCAGAGCTACAGAGGACTGCATGGCCAGCTCAGCCCAGGAAGTGATTGGGAAGTGGGGAGAAGTACTTGCAGACAGAGTGGGGTCCAGGTTTATAAACCCCTGCCGCGGGTAGAGGCATCTTGGGTACACACACACTTAACTTTCCTCAACACAAGGCATTTCCTGGGAGTTAAGTGCCTGAGTGGCTGGTGCTGAGCTGGGGGGTGGGGAACGTGTGGAGGGTGGGCCTGGACACAGCGGGTGTGGAGGTGATGAAGTCCCAGAACCTAAGTCAGGTTCGGTGGGGTGAGGAGGTTCGGAGCCGACGACGAAAGAAAGAATTCTTAAGACGTCGTTGGTGCAAAAGGTGATTTATTAGAGCACGGGGACAGGTCCCGTGGGCAGGCAGAGATGCAGCTGCCCCGGGTTGTGAGGGGTGGTTGGTTATATACGCAGGAGTTGGGTAGGTGAGGACAAAGGGGTATTCAGAAGGGCTATTGGGGCAAAGGATACTATCAGGATATTGAAGGCTTAGTTGCTATCAAGTAAAGACAATTGGAAGTCTGGTGGAATGTTACATTCCTGCTATCAAGCATCCTTGTTAATGAGATTTAGGTTTAGAAGAAATTTAACTTTATTTACTTTTCCTTCCACCCCCGCCTCCTTAGGTTTTATGGAGGGGAGGGTGACATTTGGCTTGAGAAACTGAGTTCTGTGTCCTTGGAAATTGGGCTATAGATAAGGTAACTTCTTTGTTGTAATCTCAAGGAAATTTGCAAACCAAGGGAGACTCCTGTCTTGCAGGATTGTGATCTCAGCAAGTTAACTATTTATCGTTTTATGGCAGTCAGGGGTGCCTGAGGAATGCTACACCTATGGAGGGGAGCGGATGAAGGGGGGGGGGTGCAAGGCGCCAGCTCTTGCTTTGTCCTCAGCCAGCCACCTGCTCCCTCATCAGAGGGAGCAGTGGTGGCACAGCCTCTCATGGAGGACACTGTGGTGTTCCCTGAGAACAGTGACCCTGAGTTCCAAACTGTGACCCCACATGCCCAGAGAAAGTCAGACCAACTTGTTCCTGCTGCTGCCCTTGGCAGACTGGCCTTTCTTCATTCTAGAGACACCTGCCCCATGTCAGAGCACACCGAGAGCAGAGTCCCAGGGGCAGAGGGCTTACATTCAACCCTGACTGTCTGCTCCTGGGCAGGGTGTGTGTGTGTGTGTGTGTGTGTGTGTGAGAGAGAGAGAGAGAGAGAGAGAGAGAGAGAGATGAAGGACAGCAGAGGCCACTGTGCACCAGGTGGCCGAGAAGCCTTCCAAGGGCATGAGTACAAACAGAGTTAAGCATCCCCAGAAAAAGAAAGACTTGAGATGCAGCTTTCTTGACATAAGAAAGGCCATTTTAGGCCCCGGCCACCCTGGGATGTGTACCTGACCAGCACTACTTGCCCAGAGCACATTTCTTGCAGAACCTCTGGAGATATGGCGAAATTGCAGAAGAACAGAGCCCAGTAGTGAAGGATTTTAGGGGAAGAGAAGAACGTGAGGACGAGCATCCACTGGCAGGCCAGGAGAGAGCGCAATGGTATCGGGGACAATCCATCAGTGATGAAACTCCCAGGGCTGGTTCAAAAGTAAAGATTGGCCCAGCATGTTATGATTGTTTTTTTTTTATTTTATTTATTTATTTGACACAACAAGAGACACAGCGAGAGAGGGAACACAAGCAAGGGGAGCAGGAGAGGGAGAAGCAGGCTTCCCACCGAGCAGGGAGCCTGATGCAGGGCTGATCCCAGGACCCCAGGATTATGACCTGAGCCAAAGGCAGATGCTCAACTGCTGAGCCACCCAGACACCTCCCAACACATTATTATTTTTAAAAATATTTTATTTTTAAGGAATCCCTGCGCCCAGGATGGGGCTCGAACTCACAACCCTGAGATCGGGAGTTGAACGCTGCCCCTGCAGAGCCAGCCGGGCACCTGGTCCAACACACTCTCGAGATATCACTGCGGGATCTCAACCCCGAGAGCACGCAGACCCCAGAGCAACTGGACCCAGAGAACTGACGCTGTCGCCCCGGGCAGCCCTTGGCTTCCATCACTCAGGACCTGGACTCTGTCCCTTAAGATGGCTTTGCCCCAAGTCCATGCTGCCATCCCACTGCCCGAGGCCCATCACGAATACGCTCTTGCCCTTAGCGCTTGGGGAAATAGCCCCGGTGTGTTCTTCACTTGCCCCAAGTACCACCTTCCTCGTCCTGTTCTTGGGCTGGTTTGGTTGTGCCTTTTGGCTCAAGACAGCCAACAAAAGGCGAACCCAGTTTCGGGTACCGTAAGGACCTGGTAGTGCTTTTCGGACGGGGATAGACAGAGCCAGGTTGGAGCTGCCGTCTGGGAGGAGCGCGTCGTAGATGGCTTGCTCAAGCAGCTGTGGTCCTGGCCCGCAGGAGGACAGGACACCCCGCAGAACGGACTGAGCCCCAGTGTGGGATCTCCTCGCCTCTAGTGAAGGGACCTCGGGATTGTTGTGACCTTGGGGAGATACAGAAAGCTCTTGTTACAGAGGAAGACCCCAGAGTTGCTAGCAAAGCCCTTAAGGATACCATTCAACATACCCGGCAATACTGTTTTTTGTTGTTGTTGTTGTTGTTTATTGTTTTCTTTTAATATTGTAAAACACTCATGCAGCAAAATATTTTATTCAGGCATTGGAATCATCTATTCTTCCTACCCTCTAGAGATGGACAAGCAGCAAATCCCGGATGCCGTTTTTAAATTTGTGTGGGATCTCACATTTTGCCAAGCATTGTCAATACAGAATCACCATGTACCAATACCCCGCGGGTCGTTTACAGAACCCCCTGCCCCACCTTCCAGGACGCACCACGAAGGTGGCCCCGCCAGTTGTGTCTTTCCGCAACGCCAGCTGCCGCAATCAGGAAGCCAGGTGCACTCACAGTTAGGAAGCAGGTTCAGGGGGCGCCTGGGTGGCTCAGTGGGTTAAGCCGCTGCCTTCGGCTCGGGTCATGATCTCAGGGTCCTCGGATCGAGTCCCATATCGGGCTCTCTGCTCGGCGGGGAGCCTGCTTCCTCCTCTCTCTATCTCTCTGCCTACTTGTGATCTCTCTCTGTCAAATAAATAAATAAAATCTTAAAAAAAAAGGAAGCAGGTTCAGGATTCTGGGCTCTCGGTGGCAAGTGCCCCTGTGATTAGACGTGGCTTCTTACGCGGCACCCAGGGCAGGACAGAAGACAGGCCACACCAGGAACGAGACGACAAGAAGGGAGCAGGCGGCGAGCAAAGCAAACGCGGTGTCGGTCCATGGGTCCGTGGTGCGCGCTTGAGATAAGGCCTCAGTCCGCCTCGGTCAGCTCTGGGCGCTTCTGCTGCGCACGGTCCACCGCAGGAGAATCTCTACGCCTCTTGGGGACCAGTCCGGCAGAGTGTCCGGTGGCAGCTGCCCTGTCTGGGTGGTCAGACATGGAGGCATGGAGGGGTCAGTCTGAAGAGTCTGACACGTTGCTGTCAGACTATTTGCTGTCAGACTATTTATTTTTAAGATTTTGGTTATTTACTTGAGAGAGAGCACATGGGTGAGGCCAAGGGGGAAGCACGGAGCCTGACGTGGGACTCCATCCCAGACTCTGGGATCATGACCTGAGCCGATGATAGACACTCAACTCAGCAAGACACCCATAGGTGTGTAGTCCTTCCCTTTTTATTTATTTATTTTTAAAGATTTTATGTATTTATTTGACAGAGATCACAAGTAGGCAGAGAGGCAGGCAGAGAGAGAGGAGGAAGCAGGCTCCCTGCCAAGCAGAGAGCCCGATGCGGGGCTCAATTCCAGGACCCTAAGATCAATGACCTGAGCCGAAGGCAGAGGCTTTAACCCACTCAGCCACCCAGACACCCCAGTCCTTCCTTTTTTAAAGAGATTTAAGCAGTTTCGGGGTCTCTGCAAACCTCCTCTGTTTCTGCTGGGGTATCAGCCGAGGCTGGTCCCAGGAGTATCTTGTTGCTGCAGGACCTTAGCTCCTTGCGTCATTGCTTGTCATGGGTTCCCACTTGACATCAGAGCCTCTGTGTCCCTCTCCACACCCATGGTTTCCTCTTCTGTGAAACCCGGGTGCTGGTTTATAAATGACTTAGTGAAAGTGGGGCGTTCATACCTGTGTACCAACCGAGGGCCAGCCCCTGCACCCCCAAGCTGGTCTCCATCGGGCAAGCTCTCTGCTTTATTTCTGATGCTAGGTTCCAGGACCTGTCGGCCTGGGGGTAGAAGACCCCCATGGACGTGAGGCCCAGGACGTGTCAAGGAGCAAAAAGGAAGGAGGAAGAGAGAAAGAGCCCGGCTGAGCCAAGTACAGGAAAGATAAGCAGACTGGGCGTGGACCCAGATACAGGGAGTACGTCTCTACACTCCTGCCCGCTTCCCAGCAGGATTTCCGAGCACATAGAAGTCTGGCCACATCCCGCACCATCCCCGGTCCTCGTCCACTAGAGGTACAATTGAAAAACATTCCCCCAAAAGCCTGTATCCAGACCTGCTCACATTAACAGCATTTTTCAGAGATTGTATATCTTATTTCTAGAAGAACACAAGGACATTGTTTTTTAAGATTTTTTATTCATTGGGGACGCCTGGGTGGCTCGGTTGGTGAAGCGCCTGCCTTTGATACAGATCATGATCCCAGGGTCCTGGGATTGAGCTCCGTGTTGGGCTCCGTGGCTTCTCCTTCTGCCCCTCCCTGCCACCTGTGCAGGCTCTCTCTCTCTCTCTCTCTCTCTCTCAAATAAATATTTGATCAAGAGAACAAGAGAACACGAGCAGAGGGGAGGGGCAGAGGGAGAGGGAGAAGCAGGATCCCAGCTGAGCAGGGGCCTGACACAGGGATCTATCCCAGGATCCTGGGATCATGACCTGAGCCGAAGGCAGATGCTTCACCAAGTGAGCCACCCAGGAACCCCTTACTAGGATATTCTCATTAATATCTGCAGAATCCAAGCAAGAGTTTTTGTTTCTAGGGGCGCCTGGGTGGCTCAGTCAGTTAAGTGTCCAACTCTTCAAGTCATGATCTCAGGCTTGTGAGATCAAGCCCCACCTCCGGCTCCACACGGGCCATGCAGGCTGTAAGAGTCTCCCTCTCCCTCTGCCCTCCCCCTTTTAACAAAAAAAGAAAGAAAGAAAGAAAGAAAGAAAGAAAGAGAGAGAGAAAGAGAGAATGAGAGAAAGAGAAAGGAAGGAAGGAAGGAAGAAGACTTCTGGTGCCCTCAGCTTGCTCTTTTTAGTCTCTCCTTGACAGAGCTTTCTTTCTGTCCCTACTTGGAGTTTCTCCTGCCCAGAAGATGAAGAGTGGATTCCCACCACAGGTGTTGGGCCCAAGGCACTGCCATTGTCCTAGTCTAGTGGATGGTCCCACTCAACTTGAGAGCGGCACAGCCTCCCACGCACGAGAGCAGCGTGGCTGGGCTCACCCCGGCGATGCTTCGAGGGCCGCCCGTGGTGGCGACGATGTGCTAGGAGCAGCGTTGATGGGGTCTGGAGACCCCAGCCAGGAAAGAATTGTTGAGACCTCTTCGGGGGACAGGACCGGTGAGCAGAAAGAGCTTCTGCGGGAGACTGATTATATACTCTGGGGTTGGAAGAAGTCGAGGTAAAGGAAATCCCAAAAGGACTTTCATAGGCTAAAGAAGACTCGCAGGATACCCGTGGCCCTGCCTTTGTCACATCCAAGTGGTTTGACCCTCTGGCCAGGCATTCCCATGAAGAGAGTCACTCTGCCCACCTCAAATATTTGTCAACGAGCTGCAGGTCATAAGGACATTTAATGTTATCTCCGTTTCCTTCGGACTTTGTTTCCCAAGTCAGTGGCAGGAACCACAGGGGCCAACAGAACTTTGAAGGAGCACCCAGGCTGTAGGACACGCTGGCACTCAAGGAAGGAAGAGGAGCCTGGAGGCAACTTTGGGACCCAGCAACTCCTTCCTTCCTTCATGAGTTAAGTATGTGCTGAGCCCCTCCGCCTGCCAACCTCTGTCCTAGGCATTTGGCGTGTGTCAATACGCAAGACCGGCCCAGACGCGGGGGAGGGCGGCTGGAGGGTAAAACGGCAGAGGAGCATAAGGGCAGGGAAGCATCTGTGCAGGGGTCCCTGGGCGGGGCAGGGAGAGCGCGGCCGGCTGGGGCTGGAAACAGAGGGGCCACCTCTGAGCAGGATCTGAGGGAGGCTGGGGGTGCAGTGCACAGCAAATGCAGTGGAGGGAGTGGGCAGCAAAGAGGCCTTGGGCGGGGAAGGGCTCCCCTGAACCCCAGAACAGCTGGAGGCTGAGCCCGAGAGGAGAGAAGGGCCTCCCCGTCCCCGGAGAATGTGGATCCCACAGAAACCACCGCAGGGGTCGGACGGAGAGGCCATGAGGGGCAGCACATGTTAACAGGACCGCTGCGGTGGCTAGGCAGACGACAGACCCCAGGGACAGAGGTGCCGGCCGGGCAGGTGGGCTCAGCGGTGGCACTGAGTGGCAGCGGAGGAGCCGGAAGCGAACGGCCTGTTTCCGCTGAGTTTTGCAGGTAGAGTCGGCCTGATCGCTGATGCCTGGATGGGACGTGTGCAGGGAGGAAGGGTCCCAAGGCCGCCCGCACCTGTGATCTGAACGGCCTGGGTGAGTGCGGTGTTCACGGAGGTGGAGAAGACAGGATACCGGGAGAAAGGCAGGCAGAAGCCCCACGCTGACCCTGATGCATCTGAGCTGTCCCCGTGGAGAAAGAGGCCGCAGTGTCGTGGTGCTGGGAGCTGAGGAGGGAGGGGGCTGGGTGGGTCACGGTTCTGGGTGAGCCCCCCAGGGCAAGGGAGAGGACCCCGTACTGCAAGCCGAGCCGGCATCTCCTCAGCAAGGGCTCCAGGAGGAGGAACCAGGGCCCGAGGAGGGCCTGGAGAGGCCTGAGGGGAACAGAGGGGCAGAGGTGGCAGAGAAGTCAGGAGAAAAAAGATTGAAGACAGAACGGTCATCTCTGGCTGGAATGCTGCCCAGGGCTCGGCGCAGACGGGAATGCCCGACTCCTTTCTGGGGCTTGGAGCCAAGGATAATGTCCGTAACCTTGATTTCCCTTCCCTGGGCTGTGCAGGCCCATCCCCAGGGGTCACACTTGGTTTCCCTCAAGGAACTCCATCAAGTTCAATGTCCAAAGTGGTGACAACAGGTTCTCAAGGATAGAAGCTTCTTTATTTAGCCTCCAACTATGGGTACAAAAACACTCAGCCAAGGTTACCTCGAACAAGCTGGAGAAGTAGAAACACTGCAGCCAGCACTTTCCAGGGAGAGAGGCAAGCTCACCGCCCAATGGCCACATTCTAGTAGAACACCGCCCGCCTTCCAGAACCGGTGGGCAAGACTGCGTTGCGTGCATGGAATACTGTTTGGCCTACACCCTTGTAAAGGGCAGACACATCAGAGTGCTTTCTTTCAAAAACAAACAAAACCTTCCCCCAAATGGAAACACTCTTAAAATATTGATGAAGGGAAGACCCTCAAATTCTTCCTGAAGTTATTGGGGGATCCGGGACTAGGGTCGGGCGTCCCCTCCACCCAGTATGGGGCAAGCACCGACCTCTCCAGGCCCCAGTGGCCTGGCCTGTAAATTGAGGATGGTAATACTCACTGCCCACCACTGCTCACGGAGTAGATGAGAGAAAGCACGTGAGAGCCGGCCTGTGGCACTGACGGGTATGAACGGCTAGAGACTGGCCAGCTTTAAACACGGCCCAAGAAGATAAACTTGTTTTTTAAGAAGATAAACTTTGACCAGAGGGATTCTCCCCCAAGCCCCCAAGAAGCCCCCCCCAAAGTCCAGTCCTGACAGCGGCAGGCCCCAAGTGACCCTTAAGGGAGGGATGTCCTGATACAGCCTTTGGTGCCCAGGCCTTGGGGACAGGCCATTCAGGACCTTTCCTCAGCCACCTGGAAGGGTGTATGGCCCTTTGCCAGAGTTTGGACGGCTGAAGGGAGCTGCTGAGGACAGAGCTGATTTCTCATTCAAATCCGATGACTGTGATTTAACATCGAATAGTCAGGGCTGCCTGGGTGGCTCCGTGGGTTAAGGGTCTGCCTTCAGCTCCGCTCATGGTCTCAGGATCCAGCCCTGTGGCGGGCTCCCTGCCCAGAGAGCAGCTTCTTCCTCGCCCTCTCCTCCTCCCTGCTGCTCGTGTTCTCTAATAAATAAATAAAATTTAAAAAAAAAAAAAAAGTTGCCATCCCGCTGTGTACACAGGCCTACATCCAGCTCTGGGCACGAAGCAGAACTTTCCCGTGACTTTCTTATTGGCTCTGGACTCGGCTCCCACCCACCTGGGGAAACAGCCCCAACCTCCCAGAGAAAAGCAAACACGTATCCAGCCTCCAAAGCCGACCCCACCCAGGGCTGGGCCGCTAGACGCCTCGCCACGGGCTTAGTCAGGGACCAGCACACCCCACCGGCCTCTTCCTGGGCTTCCGGAAAGTGTTTCATGCCCCAGGCCTCAGCAGGGGCACCCGTTTTGTCCATGGGGCAGGCAGGCCAATATCCCACACCCAGAATGGTACTCGGAAAGGGTCTCTGGTAACTTTTTTTTTTTTCAAGTGAGCTGTGGACAGGACACGGGGCTGAACTCATGCCCTGGAGACAAAGAGTCACATGCTCCGCCAACTGAGCTCCCGAGCTGCTGGTCCCGTTTTATAACGGCATCGCTGAAATCCTAGGATTTTAAATTTTAAGAAACTTAAAAATACACTTTAACCTCTCTTTTCCTATCACCGTCAATAATGATAATTGCTATTCAATTAATAGCTAAAGCCCTTAAAACGTGCCCGTTCTGTGCAAGGCGATTGGGCTGTATGTGTCTACGTCTCTCGGTGTCCGAAGAAGAAGGCTTTAGCTCCCACATTACAGACGGGGAAGCCAAGGCAGCGTGAGGAGGCACAGCAGATGGTGTCAGGATTCAGCCTTCGTGTGTGTGTGTGTGCATGTGTGTGTGTGTGAGAGAGAGAGAGAGAGAGAGGGAGAGAGGGAGAGAGGGAGAGAGGCACGGAGTGTCTCCCTCTTCAGATAATCCTCCCCTACCTCCCCCCTACCCCCCACCCCCACCAGCCCCATCCAGCCCTCCCCACCCCAGGCCAGATCCTGGGCTCTTCCTCCTCGTTCCTCCTTGTCCTCACCCCCTCCGGCCCAACTGGAAGAGTGGGTGAAATCTGGAGTTCTGTTCTCCACCAGCCTCTTCTGTTTCAAGAATTCATTCTTTTTTTTTTTTAATTTAAATTCAATTAGTTAACATAAAGTTCTAGAGGCAGAGGTCAGTGGTTCATCGATTGTATACATTGTATACAGCACCCAGGGCTCATCACATCAGGTGCCCTCCTTAATGCCCATCCCCCATCCCCCCCACCTCCCCTCCAGAAACCCTGTTTATTTCCTGGAGTTTAGCATCTCTTACGGTTTGTTTCCCTCTCTGGTTTCCATCTTGTTTTGTTTTTTCTTCTCTTCCTCTATGATCCTCTGTTTTGTTTCTTTAATTCCTCGTATCAGAGAGATCGTATGATAATTGCCTTTCTCTGATTGACTTATTTCACTTTGCATAATACCCTCTAGTCCCATTCACATTGTTGCAAATGACAAGATTTCATTTTTTTAAAGTTTTCATTTACTTATTTGAGACAGAGAGAGAGAGAGAGAGAGATCACAGAGGGAGAGGGAGAAGCAGACTTGCCACTGAGCAGGAAGCCTGAAGAGGGACCCTGAGATCAAGACCTGAGCCGAAGGCAGACACTGCGTTGACAGCCATCCAGGCACTGCCAAGATTTCGTTCTTTGTGAAGGCTGAGTAGTATTCATTGTCTGCATATTCCACAACTTCTTTATCCATTCATCTGTTGATGGACATCTGGGCTCTTTCCATAGTTTGGCTATTGTGGACATTGCTGCTATAAACATTCAGGTGCACATGCCCCTTCGGATCACTACATTAGTATCTCTGGGGTAAATACCCAGTAGTGGAATTCCTGGGTTGTAGGATAGCTCTATTTTCAGCTTTTTGAGGACCCTCCATGCTGTTTTCCAGAGTGGCTGCACCAGCTTGCCTTCCCACCAATAGTGCAGGAGGCTCCCCTTTCTCCGCATCCTCAACAGCATCTGTTGTTTCCTGACTTGTTGATTTTAGCCATTCTGACTGGTGTGAGGTGGTATCTCACTGTGGTTTTGATTTGTATTTCCCTGATGCCAAGTGATATGGAGCCCTTTTTCATGTGTCTGTTGTCCATCTGGATAGCTTCTTTGCAGAAATGTCTGTTCATGTCTTCTGCCCATTTCTTTTTTTTTTTTAATATTTTATTTATTTATTTGACCAAGAGAGACACAGCGAGAGAGGGAACACAAGCAGTGGGAGGGGCAGAGGGAGAGGGAGAAGCAGGCTTCCAGCTGAGCAGGGAGTCCAATGTGTGGCTTAATCCCAGGACTCTGGGATCATGAACTGAGCTGAAGGCAGATGCTTAATAACTAAGCCACCCAGGTGTCCCTCTTCTGCCCATTTCTTGACTGGATTATTTGTCCTTTGGGTGTTGAGTTTAATAAGTTCTTTATAGATTTTAGATACTGGAGTTTTATCTGATATGTCATTTGAAAATATCTTCTTCCATTCTGTCAGTTGTCTTTTAGTTTTGTTGACTGTTTCCTTCACTATTTTTTTTATTTTGATGAAGTCCCAATAGTTCAATTTTATCAAGAATTTGTTCTTAATTGTACTGCTTACATCTCTTGGTCATACTGTCAAAAGCCACTGAAATTCAGCTGCCATCTTTACTGCTGTCCTTTGTCACTGCTGCTTACACACCACATCTTCACTGTCTGGAATGCCTCCTCCTGGTTCATTTCTTTTTCATTTGGTTGGTGTGTGTCTTGAGGAAGAGCTTTGCCTGGCATGGCCCGTTTCTGTACCCCATGCTCCCTTCACACAGGGAAGATGGAGTCGGGGACCAATCCTTTCTTCTCAGACCTGCTGTGCTCCTGTCTTCTGCTCTTCAGGATCTTAGAGATGAGCCCATGTCACCCAGCACACAGGGCAAATGATTTTTATCTTTGGAATTCCTAAGTGCCTTCAAAATAATCCCATCCAGCCTTGGTGAGCCTTTGGGATCCCACATCTTCAGCCCAGCTAACGCTTGTTTCTCCGATCACCTCTCCCTTCTCTGTTCTCCCTTCCTAGGCTCAAGCGATGTGAAAGACAAGATCTCATGGGTCTCCCTTGGTTGTAAATACTGCCTTTCATGGTTCTCCCCCCACTCGGTCCTTTTGCTTTGGGGTGGCACCAACTCCTTGACTTATGTCGAGCCGCTTTCTGCCGTTTGCTGTCTCTCCTCAGTTTTTCTTTTATTTTCAAAAATTATGGCCTTTTCTCCAAGAATTCTTCTTTGAGCTCCAATTGCTCATTTCTTTTTAAACAGTAAAATCTCTTCTTTCCTTCACATAATAGCTTCTGAAATTTCCCTAAGGGAGGAAAAAAAATAGCTCAAAATTAGTTCAAAAATCTTGGCTCAGTGGCCTTTTTCAGGCACTGACTCTCCTCATGTGTCTGGGAGCTTCTTGTTGTCTGTGCATACTTAGAAGCCGAAGCTAAGCCGATGAATTCTGGTGGCTGGCATGGGCTCTTTCTGCAACTAGTTGAGTGGGAGTCTTCGGGAGAGTAGAGACTGAAATTGGAGGTGGGGGTGAGCTGACATGCTTCCTCTTGGAAATGGTGCAGAGGCAGGATGGGGACAGGTGGGCAAGAGCTAAGACACCCGCTCGCAGGGGGTGGCTGCCATTTTGAGCCAAGTGGGTGGCTGTGAGCCCTTGAGTCTGCAGGCAAAGGCTGACGGTCACTCCGCATGCGACGCTCTGACGGAATTTCTCATGTTTCTCATGAGTATTCCCATAACTCCTCCAGGTTTGCCCACCCACCCTTCCAGCCTCTGTGTTGATGGGACATCTCTAAGAGATCAGAGGGGAAGCCAGAGAAGCTCATGGTCGGTCCAAGCATGCTTGGGCAATTTAGGGCTGCCTGAGCCTCCCTCCCCTTCCTTTTCATTGTGGTATCCTAAAGGGATCTGCAGCCCTACCCTCTCCCCTCTGGGTCCTTGCCTTTCTCTAAGGGCCGTGCCAGACCAGAAGTCCCACACACTCAACAGGCAGTCCATAGGGGCAAGCAGGTCAAACACTAGGTCTCGTTACTGTCTCAGGAGCTCTTTTGCTCTCGGGGCCTCCTCCAAGCCCACCCAGATGATCCACTGTGGGCTGCTGCATGCTGAGCTTGTTGGCTGGGGTGGGGCTCTGTATGCGAGCTTGATGGGCACGTAGTTTCCTGGCCCACGTTGCTACTTTCTCAAGCAGAGATGAGAGATCTGAGCTGCAGAAGACCAGCTTGGGGGCTCTGAAACCCCACTGAGCCCAAGACCCACAGGAACAGGAATGACAGCACAGAGACTGGCAATTTCTCTGCACTTTCTTCTTTGTCTCCTCCCCTGCGTCCGTTCTGCACTCTGTGTGCCTCCAACAAACTCATAAATCCCCACAGAGGACAGGCCCATTCCCCAAATGGCCCCTGTCCAAACAGATGCTTGAATTTGTCTTCCTCCAGACTTTTACCAGGAAAGGGACACCATCAAGCCTTTCCAAAGGTGACCAGAATAAATACGGCACATTAAAGAAGACGTGTGTGCCACTGAAGGCACTGTCTACAGCCACGGAGCCACTCCTGGTTTTGGCCACTCAGGGCTCCACCTGCCTTGGTGTTGGTATCAGTTAGTTTTGACGATGCGAAGATGGAAGGCCACCGGACAGCTGTGAACTCCAGAAGGATGCTGACTCGGGTAAAGAGGACCGCCCCTCCGCCAACCTGCGGGATCCTAGCCTAATGAGTCCTAGGCTCCAAGATGAGGATGGGAAGTGGTTCCCAGAGCAATGGGAATGGCCCAGCAGCTAGGTTACAGATGGGGGGAGACCATTCAGACAGATCCCTAGAACCGAGAAAAGATGACACTGCAGGTAGGCCCTCCAAATTCTTGGAAACACACAGCCACGGGGCCAAGTCTTACCATCTAAGACATTTTCAGGGAAGCAAGTGTTAGCCCAGTGACTCCTATGTAAAAAGCAAGCCCACGTGGGTTACGCTATGTCACTGACTATTGGGAAGGTAAAGTACACACCAGGGGCATCTGGGTGGCTCAGTCGGTTGAGCGTCTGACTCTTGGATCCAGCTCAGGTCACGATCTCATGGTCATGAGATCGAGCGTCCCGTCAGGCTCCACACTCGGTGGGGAGTCAGCCTGAGAATCTCTCTCTCCCTCACCCTCTGTGCCCCCATCTAAAACAATTAATTAAAAAAAATACATGCCTAAGCCAAAAGAACCCTTATTTCGTGAACCACTAAGAAAAGGATACATTACCATTAACCCATGACAAGATACTTTCTTATCACTTGGGATTTCTGTTTCATACCTACGAAAGAGGATTGGAGCCCTATGTAGACATTCCTGTGTGGACGTAAAACACAGGTGATCAGACTGGGTAAGTCATTCTTAACATTCTTCATGTTCCGGCACATTCTTCAAACCATCCTGGACTCGGTGGTCAATATCTGTGTTTTTCCGTATAACATCACCCCGTGTGCCAGGAAGGTGTGAGGGGATGGTCTGAAAAGGGATGTCTTGGTTTCTGCTTGCTGGTGTCATAAGCCGCCACAGACTTCGTGGTTGGAACACACGAATTTTATCCTCTGACCCTTGTATGACACGAGGTCAGAGGTCTCACCTGGGCCTCTCTGGGCCAAGGTCAATGTGTAGATGGGGGGGCTTTGTTTCCCGGTGGCTCTGGGGACAGTGGCTTTTCTTACCCTTGCAAGTTTCTGAGGCCACCTGCGTTTCGTGACTTGTGGCCCCTTCCTCCTTCAAACCTAGCCACACCGTATCCCTCTAACCACAGCTGGGAACGGTTCTCTGGTTTTGAAGATGCACAAGAATAGACTGGGCCCCACTGGGTAACCCAGGATGCCTTGTTCATCCCAAGGGCCTTAACTTAGTCACATCTCAGAGTCCCTCCTGGCACAGAAGGTAATGACTTGCAGACCCTGGGGGTTTGGATGTGGGCATTCTAGGAGGCCACTATCCCGCTTCCCACAGGAGATTCCCGGCTCTGGTCTCCAGGGGACTCCCAGCCCCAGACGCCTTCTTGTAAGCATTCATGGTGGGCTTTCTTGGCACTGCCTGCAAGCTCAGCAGAAAGTTTCAGACAACCCCCAAACTCACACACCTTTCACAAATGATGCTTCAGTTGTCTGGTAACTGGAATGCAGAGGGGAGTGGTCTTCCATCATGGCAACAGGAGTCCAGACCGAATTTGTCCCTTCACAGGTAATGGTGTCTGTGCCCCCGCTTCGGAGCGCTTAAAATGTGGATAGAATCAAGAGGTTATGGGATACGATTTAATTCTAACAAGGAGCCCCCCCAAAGCAAGTAGATAAGCCATACGGCTGCACAATGTCCGGGGCCCCCATCCATGCTGGATCTCTGAGAATGCGCAGCGGAGGCGGGCACCCGACACACATGGAAGGAAATCCGAGTCTGGGAGCAACGGAGAGGTCCTGGGCACAATCCCAGGGGCTGAGGCTAAATCAGAAGTTGATCCCAGGTCTCGGGGCTCGGGCCTCGGGACTATGCACTTGCCTTTGGTCTTTCTCTCCACACCGGCTGCAAGAGCGGGGTTGCTGGTGGAGAAACACGTGGGAACCTCCGTGGTTGGGGAGCCCATCTCTCCCGGCAGAGCCTTCCCTGGTGGGTCCCAGCTGATGGAGTGTTGCCCTGATGGGCCCTAAATACCCAGCCGCTGTGTTGCAGAGAGTGGACAGGCCTCTTGGTTGGGGGTACCTATTTCACACGCATGAGAGGTAGTTGGTATTTAAAGGGAAGTTGGAGGTGAGTCTTATCTCCCTCTGTCCTAAATAAAATGTGCCTGCTTAGTCATTTTAAGAAGGCAGCTTGCTTCAGGTGAAAGAACACAGCTTCGGGGGCTGACTCACCGGGGGCCAATCTGGCTCATCACCACCTGCTGGGATCTCAGGCCCATCTTCAGGGCTCTGGGCCCTGACGTTCTCCCGTGTGCCATGGGCACAGGGAACAGGCCCCGGAGTGGCAGAGAAGCCAGCAGCGTCCGTGGGAGCTCGGGGTTGCTGACCTTGACTGTCCTCCTAAGTGGGGACATCCGCCATCCCTGTTCTCACTGTCCAAGAGTCAGAATGAGGCCGGGTGTGTGACCGCGCGGTAGGGCTGGGCCGGCCCCAAGTCCACGGAAGGAATGCCCATGTCTGTCTAGCGCTCATGAGACCCCTCTGTCTACACTCGATGCTAACTTCTCCCTTTCTGTGCTGCCTGTCACTTCAGGGATTCCTGTGGCGGCCTACTACTTGTCTCCCAGTCTCTGGGCTCACCCCCACCCATCTCTCCTCCACCCGAGCTGGAGTGCTGTTTCCATAATAAACATGAACTTGTGGCTTGTCCTGCTATGCTGTCACCTCTCATGGAAGGGGCTACTCGAGAGGCAGCTCTAACTTGGTCAGTGGCACAGGAGGGGGGCCATGGCTTCTCCATTAAACGAACCGCGGGGATGCTGCCTACGGGATCTCCTGGGGGCTTCACCTTCTGGATGCTCCCCAGGCAGGGGTTCTGGGATCCTCTCCAGCTAGACCATCCTGTGATCCTTCAGAAAGGCCACACGGCAGGGGAGGTAAGGAGCACGGGCTCTGAAGTCTCCAGAATCGGAATCCCAGTCCCACCACTCAGCAGTCAGGTATCAGTTCTGTGCCTCGGTTTCTCATCTGTAAAATGGGAATAATAACGGTGCCTGCTAACAGAGTTATTAGTAAGATTGTATGTTTCACGGAGAATACTGACTGGCATGTTTTCTATCAACCCATATTGTTTTGAAAGAAATCTCATTTCATTCATAAATACCAGCATGTCTACCCTAAATTATACCTCTTCCACACACACACTCAATACCATTATTACACCTAAAAATTATTAATAATAATTCCATAACATCATCCAACCAGTGTTCAAATTTCCCCAATTGTCTTATAACTAACTTTTCCTTTTTGTTCAATCAGAATTCAAGTGATATCCCTATATAACGACTCATTGATAAGAGTTTTGGGACTCTCTTGATCTATAGCAAAAGGCTGGCAAACTTTGTCTGTGAAGAATTAGACAGTAAATATTTTAGTTCTATAAGCCGAATCGTCTCTCTTGCCACTACTTCAACACATGTGCATGGCTGTGTTTCAATAAAGCTTTATTCGCAAAAACAGGCAGCAGGACTGAGCTGGCCCCCAGGATGTGCTGTAGAGCCTTAGTCAGATTCAGGTTTGATTTTCTGGTGAGAACATTTCACTGGTAGCTCTGTGGACTTCCATCAGGAAGCACAGAACGTTGGTGGTCTCTGTTTTGTGTGTAAAGTTATCAGTCATGTACGCTCAATGCCCCGATCTCTGAACTCATTAGGGTCTGCTCAGTGGCGACGTTGCAGTCCCATTTCTTCTTTATTTATTAGTGGCAATCCTCCTATAAAGAGAAATTTCCCCTCATCAATTATTTGGTTATACTGAGGTAGAGCTTGTTGAGGGAAGTCAAGAGAATAAATGCTTGATTCTTTTCCTTTCTCTGCCAGTTTTTAAAAATAATGCGTTGGGCTCCCTCTCCGTCTTCAAAAATAATCGGTGTACTTTCTCAAAGAACATTATGAACGAATAGGTTTCAACATAATTGAAGTGTTTTGAACCCTTATTGTTACTCCTTTTAATGGTGTTTGAATTGTCCTGATTCTGTCCCAGCCCTGGACAGGGCCTCCAGAGTCTTTGGTCACATTCTTGCTTTCTGGGATGACAAAATGCTCCTGGGTGTACTTGCCCCGTTTCTTCCCCAGACCTGGAATCAGCCTTCTTGAGAGGAGGGGCACAGTTTGCTTTACAGGGAAGTGATATTTAGAAGCCCTAATGTAGGATCTGTGGGTGTTCATTGCATGTAGCCCTTTCCAGTAGACACAGCAAGGCTTATTACTATTTTTTTAAAAGACTTGATTTATTCATCTGAGAGAGAGAGAGAACACAAACAGGGAGAGGAGCAGAAAGAGAGGGAAAGAGAATGGGAGAAAATCTCCACAGACTCAGTACTGGGTGCCGAGCCCAACGTGGGGCTCGATCCCACCATCCCAAGATCACGACCCAAGCCCAAACGGAGAGTCAGAGCTCAACCAACAGAGACACCCAGGCACTCCAAAGCTTGTTTTTTAAAATATGAATGATCTCAGGGCACCTGGGGGGCTCCATCGGTGAAGCGTCTGCCTTCGGCTCAGGACATGGTCCCGGGGTTCTGGGATCAAGTCCCACATTAGGCTCCCTGCTCAGCGGGGAGCATGCTTCTCCCTCTCCCTGAGTGCCAGCCCCTCTCCCCCACCCCGCGCTCATGTGCTCTCTCTCCCTCTCTTTCTTTATCTCAAATAGATAAAATCTCTCATTAAAAAAAAAAAAAGAGGGGTGCCTGGGTGGCTCAGTGGGTTAAGCCTCTGCCATCGGCTCAGGTCATGATCCCAGGGTCCTGGGATCGAGTCCTGCATCGGGCTCTCTGCTCAGCGGGGAGCCTGCTTCCTCCTCTCTCTCTTTCTCTCTGCCTACTTGTCTGTCAAATAAATAAATAAAATCTTCAAAAAAAAAAAAAAAGGATCTCGGGAATATCTTCTGACATTTCCAAATCAATTCAGGACCACGTGGCTCCTGCATCTCTTCCATCTGATACCTGCTCCCCTTTCTCCCGTGCTCTACTTCTGGTTCACGGGGGGAGCTTTTAAAACTCGCAGTGCTGGAGGCTGGTCCCAAACCAGCCGAAGGGGAAGGATCCCCCAGGTGACTCGCTCAGCAGCCAGGCTTGGCTCGGAGGAAACAGCATGGAGTGCTGCCCAGGGGCCGGGTGGGGATGCGGTCGGAGAAATGCTTTGGGAGTGGAGGTCTGCAGGGTTAGGAGTGGCTGTCGTCGGAGGAAGAGGAGGAAAGGAGCCCAAGCAGCTCTTCCACCGCGTGCGGCTCGAAGGGGAGGGAGATAAGGGCCGGTAACCGGCAGAAGTGGGATGAAGATGGGTTTAAAAAAAGAGAAGTGGGGGCTGCAGGCGTGTTTGGAAGTTTCTGAGAAGGAAGCAGGCGGCAGGCAGAAATGAAGCTACGGGAGAATAAAGAGATGAGCTGACGGGCTCTCAGGGGCTTCCTCTTGCTGAGTGCGGGAGGCGCTCAGGGAGAGAAGGAGCCCCTGACTGAGTCTGCAGTCAGGGCAAGGACCAGACCTTCCTCCGCTGTTCTCTCCCAGTAGCCCCACACCGTACCTGACCCCGAGCAGTCATTACATGCGGAAAATGGAGATGCAAACGTAGAAACCGAAGACAGGACCAAACAGCAGGGCGCCGAGTCCGCTCTGACCCTTGCGCAGGCCCTCCCAGCTCAGAACTGTTTTTATCATGATTCTGAACTGTTGTCTTTTTCACTTTTGTTCGGTTCTATGTGCTGGATAGAATTTTCCAGAGGCTTCCAAACAAACTGAATGCAGAAGCCTATAGGAGAACCCAGCTGCCTTCCATTAAGCGGGATAAAGAGACTTGCAAAAATGCAAAATAACCATTCTTCTCGTTTTTGAATAGATTAGTTTTCATTAAAATGTTATTTTATGTTGTTGTATAATGGGTTTATTGCATTATTTTTAAATACACTGTTACATATTGTTAAAATGTCTGTTTTAACCCCTAATTTGGTAACTACTGATAGATATGATCTATATAAATAAAAACTCCTTGGGGTCCTCCGCCTTTAAGTAATCTCTATATCCTACGTTGGGCTTGAACTCATGACCCTGATATCAAGACCTGAGCTGAGATCAAGAGTGGGATGCTTAACCCACTGAGACACCCAGGGGCCCCATGGGGGGTCCCCAATTTTTGAAGGGTTCTGAGACCCCAAATTTGAGGATTGCTGGTGTAAGAAGAGCTCAAAGCTAGCAGGGAGAGCTGGTGACAGCCAACACATGGGTGACAATCTTCCCAGCCATGCAGCACGTACTTCTGGAAGGATTCCCTGGTTGGCTGCTTGGACAGGACGTAAGAACCACGCTCACCGCCTGCTGTCCCGGACAGTTCTTTTTTTTTTTTTTTTTAAGATTTTATTTATTTATTTATTTGACACAGAGAGAGAGAGAGAGAGAGAGAGAGAGAGATTGATCACAAGTAGGCAGAGAGGCAGGCAGAGAGACAGAGGGAAGCAGGCTCCCTGCTGAGCAGAGAGCCCGATGTGGGGCTCGATCGCAGGACCCTGAGATCATGACCTGAGTCAAAGGCAGAGGATTAACCCACTGAGCCACCCAGGTGCCCCCAGGACAGTTCTTGGTCAGGTTTGCTCTTTCCAAGGAGGATGGGCCAGTCTCGCTTGTAGGCCCTGGTTTTTCTGAGTGGCCCAGGAAGTGCGTGGCTGGGGGCCTCAGGGCATGGAGGGGGAAGGGGGCAGTTTGAAGAGGGTGTGGGGCGTGAGGGGTCCCCCTTCTCCCCCTGTCCCCCTCCCCCTGCTCACCCATGCAATGGGAAGTGGCTTCTTTCTTAGAGAAGCTTCTGGAAGGATAAAAAGACTCTCTAATCCTGCCCCCTGAGAGGCCTGCCCCAGAGGGTCTGTCTTCCTTCCTTCTCTCTCTCTCTCTCTTTTCTTCCTTCCTTCCTCTCTCTTTCTTTCTTTCATGTTAGTAACCATAGGGTACGTCATTGGTTTTTGATGTCATGTTCAGTGATTCATTGTTTGCGTGTGACCCCCGATGCTCCCTGCAGTCTGTGCCCTCCCTAACCCCCGCCGCGGGGCTCACCATCTCCCTGCCCCCCTCAGAGAGAACACCTGGCAGGTGAAATGATTGTTTCCCGGACACAGGCAGAGCCATTGCTCTGAGGGGTTAAGAACCACCATCCACGAACCCATTCATAAAACGAAGAAGGCCAAGGGCAAGGTCATCTGAGGCTGTCGCTTCAGCCCACGTTCTTTTCTGACGAGAGAGCTCTCCGTCCATTAAAACTGCATGAGCTCCTCTGCGACTAGATTTGAATGCATCCGTTTTCCCGTAAACCTAAACTAGCCCTTTCAAAATGAAAAGTTCACAACGACTCCTCATACTGGGTGGAGTCAGGAGCCCCGTGAAGGACAAACCTTAATTAGACTTGATTTTTTAAGTTTTCCCTCGTGGTTTTTAATTATTAGAGCAAATGTCTCTGATGTTGAACTTCACGTCAGGGAGCCTCAATGCCAAGGCCCTTAATAAATTCCATGCACTTTTTACAAGGTTACGTTCTTCGGAGAACTGTCTGCACGTCTTTCCAAACCCCTCAAGACTGGACACTAAGGAGTATAAATAATCATTCTTTAAAAATTATACTTCCTCTACAACCTTGAATTTGAAATGTGAATATATGAATATAATAGGTCTGGAATTACTATGCAGATTTATGGGGATATCAATTTAGGTTATATCACAGGCCCAACTAGGCCTTTCATTTTGAGGCTGGGGATTTGTTAACGCTGGGATAGAGTTTGGGGAAAACGTGATTCTCACAGACGCGACTGAAGCTCTCTGACATGGGGGTCCTTTGCAGAGTTAGACCTGATTCTGAAATTGAGAAGACAGGAATAAAAATCAAATCTTGAACAGAAGTAGCTGGAAATTACAGAGAGGAGTGATGCTTTGCTCCAACCTTCCCACTGTTTCGAAGATGGGTTTGTTTGTTTTGTAAAACAGCCGGCATAATTCAGCTGGAGGAGGTACAGAGATCTTTCTGCTCCTTGTTTCAGTAGAAATCGATTGGCTGTAGCAGGTGCAGCTGTCCCCCCTGCGTTTAGTACCTCAAATAAAATCACCCTCCTTGTTGGCACGACTGATACTTCTTTGGTCTTCGTGTCCGCGGCTAAACAAGTATTAATTAGATAATCCGCCGAGGGCTGGCGGAGGGGGAGGAGACGAGGGAAGGCAGCGGCCCAGACTTGGCCGCCCTGATTTGTGCATCGTGACTGCGAGTTGCTCGGTGGACGGAGGGAGTCCTGGGGGAGCTGAAGGAGCGGCTCCGGGCAGCTTCTCACCTGCATTACGGACGGTCCTGGGGAGGAGAAGCCCAAGTTCAAAGCCAACGGCGGACACCACCTCCCGGGAGAGCCGAGCCCCCCCCCCCCCAAGATTTCTAGGGGGAGGTCTCGAAAGCTCTCGCGCTCTCCCTGGCCACCCCCAACCCACCCCCACCCCCCAGCCGCTAGGGGCCGAAGTGGGGAGAGGGGAGAGGGAAGGAGCAGGATCCGGGGTGGGGGCGGGGGGCTCGGCGCACTAGAAATGCCCAGAGACGCAGCCAGACTCGGGTGGGTGTAAGTGCGGCGGGGATGAACTTAGCGAGGGCAGGCGCTGACTCCCGAAGATGCTCGCGGCTCTCTGACGATTCTCTTTTCTCCTCTCCGACCCTCAGGTCACCCCCCACCGCTGCGGGGCTCCCTCGCGCGCGGGGCCACAGGGCCAGTTCAGGCCCTCGCTGCCCCTTTAAGGGTTCCCGAAACTTTCCCCCTGGTATCAGATGAGCCTCGTCACATCCGTTGGCCGTAGCAGCGGGGCGCATTCCGAGGAAATTCAGGACTCGAGTTTCCCGGGGAAGAGGCGCGGCCCGACGCGAGCGAGAGCGGGTAGGGCGCGCCGGTGCGTTCCCGCGGACCCAGCGCTCCGCTGTGACCTTGGCCGCGGGGGAGGGGCCCGGCTCCTGCGGGGCAGCCGCCGCCCGCCAGAGGGGGCAGCGGCGACCAACTTGCTCAAGTTGGCGGCGCGGGCTGGGGCGGCTCCGGCTCCGGCGCCTCCTCCCGCTTCCCCGGTCCTCCTCCCGCGGCGCTCCTCCCAGCGGCCGCCGCCCGCCCGGTGCGCGCCCAGCCCTGCCCGCAGCCCCGCGCCGAGCCGCCGCGCCGCCGCCACCACCGCCACCGCCGCCACCAGCGCCGGACGGGACGGGCCGGGCCGGGCGCGCCCCCCGGGCCCCGCAGCGGGCATGGGCGCGCAGGCCCGGGCGCTGCTGCTGCCGCTGCTGGCCCAGTGGCTCCTGCGCGCAGCCCCGGCGCCAGCCCCCGCACCCCTCAGGCTGCCCCTCCGCGTGGCCGCGCCCACCCCCGGGCCCGGGACCCCCGCCGCGCCCCGCGCTGCACCCCAAGCCGACGGCCTGGCGCTCGCCCTGGAGCCCGCCGGCGGCGCAGCCAACTTCTTGGCCATGGTGGACAACCTGCAGGGGGACTCCGGCCGTGGCTACTACCTGGAGATGCTGATCGGAACCCCCCCGCAGAAGGTAGGTTGGCGGGCGCTCGCTCACCCAGCGGACCCGCGCCCCACCACCCCTGCGGTCCCCCAGGCTGCAGCCACGGGTTTTCCGGGGTTCGGGAGGGAGCGCCCAGCGGAGCGTGCGCGCGGTTTAGCGTCGCCCCCAACCACACCTCGGTAGAGCAGAGTGGGGACACGCCGGGGGGTCCCTCCGCGCCGGGAGCGGGGCGCGCGCCCTGGGGACGCGGAGCGCCGACCGTCCTGCCCCGGGCTCAGCCGAGGGTGTGCGCGAGTGTTTCAGAACTTGTTAGCCCTCCCCTCCGAGCGGCGGGGCGGCGAGCGCCTCCAACGGGCAGCCCTTCTGGCGAGCGGGGAGCCGGCACCGTGGGCCTCGGGCGCGATGCTGTGGCTCCTGGGGGCTCACCTTGGATGCCCGATCTCCTCCCCGCCCTCCCACCCCCTTGCTGTCTCATTGCTACGGGGGCTGGTGGCCGGCTCCGGAGGCGCAGTGCCTGGAGTGGGATCTGTGCGCGAGCCCCGCCGAGCCGCCCAGGACGCGGAGGCTCGCTGGCTGCGGGCGGAGGGGGCCGCGTGGCTGCCGCGCGGCTCTGCTCTCCCAGAGTTGGCTCGTCGGCTTCCTCCCGCCCGCCCAGCCGCCCAGCCTCGCTGCACCGAGCCAGCGTCTGCACACGTGTGTGTGC
Organism: Mustela nivalis; assembly: GCF_964662115.1. Lineage (NCBI taxonomy): Eukaryota > Metazoa > Chordata > Mammalia > Carnivora > Mustelidae > Mustela > Mustela nivalis. The sequence goes on along the minus strand of NC_139020.1, from coordinate 4,254,377 downwards.
AATGTACTAAATGCGGTCCAGCTCCTGCGGAAAAATCCAGGCTGAGTAAGGCTTCCGGGGACCGAGTGGCCTCCCGATGACCAAATAAAAATAAAACCCAGCAGCCTTCTTTTTATTTCAATCTGATTTTATTTATTAGCACTTCTTGTAGCAAGAAACGAATGCCCCCCCCCCTCACCCCTCACCCCCGGCTCAGTAATCTTAAGAGAAACAATTCCCCAAGTCGATTTGGTCCCCCCCTTTCCACGTTTACCTGATCTAAGTGTGATTTGAAGTCAGGTTTTTCTTATCAATTGAGTACAGTCCCAAGATACTTTGTTTTTATTTTTAACATTGTCATTTGAGTTTCAATTCAGCTATGATTCCCCCATAAATAGAACATACTCATGACTTTGGTGTAATTCTAATTAAATTATTCAAGACTTGCTTAAGAGGAAAGACGCGCCATGCTAATTCTTTTTAAAAAAAGAAACTCTACTGAGTAACTTCTATACTTGCTTAATTAGTCTTTTTAAAAACAACCCTCCAGAAATGTGTTCTGCTCAAAACTTGAACTCTGGTTGCCTTTCCTCTAAGCCTTGCCTTCCCGGTGGAGGGTGGGCAGGGAGGGGGAGGGTGTCAGCTGAGGGAGCTTAACTTGACCGCAGGGGTGTGGTTGCTGGTCAGAGCCGCCATGTGAAGACACGCGCTCCTGGTGAGAACCTTGTACTTTCTGCCTTCCCAAGATTTCCCAGTATTTTGTGGATGACCCTCTTTTGTGGCCCAAGGATGAGCTTTCGAACAGGAAATGACTCTCTGTTTATGAAATATGTGCTTTGTGGGGAAGTGCTCTTGTTAATTTTTGAGTGGAAGGGAAGTCTTTGTACTAAAGTAAAGATTTGGGCACTTTGGGCACTGTGATAAAAGGGGTCCTAGATATCTCCCTCCAGGGAAGACGGGAAGGGGGGAAAAAAAGCCTTGAGAAGGGGGCGGGGAATGGGAAGATTTCTCTTGGGCTCTCAAAAAAAAAAAAAAAGCCTTTCATAAATAATACCTTTTCTTTATTAATTAATCCAGTGACCTTTATTTTATTATTTTTTTTAAAGTAAGCTCCAGGCCCACCGTGGGGCTTGAACTTACCTCCCAGAGATTGAGAGTCACGTGGTCTATGGGCTGAGCCAGCCAGGCATCCCAGTGACCTTTACTTTAAAATGATGAAGTTTAATTAACAGGATCATATTGCATGCCTAGTGCTTGTATCTTTACCTTGGCCAAGGAGGTAGTTCATTCAAGGTTATTTCTCAGTTAAAGATGAGCATGTTTCCAGGGAAGGCTGTTTTTAACAATCCAGATTTAATTTTTACATTTGACGGGGAATGAAATATTCTGTTCCTCCTTCTTGGCCTGATTTAGTAATAAGTTGTTTTATAGCACAATCCTTGCGTACGATCTCTCCAAAGGCCTACTATAAACTCTTGGGTACTAGTGACAAGCACATTGGGATTCATTTCTTCCCTCTCTCCTCCTGAAATGTCTCTGGCCACCAGCAAGATGTTTGCCGCAGGCCCTGGGGTGACTTCTGAACTCGGAGTGAGGTTTCCTGCTCTATTAACGGCCAAGAGTTATGCATTTATTCTTTGCTGATTCTCCTAAGCCTAAAATAAAACTTGCTTAGGTGGAGAGAAAAATGCAATTGTAAATTCAGGCATTAAATAACCAGGAGTTTTTGGAGAGGTAACAGTCCCTAGCCATGGGGAGGTCTCCCCTCGCGTCGAGCGCCGTGCCGTGGGGGTGTTGTCCTGGGGGGATCCTCGCAACCACCCCACGGCTCTGATACCCATTTAGGGGTTGGAAAAACAAGCGTGGAGAGGTTGAATGACTGGCCCAGGGAGCAGGACAAGAAAGCGGGAGAGCCAGCAGTGGACTGCGAGTAGTCCACGTGGCTGGACTCCAGAAGCTAGGTGGCTAGACTCCACTGGGCATATACCTGCCTGCTCCCTTTCTTCCCTGCTTCCTTTTCTTTTTCCCCTTTTTTTTTTTAAGATTTATTTATTTATTTGACAGAGAGCACAAGCAGGGGAGCGAGAGGGGGAGGGAAAAGCAGACTCCCCGCTGATCAGGGAGCCCCAGGTGGGGCTCAACCCCAGGACCCTGGGATCATGACCTGAACCAAAGGCCGATGCTTGATCGACAGAGCCACCCCAGCACCCCTATTTTTCTCTTTTTAAACAAAATTTGGCCTTTAACTACCCTATCCAGGGAGAGATCCCTGGACCTTAAAGCCCAGGGTGTTAGGGACTTAATGGGTGACCAGCGATGGACTCCAGCCCCGTGCCGCCCTGCAGCCCTCCCCTCCCTGCAGGGCAACCTGCTGCATCGTTGGCTACAGGGACGCATGGGAGAGGGAAAGGTCACCAGAACCAGCGCTGCCCAGACCCCGCTCTCCTGTGGGAAAACCCCACTGTTGGACATGTGCTCGTTCCCTGAACGCTTCCACCAAGAACTGGGGGGGTCCGTCGTACTGCCTGCCACCGCTGAAGACATCACAGGCATGTGCCCCGAAGCCCATGCGAGAGCAGGGCCACGTTGGCATGGAGATGAGTGCCAGGTGTTCGATACCATCACGTGACTCCTTGTGAACAGTAGAGAACCAGCAGCCGCTTGAACCATGCAATTTGGTCTTATTAATAATAATAATGGTGTTCTAAAGTGATTATAATTATAGCAATTTCCATTATTTTAAAAAAAGGCTTTCACCCTGACGCAATCAATCTGCCTGGAAATGCTAAGGGTCTGCAGCTCTATACCTTGTAATGGCCTCAAAAAGCCCTTAGGGATTTCTGTTGAAAGATTTTCTGTCATCTCCGCTAATACGGAGGAAACAGACGGCAACACGATTTTCGTGTTTAAACATTCTACTGTAAGGAGCTAAGAAATTATTTTGGGGACTCACATTTTAATCATGGCGCATTGGCTTACCACTTCTTAGTACACAATTGTTTGGAAGACTTTGGATTGAAGATATGTGCCAAGTATATGCAATTTAGGAGTTTGTCTTTTTTAGAATAAGCAATCCAGTGTCCCTAAATTACATGAAACTCACTGCAGGCGAGGCTGGAAAAAGGCAGGCAATGGGCACCGAGAATAAACTTGATGGAACGCAGCGAGACGGTGAAGACGGAGGACAATGGGAAGCGGAGAGATGGCGGGGGTTCGAAGAACAGGAAAGGCAGAGCAAGGCTCCCCCCAGCTCCTGGGAGTGGCACATGGTAGTAGCGACTCTGAGCGTCATGGAGGAGTTCAAGATGCAGGTCCTCCTTCGGAAGGCAGAAAAGCCAGGCCGAGGCACCTGCTGAAAGCACCTTAGAGGGACAGTCTGAGAAGTCACTAACAACCGTCAATATTAACAGCTAACCTTTATCCCAGGCTCACTGGATGGTGGGTACCATGCTAAGTGTTTTGCACAGATCACCTCATTTATTCTCCGAACAGCCCTAGGAAGGAGGTGGAAGTTGTGCGACTTAATTATCAGACAGAGAGAGCAGAGCCCAGAGAGGCCCAGTAATCTGTCCAAGGTCCCCTGGTGAGTGGCAGAGCTGGGGTGTCCGTCAGGGAGTCTGCCAGTTCCGTCCTGCAGACCCAGCCCTTCGCTCCTGCTCCCCTGTGCACTTGGACTTTAAAAAAAAAAAACAAAAAACCATTTTCATTCACCTGTGGAGGACTTGGGTGTGGCTGGAAGCATCCCGGATGCTGGTGGCTTTACACTGGTGATGGCAGTGGGCAGGTGATCGCACGTGCTGCCTTTCCCTTATTGGTTGGAGATCTTTTGAGCTTTTAGCCTCCTACAGCCGCTGTCACAGATCCCACAAAGCAGGTGACTTAAGACAACAGAAGTGTATTCTCTTGCAGTGCTGGAGGCCAGTCACCCCGAGGGAGATGCCGTCAGGGCCCTGTCCCTCCCCTGACTCTCCCAGCTTTGGTGGCTGCCTGGAGTCCTCCTCCTTGTTCTACGGCTCCGGGCTGCATCTCTTCGGTCTCTGTGTCTGTCTTCAAATGAAATCCTCCCCCCACCCCGTGTGTAAGTCTCTAGGTCCAAACTGGCTTCTGAAAATGACACCTGTCATTGCATTAGGGTTCACCCCGCTCTGTTCTGACCTTATCTCAGCTTCGTTACAACTGTAGAGGCAGAGATTAGGATTTCAACCTATTTTTTTTATATAATGCATTTTAGGGCCACCTGGGTGGCTCAGTTGGTTAAGCATCTGACTCTTGGTTTCTGCTTAGATCTTGATCTCAGGGTCATGAAATCAAGTCCCGGTGTCAGCCTCCGTGCTCAACACGGAGCCTGCTTTTCCCTTTCCCTCTGCCCTTCCTCACCGCTCCTGCTCTCTCTTTCAAATAAACAAAATATTTTTAAAATGAAAAAAAAAAAAGACTCTAAAGCATCCATCACTCCTCTTTGTTGAAGACGTTTGATAGAGAATACAGACCTCTCTCCTCTAGTATGTCTTCCTGTCCCATAACACTTTCTTGACTTCTGATGTCCTCTGTTGAAGACATGTGGGCATCACCTCATCCGGGCTTTCTGTTCCTCCTAGAACATTGCTGGCCCCTCTTAACTAAAAACCAAAAGGGGGAGCTTAAGGTTGGTTCTTGTCATGTTGGACCCGAGGACAGACGTTTCAGGGCAGTGTTTTCCTTTTCTGCTGGTGCCTGGCAGCGTGCCTTGGGGTTCGTAGCTCAGACACAGTATGGAACGGGTCAGGCCTTTTGTGTCCGGATTCAGGGTCCACCTCGGGGTTGGTGGCTGCTGACCTTTGCCCCAACCCAGGCAGGGTGAGGCGGGAGTACACAGGTCCATGGTGATGGTGGGCACTTCTGTCTCCAGCCGAACAGCTCCTCCAATGACCAGCAGTGGGGCCCCTGCTCATGCTCGGCTCCATGGCCCTACATCCTGGATTCCTTCTTGCCCAGCCTGGGCTTGGTGTGGCTTGGTGTACGTTGGTGACGATGGACACTATCTAGGAAACCAGTGCAGCTGTGAGGCAGGTGCGTGGCCCAGCTTGCCTTCTGTGACTTCGTGGATGTATGTTCACGGGCAAAATGTGAGTAAGGGTGTATACCTCGTATTCTGGGCTAGTTTCCTGAGCCGTGGAGAATGTGCGTGATTCACAGTTGGATGGGCTATCGCTTGGTGCCCCATTGGCCCCTTCTGGTCCAAATGAACTATTTGATTTTTTGCCTGTGGCTGCTCAGTTGCTTTTTTGCTCTTGGAATTCTCAAAGAGGAAAAAAAAAATACTCTTGGTGTAACCAAGTGAAAGAAACAAAACTGGTGTAACCGCATTTAAGAAACCAGAAGGTTTGTTTATGGGTTAATGTGTGCTAGCCAACACGGGTCCCGGGTTGGACATTTTTGGATTTTTATTATATGGTGCGTCATATACCTGTACCTGGAAATACACAGTCTTAGCATTTCCATTTTAGAAAGATAAAGAGGACTGTCGGAGGAGTAAAGCGAGTGCTGCCCTGGGCAAGCTTCATCATTCTGCGGAGCCGTAAAGGCTGTGGGAAACCTCTCTCCTTCCCTTTCACACTAGACCGGGAATGGCCCAGCGGGAGGATTTATACCTGGTCTCGCTCAGGCCAGGCTCGTGCTCCCACTGCTGAAGCCCTCCAGAGCCCGCACTGGATAGATGGCCTCAGTCGGCAGTGGGCAGGGGACTACCTCAGGCTGCCAGCCATGCAGACCCCCTGCCTGGGACAAAACAACAAACCCAAATGCCCCCAAACCCCCAAAACCCAGCCCTAAGCCAGCCCCTCAGAAAGTGGTGACATGGGGGGCGAATGGAGGAGAACACTGAATCAGAAAGTCTTCCAGGCAGCAGAGAGGTGGGGACAATCAGGACCCTTGCCGGAAGGGACGCTGCTGCTTGGGGAAGGTGGATGGGGATTCCCGAAGCGTCCGTGGGCATCCAGAGCCCTTTCCGTGACACCAGGCTGCCCCCTGGAAACCAGAAGCATCTTCCAGTGGGACAAGTTGCTGGGAAGCTGGCTGAACTGCATTCATTTGGGACTGGGGTGTTTGGGTGCTGATCCCGGAGGTGGGGCCTGCCGAGTGCTTGGTGTGGGAGAGCCTCTTGGCGCCTCATTCCTCAGCTTGTAAATTAGGAGATTGGAGACCGGGTGACCTGAGCACCCTGCTAGGACTCGAACACTCAACGGCTATGATCTGTTGTAGTTCTGAATGCTTTCAGAAGTTCGAATTTTCAGCAGGTGTGTGCAGGCAAGTCACCTAGATGTCTGTCAAAATGCAGAATCTATCTCGGTGTCCTGGGAAGGGCGCAGGGGCCAGAGGAGAATGAGTGCCACAGGCTCCCCCGTCCCTGCTACAGCTTTTGTCCCCAAGCCCAGCAGGCCTAGGAAGGACTAAGGGCGCCTGCTACAGCTGGTTAAACACAGTTTCCCGGGATCCAGCCCAGATGGACCAGATGAGACACTGGGCCTGAGAATCTGCACTTTTACCATGCCCTCCTGGTGCCCTACCCCCAGCCCCCATCAGTCGCTCGCCCCCCATCCATGGATGCTGTTTGGGAGCCACGAGAGAAGCCATGGTTCCCTGCGTGGAAGGGGTTGGTTCTTTTATCTTCCTCAGTGTGGTTGTTTGGTTAGCGTTGCCCTCTGCGGGTTTATTAGCAAAATCTCTACCTCAAGCAGATTGTGTTCCAAAAACTTCTTGTTTGGCAGGTTGGAAACACGGCTTGGGTTTTCTCTAGGGAGAATGTTCTAAAGGCGTGTGTGCTGACGGTGTCCTTTTTAAATTTCCTTCTGTCACAGAGCGATAATTTGTAAATCAATAAACATGAATTAGTAGGAAAACGAAATGAAAATAAAAAATGTCTAGATCACAAGGGCTACTTTTTCAGTTATTGGGTTCAGCAGACATGGAGTTCGGGAGGGGGAGCTGATGTCGGTTTCAGGCCCCCCATCCTGTGGCTACCTTGTCGCCGACTGGTAACTGTTGCTTTGTGGCTTGGTGCTCTAGAAAGTGTCCTTGCTCTGGAAGAGGACGAATCCAATCAGAAGTTGTTACCAATGGTTCCAGTAACAGATTTGTGTTGCTGCCCCTCCCCCTAGTGGGAGGGTGGTTATTTTTGTTTAAGCGAAAAGGAAATGTGATAGTGTTGGTTTCTCTGCTTCCTAGTCCTCTCCACGGAGGGTGGGCAGAGAGCTTTTACCCAGGGCAGCAAATTGGTCTGACACAGACGTTTTTCCATCCCCCATCCCCGGAAGCTGTGCCCTAGCTGGGGGACATATGGTGCTGTCTTGAGACGTTTGGGTTGTTACATATTGGGTGGTTTCACCAGGATGCTGCTGAAGGTCCTGCAAGGCACGGGACAGCCCCCCCGTGACAAATAATGATGTCACCAGGGGTGAGAAATCCTGGAAACAACCAGGCCTGGGAGCAGGGAGGGGAGAGTGTCCAGGAGGGGCAGGAGCAGGGAGTGACCGCTACGACACCTGCGGCTCGCCCCTGAGCCTCACCGCCCTGTCTCGTTCCAGCATCGTGGTTCTGCTCATTCAGAATCTTTACTGAGCACCTACTGTGTGCCAGGCCCTGTGTGAAGCCCTGGGATGCACCACTGGTTGACAAGGACAGAGATGGTCCTTGATTTTCTAGAACCCATGTGCTCGTTGGCAAGATAGACTGTAAACACAGTAAACAGAATTTCCAGTAACTGCTGGGGCAGTCCAGCCTGGCGATGGGCATGGGTCAGAACAGACTGCTCCAGCCCGGCCGGGAGAGGAAAGCTCTTCGAGGAGGCACAGCTAGACGGTGACCAGCAGCGTGGAAGACCCAGCCTTGAGCAGTTGGGGAGAACCGGGTTCCAGGGTGAAGCCAGGCAGGTGAAGGCGCCTCCTGTACCCCCGGGCGGGCAGGCAGGGGGAGACACACGCCGAGAGTGCACGAGGGCCCTGGGCACCTCTGAGGAGGTGCCGGCTTTGGGAGCAGCTCCTCTTTCCTCTATTTTAAAATTGGGTTTTGGGGTTAGATTTTATTACAACAAAGTCCTTACAGAGGCAGTGCGCGCACATGCACGTGTGTGTGTGTGTGTCTAGCGAAGAGTTGGGGGAAGGGAGCTGAATAGGGTTAGCCAGGAGTTTCTGAATTCAAAAGGAAAATTAAGCTCAGCCTGCCCGGGGACGAGGGGCTGCCGGGAGATCACTGTCAGGTCCCCAGACACAGATGGAGACCAGCGTGCGAGCGAGCAGTGTGTTTGGGAGCGGATCTCGGGAATCGCACGTAGTGGGTGAAGTGAGAGGGGAGGGGAAGCATGTAGCAGGGGAGGGTGCCGGTGTGGGCAGCGGGCACGGGCCCCCGAGGATCCCTGGGAGCAGATGCTGGAGAGACTCAGTCCCGGCTGAGGGCAAGGGCACGGGCATCCCTCCCCCTTCACCCCGAATCCCTCCCAGGCTCTTGCCAGGTGTGGGCTGAGGGCTGCCACCGCGGGGGCTCACCTTCAGCGTCTGGGGTCCTCCGGCTGCTTAGAGAAGGCGGTCAGGCGGCGTGCAGGGTCGTGCACCCGGAGCCTGGAGGGTCACGGAACTGTTGGCTCAGTCTGCGGCCCTCCTGCGGGCCCTGTGGCTGGCCAGGTTGGCCTCCTGTCTGGGGAATGAGGGAAGGAATGTTCTCTGTCCCTGAAGCTTTTTGAGAGCCTCATTCTGGCCCTGCAGAAAAACACTTTTAAAGCTCTGCTTTATTTATTTGTTTATTTTTAAGGCTCTGTACTTTAAAATCCTATCTCCCTAAAGTGATCTAGAATCTAACTCACAGAAGCTTCTGTGAGTCAGTCCGGAGTGTACCTCTCATTGATATCTGTCCTTTGAACTTTTTTCCAGAAGGGGAGGATGTGGGCACTGAGCCAGAGAAAATGGTTGGGGGTGGGGAGGGGGCAAAGGGAGATGATGTTTGAGGTTAAAAACAACCACAAAACCTCCTTTGAAGATCGAGTGCTCTGAACCAAAGACTTTCAACATCCCTTGCGTGCCTGGTGCCTTGCGATGCCCGAGAACAGGGTGACAAGGGGTACAGGATGGGGCCAGGTCCCCAGACCCACTGACACTCACATGTAATCCACGAGCTTCCTGGTGGCCTAAGAATTGATCACCCAGCTGTGTGCTTATTCTGACATATGCACTCATTTCAGAAATAGATGAGATACTTTGTCACCCTTTGGTCAGATGGCTTCTTAACCCTGTGCGACATGGTACTTTCTGGTACCCACTTCCCTGTTCATTCCACCCAAATGGGAGGGACTGTGGGCTGGCGGGTTGCAAGCCTTGCGCTGGGCGCTTGGTAGAGGGCCAACCGTGTGTCTGAGAACCATCGTCACCTTCCCCTGCACACCTGAGCTGGTGCCTTGCTCGGGGTTGCTTATCCCAGGGGCTGTGAACGCACGCCTCTCTGTCCTGAGTTTATGAGCCGGCCCAGCCCGAGAACTGAAACATCCTAGTGTCTGCGTTCAAGGCCTTGGGGCAAAGGCAGGGGCCTGCCCAGCCTCAAACCTCAGCTTCATGTCCCACCCCAGCGTCTGCAGAGCTGTGCATGGGGCTCCTGGCAGGGGCCCAGGGAGAGGCACAGGGATCCTGTGGCTCCTTGGATCCGCACGACCTCTGATCCCTGCCCCGGGAGCGCGTGCGGACCCCAGGGCCCAGAGGTCTTCCAGCCAGCCCCCAGGCCCCCGCGTCCTGCAGAGATTAGCGCTCGCACTTTCACTCTGTGTGTACGGATCGTGTGTAAGCTAGTGAGCCGTGGGGGTGCCCACGTGCCGGATTCTGAGCGCTGGTCTTCTGAGATTCACCACGTGTCTTAGTATGGCTCGGGGGCGGGGGGGGGGGGGATTTTGTTTTGTTTTTATGTCAGCACTTGGTCTTTTCAGGCTAGAAGCTCAGGATGTTGAATTCTAAGAAATCTTCTAGTAAAACGTTCTTTTTTTTTTTTTTCAGGTCTTATTTGTTTACTTGACATAGAGAGAGAGAGAGAGAGGGAACATAAGCCAGGGGGCGGGGGGGGGGGCGGGAGAGGGAGAAGCTGAGGTCCTGCTGAGCCGGGAGCCCGATGCGATGCGGGGCTCGATCCCAGGGCTCCAGGATCATGACCTGAGCCGAAGGCAGACGCTCAACAACCAAGCCCCCAGGCGCCCCTAGAACGTTCTCTTTCTTTGGGCTTCCCGTTATCCAGATGTTGGCCTTCTGGTTGGTCTCCTCCTAGTTCCCGTCCTTGGTCTTTGAGTTCTGCTCTGGGTTCATTTCTGCCACTTTCACTTTAATTTTCAAGAGCACTTCCTTTTCATCTCTGAATGTTCCTTTTTATGGTTGTACTTTACTCTCGTTTCAGAATTGCAGATTTGCTGTTTCTCTGAGGAAATAACTTACGATTTTTTTTTTTTTTAATTTTTCTTTCGGCTTCCTGCCTTTTTTCTTTTGGCCCCGAGTCCTTCTCTTGGGTTCTGCGTCTGGGCGTCTGGTCTGCGTCTCTCGCCAGAAGCTTTCCACAAATGTCCGGGGATTATTGGCTGACTGTTCGCGTTTAAAAAGGAAGTGTTAGGGGCGCCTGGCTGGCTCAGGCGGTGGCACACGTGACTCTTGATCTCCAGGTGGTGAGTGAGTTTAAGCCCCTTGCTGGGTGTGGAGTCCACTTAAAAAAAAAAAAAAAATTAAAAATAAATAAAAAGGAAACGTTACAAGGCATAAGCTGAGTATAGAGTGTATTTTTTAAAAAGATTCATTTGTTATTTTAGAGAGCGGGGGAAGGGGCAGAGGAATGAATCCCCAGTGGACACCCCCCCCCCACGTAGCCCAGTGGGGGGCTTTAATCTCCCGACTCTGAGACGGGGACCTGAGCTGTCCAGGGTTGGACGCTAACCCACTAAGCCACCCACGGGCCCCTAGAGGACTTTTGTTACTTACGTGCCTGCTTAGGTCCTGAAACGTGGCAGTCAAGGCGACGCTGTCACTTGGCCAGTGGCAGGGGCCTTCCGTTGGTTGTTGAACCAAAACACCTTCTCAGCCTTCTCCTCTCTGGCCTGGAGCTTTTCCCTGCAGCTGCCAATGTAGGGACTTGGCTGTGGACGGGGGACCTACGGTCTCCGGGAAGATTTCAGGGAATCTTATTTCTCTGGATAAAAGCGGCGGGCTTGGCTGGGGTGATGCTTTCTGCCCTTTCCTGCCTTTGATCAGGTCATGGGGGGGGGAGGGATGACTTCTGACCTTGAGAGATGGGGGTTGGGGGGGGAGCAGTGATTTGACGCTGATTTTCTTCGAGGTGCTGATCCGACACCAGCTGTCCCTAGACACGCTTCTTGCTTCTCAGTGTGAAGAGTCCCAGCTCGTCGGAGTCGCTAGGAACCTCGCTTTTACTCGTAGCCAGAAATCAGGCGCCATCGTAGCTTTGGGAGAAAAAAATAGCTTCATAATTTAAAAAAAAAAAAGGCTTTCAGATAGTTTGTCTTTCTTTTCTTCTCCTTGAAATCTCCCAGGAAGAGGAGGACAAGCCGAGAAGTCTTTTCTGTAGTGTCTTTGTTGCTCTTCTTGGCCAGAAGCTCATGTCCAGCGGGCACTGTGTGGGACCCCCTTACAGGGATGTAGGTATAGGCTTTGGCCATGGCAAAGGGCCATGGCAAAGGTCGTCTCCCAGAGGAGAGGCGACCCATCCAGCTGTTTCTGTAAGGGCTTATTGGGAACGCAGCCATCGGATTGGTGGTTTACCTGTTGTCTGTGCGTGCGTTTGCACTACAGCGGCAGAGTTAGCCTGAGTCTAGGGTCGTCCCTGTCCGGCTGTGTACAGAAAAAGTTTGCTGATCTCGGGGCTAGATCATCAGGTGCCAGAGACAAAGGAGGGAGGGAGCATCCGTGGCCAACAGGCGGGCTGTGGTTTTGTCCACCCCAGGACATACAGGGTGGGGAGCGAGCTCTGTGTGCTGGGTATGGGGGAAGGAATGCCCTAAAGGAGGAAGGTTGAGTCGGAGGGATCAGTTGAGTCGGAGGGATCAGCCACACCCGGAACGTGGTAGTCATGACGAGAGAGGAGCGCATTCTTCCCCCAACCTTCCTTCCCTCCTGTTCCGGGCGTTGTTGTGAGGCAGATGGGGACACAGTGAATCCCACCGCGCCTCCCGGCCCCACTGTAGGCTTCTGAGGTGCACCCTAGGCCCACGGTATCGGACGCCAGATACGGGCTTTGTGCTTAAGTTTTGTCTTTAGATAGGACCGGACTTCTAATGTCCAAAACAAACAAACAAACAGACAAACAGACAAATGAACAGCCACAAAGCTTTTGGAAAAATACAGTCTTTGCCCAAGATTTCATTCAAGGATGGGGAAGAACAGTTTGCAGAGTGTGTTCGAAGGGAGGTGTGGGACAGGAACAGTTCTCCTAAGATGTCCTCCCGTCACACAAAAGCTATATGGAGGGGAGTTTGGGAATTTCTAGTGAGGTCATGTAGTATCCTGTGGTGCGAAAATCCACTTGTGGGCATTTAGGCAAAGTTATGTCGGGGAAAGCTGTAAAAAGCGTTCTAGGCATCATGATGGCATCTGTGCCAGCAAGCCATTGGAGCCCACCGCCCAGGTGTCCATGGGGAGGGCACCGGCGGAGGAAGTGACACGGTGCGGCATGGGGCGCCTGAGCGAGCGAGGACCCTCTTTAAGGACCGCAAGTGAGGAAAGCCTAGCGGAGACAAGAGGAGAGCCTGCATCTGGCAGAACGGGTGGGCACAGGCGCCTCTCCCCGCCCTTCTCTCGAGACCGTCCGGGACCGAGGCCCCCTGAGCCGGGGGACGGTGTGGCTGACCGAGCCCCAGCCCTGCCCCATGCCCGTTCCTCTCCTGTGACAGCCACCCGCGCCCCCCGCTCCCCGCACTCTGCGGGCTCCAGCACGTCCTGGGTCTGCTGTGTGGGCAAGTTCAAGACCTCTGCAGATGCGTTCCGTGCTCTTTCTGCCCAGGAAGCCACCGGGCCAGATCGGCTTTGACTGCGACGACAAGCGGCTGGCCGGGCCGCGCTGCGTCAGAGATACCGGAAAATAAACAAATACACGATTCAAGCAGGTCCCTGTCAGGTGATCTTTTCCCGTGGATTCAGAAACTGCCTTTTCTTAAGAAGCTTCTGCTACGGAGAGAGGACTTTCTGAAGGTGGCACCGTGACATCCTTCCGTCCTTATTTGATTTCTGCCACCAGAAATGGTCTGTTTACTATGCATATAAATACTTGCGAACTCTTGGGTTAGAAACAGAGTTTACTACCTGTGTAAAAAATTTTCCAAAGAATTTTTATCCTTTTATTTAAAAAAAAAAAAAAAAAAAGATTATTTCAGAGCAGCAGGGAGGGGGGAGGGGCAGAGGGGGAGAATCTTCTCCCCGTCTAGGTGCAGAGCCCGAGGCCAGGCTTGATCTCATGACCCTGAGATCATGACCTGAGCCAAAACCAAGACTTGGAAGCCTAGCTGTCTGAGCCACGCAGCTGCCCCCAAAGAATTTTAGTTCTTCAAGGAAAAAAAAAAAACCCAACAAATCAGAGAAAAGTAGTACCTTCTGGTTAGTTTGCTAGAGCCATTGATTGACATCGGGGAAAATGGAAGTTTAGGATTCATTACTCCCATTTCACAGGTGAGGAGCCCGAGGCAGAGCCAGGATTTGAAAACAGCTGGTCTGGTCCCAGACCTTGTGCCCTGAGCCACCGCTAAGCTGCCTCCTAGCACATAACTTGTAGATATACGCGCTGATGGGGTTAAGTGCTCAAAATGTTCTTTTGTTTTTTAAGATTTTTTTTTTTAAAGATTTATTTATTTATTTGACAGAGAGATCACAAGTAGACAGAGAGGCAGGCAGAGAGAGAGAGAAGCAGGCTCCCTGCTGAGCAGAGAGCCCAACATGGGACTCGATCCCAGGACCCCGAGATCATGACCTGAGCCAAAGGCAGCGGCTTAACCCACTGAGCCACCCAGGAGCCCTAAGATTTTTTTATTCATTTGAGAGAGAGAGACCACAGCAGGGGGAGTGACAGGCAGGAGACGCAGACTCCCCGCCGAACAGGGAGCCTGATGCAGGCTCATCCCAGGATCCTGAGACCATGATCTGAGCCAAAGGCAGACCCTTCACTGACTGAGCCCCCCAAGGGCCCCCAAAATATTCTTCTCATTCCTATAGTTTATCCAAAATTTTCCATCACTGGTCCATGAGCACTGGGGAGCCCCGTGCGGAATGGGGGACTCATTCAATTGAGGAGAAACGTCCCGTCCGTGAGCGGAGTCTGTGCGCGTCTTGGAATCGCAGGTGCCCCGTAAACAGTCGTCCATGGGTTTATTCGCCAGACTGTTCTGGACACTTGGCCTCCTGGAGGAGGTGCCGGCTGCCTTCTTCCACAAGCTCCTCTCCCAGAGCAGCCCCGGAATAGCACTGGGCCATCGAAGGCTTGATCTGAACCGTAACCATCAACTCCCAGCAGCGACCGCCCTGCAGAACCCGAGTGGGGCCGTCTCTCCCCTCTTTCCAATCAGCGGGCGACGGCGACGCCCGCCTTGTTCCAGTGCCGTCCGCTTGTTTGTGGGCGGTCTGAGAAGGCCAGGGGCCGCGCGGGGCCGCTGCTCTTTCCCCAGCTGTGTATGTGGGGTGGCGGGTCGGCCGCCGGCTAGCTCCCCTTCGTCCTCCCTCCGCCCCATTCCCGCACCCCTCCCCACCTCCGGGGGATGCTGCTGCAAGGGGAGGAGGAGGAGCCCAGCGAGGACGGGGGTGCCCGGGACGCCCCTGGATGGCATCCGATGGGGTGCTCGTGTGCAAACCCACACAGGGGGACCGAGGAGGCGGGCGTTTTCCTGGGACAGACCCTCTGTCCTGTCTCGGTGGCCAGCTTCCATGAACCCCACTGCTCAGTCTCGCTTGTCCAACCTGGCTTGGGATTGGGTTTGGTAGGATGAGAGAGAATTCAGGGTATAAACGCCACTCCCCGCTCCCTGCTGGTTTTAGCGGCTGTGCTTCCTTCCACCGCTGCCACCTCCTCCAGGCCCTGGGCCACCGTGCCCTTCACGCCCAGCCCCTGGGCACCTGGGCTCTGTGACCTTGCCCGTGCCCACACCTCTGTGGACCGCCGGTCCAGCAGCCTCCTCCCGCGAGCCTGGACTAGACCCCCTCCGGCTGTGATCGCTTCGCACAGCCGGTAATGACAGCCCGGCACCTTCCTACTTCAGGAGTCTGTCCAAGTCTCTGGCACTTCAGGGGCTCCCGGCTGGCTCAGGCCATGAAGCATGCAGCTCATGATCTCAGGGTCGTGAGTTTGAGCCCCAGGTTAGGCTGTGTGTGTTTTTGTTTTTGTTTTTTAAAAAGGTAAATTTTTGGAACTTTAAATTTGGGCTCGAGTGGGTCTGTAGTCAGAGTGGTTGTCCCATCTGTCTCCACCGTTGCCCAAATAATAGTCGATGTCCTAACCCCCACTATGTCAGACCGGGACTGTATTTGGAGATGGGGCCTTTCAAAGGTGACTACATTAGGATGAGGCTATCAGACCCTCCTCCTGTCTGCCCAGTGTCCTTCTTAGAAGAGGTTTGCACACACAGGTGGCAGGGCGTGTGTGCGCAGGGGAATGGCCTCGTGGAGAGGCAGCAGGTGGACGGCCCTCGACACACCAAGGAGAGAGGCTTCAGAGGAAACTAGCCCCCTCCTTGATCTTGGATTTCCAGCCTCAGAGCTGTCAAGAGGATGAATTTCTGTTCAGACCCAGGCTGAGCCAACTAACACAGCCTCCCTCCTGGTTCATGGTGGGGTCCTAGTGCATGGGGTCCCCTGGAGGTCCCCCCGGCTTTTCCCACCCTGCCGTTGCTCACCAGGCTTGGTCATGCTAGCAGGAAGGAGGACGGACTGGGCCTTCCGTGACAGAATGGTCCCTTTGCTGTAAGGTGACACCTGGCTCTATGTTCTGGACCATAACACACCTGTCTTGTGAAGTCCTGGTTCCTGAGTAAGTGAAGGCCGCGTGCCCACAGCCGCTGCTCTTAGCACTCGCTGGACGGAAGGGAAGCACGTTTCATGGGGTTACGCTTATTTATTTTTCTCAAATCAAGACACATGCACTTGGGGCAAAA
Organism: Mustela nivalis; assembly: GCF_964662115.1. Taxonomy (NCBI): domain Eukaryota; kingdom Metazoa; phylum Chordata; class Mammalia; order Carnivora; family Mustelidae; genus Mustela; species Mustela nivalis. The sequence goes on along the minus strand of NC_139020.1, from coordinate 4,238,263 downwards.
CCGTGACATGCGGGGCCGTGAGAAAATGACGACTGCTTTTGTAGCCAGCAACGCCAAGGCCAGGGCCGGCCCGCTGCCGGCCTTCCTGCGCACTTGAGACGGAAAGGATGGGCCGGGTTGGTCCGACACCGGGCCCTGCGCGCAGGAGGCTCTCCGCCTGGGCTCCCACCGTCTTGCCCCCGTCTCAGTGGTTCATCAATCTCAGACCCGGCAGCTTCCTCCGGGGAGCGGAGACTAGAGAGCAGCCGACTCCGATGTCTGTTCGGTCCGGGAGCCCCGAGGGGAGTGGCCGCGCCGAGGGCGAGTGCTCGATGGGTCTGGCCGCAGCTGCAGGCCCTCCTGGAAAGGAGAGAAAGTCGGCGTCCGTTTCAGCAGTTTCCGGCAGTAATCAGCAGTTGTCAGGACTTTGCAGGCGAGCAAGCCCAGCATTCTGTAGGATCACTGACAGTAATTAAAACTCAGAGTTGAGGGGCGCCTGGGTGGCTCAGTGGGTTGAAGCCTCTGCCTTCAGCTCAGGACATGATCCCAGGGTCCTGGGATCGAGCCCCACATCGGGCTCTCTGCTTGGTGGGGAACCTGCTTCACTTCCTGTCTCTCTTTCTGCCTGCCTCTCTGCCTACTTGTGATCTTTGTCAAATAAATAAATAAAAACAAAAAAACAAAACTCAGAGTTGACTGTTTGAGGGGCGCCTGGGTGGCTCAGTCAGTTCAGCGTCTGCCTTCGGCTCCAATCATGATCCGGGGGGCCTGGGATCGAGCCCCGAGTCGGGCTCCCTGCGGGGAACCTGCTTCTCTCTCTCCCTCTGCCCCTCCCCCACTTGTGCTTTCTCACTCTTGCTGCCTCTCAAATAAATAGAATCTTAAAAAAAAAAAAAATTATTTAAAAAGTTGAGGTGGCTGCTGTCAGCGACAGGCCCTGACGGGACGGGGCGGTGTGAACGGGAAAGGCTGAGAGTCTTTACCAAGTACAAAGCCGATTTTTGATGTTGGCTTTTCTGTGGTTTTTGCTGTCTTCAGGAACTGTGAAGTCATGGAAGACGGTTTCTACTGTGAATTGTTTTCACAGGTCCTCGTGACCCGTGGCAGAGGGGACGGTCGCCCAGTGTTGTGTGTGTGTGTCGTGGGACCAGAGTTTAGTTGCCTTGTATGGAAATAGAGAATGAGATTTTTTATTAGCTAAATTAGTTAAAGCCTAGTTAACCGGCAGCGTTCTACTGGTTTCAGGTGTACACTATTGTAATTCAGCGGTTTCTTGCGTTACTCAGAGCTCTGACCATTGCACTCTTAATCCCTTCTGTGTGGAAAACATGGGACACTTCGTGAATTCGCCTGTCGTCCATGCTTAGCGGCTGCGCTAATCAGCGAGCACGATAACTAGATGTCTGGTTAGCGGATGGTTGCAAGGTGCTGAATGAAGGCTGGATATTGACTTCAAATGGGGGGGCTGGGCAGGCGCCGTGATGATGAAGGGGTAGGAAGTCCCATCACGCGACCAACCCTTGGAGGCCTCCAGGGAGACGCGCATCCCATGTGCCGGCCCCAGAGGAGGAGTCCTGGGGGCCCTGGGAGGGCTCACTCACTTCAGATAATCCACAGGCTTCGCCGTGGCTCTGCTGGGAATCGGTGGGGGCTGTGAGCCCTTCAGCCTCCCGGAAGCTCCGTGAGGACCAGCACTGAATCCATCCTCAATAAATAGTTGTTGAACTAAACTGTGAAAGGAAGAAAGGGCCAAAACAGACGCCCTAGACTTGTTACAAGTTAGGACATCGGGTAATGAGCGTCCCCCTCGCTGGGGAGTTTGGCGGAAATGTCTGCAGCTTTCTGGGTGGTTCTGGGTGGTGGTACCTCATTAAAGGGGTTGGACTGCGTCTGTGGTCCCCGTTCCCGCGGATGTCAGGTCCCCGGGGACCCTGTTAAAGGTGTGGATTCCAGTTTGTGTTCTCTGGTTTGGAGCTGACCTGCAGGAGCTGCTGAAGTGATCCCAGTGGACACAATGGTGACCGCTCAGATTCATTTCAAGTCTTCTGCTTCCACGCCTCCTGATAAAATCTAGCCTCGTGTCCGAGGGTGGGTCCTGTGCTGTAAGGCAGTTACTCTAAGTCACAGGTGACTGACCACGTCCAGCAGGTAAATGATGTGTGTATCTACTCGCCTGGTCCTGTTCTGGGCAAAAGCGTGCAGCCATGAGCCACACAGACGTACCATCCGGCCCGCTCGGATCGACGTTGAGTGGGACGAGAAAGACACATCCAGTCAATATGCTGCTGTCTGGAAGGGGGGTTACAGCGCAGACAAAGGCACGTGGGGAGTAAGGAAGTGGGACTGTGTTCTGTAGAGTGGCTCAGGGCAGGGGTCTTCCAGGAGGCAGCACTGGAGGGAGGGAGTGAGGTCCGTGGGGACAGGTGTTCAGGCCCAGGGAACAGCCAGGACTCGGCCCTGAGAATGGTGTGTGTTTCCGTGATGGAGGAGGCCCAAGGAGGCTCCGGTTGGAGTGCGGGGGGCAAGCTGCGGGAGAGGCGGGGAGAGTCCAGTGGGAAGAGGGGCTTTGCTCTCGCTGAGAGCTATGTGGTCAAGAAGGTAAAATGAGGAGATTGGTTTTTGGAAATGCCAAAGTGAGACGCCTTCTATGCGGCAAGGTGGGTGGTCCCGGAGCGGCTGAATTGGCAGGTGGTGTTCAGACAAGGGGTCCCTGACTGAGACGTAAACCTGAGTGTCGACCACAGAGCAGTGTGTGAAGCTGTGAGATGAGGTGCAGTCTCCCGCGTGGAGACAGGTGAGGCCCAAGGACGGGCCCTGGAGACACCCCAAAACTTGGGGACTGGGGAGGTGAGGCGGAATCAGCTGAGGGCCCTGAGAAGGAGCAGCAGGGAGATGGGGTGGGAACTGGAAGGTGGGGGCGTCCCAGAGCCAGGGGAAGCAGAGAGTTAGGAACACGCCCAAATTCCACGATGGCCGGGGGACAGGAGGCCTAGTGGTTGGCCTTGGCGCGGGAGGCGGAGAGAGCGGTCCCCGTGGGTTCCAGGGAGAAGGGGGGAGGATTTGGTGCACCAGGGGCACTCAACGGTGGTACAGAAGCGCTCTCACGTGTGTGTTGGAGATCTCGCCAGGGTTAATACGTTGTACTCTTTCTAGCCAAGTCTTAATGTTTCCCATTTCTAGAATGTTCTGGAAGGTTTCTGTGTGGCTGTTCTATACCCTATTTAGAAAAAGTCTGTGTTTCGCTGGCGCAGAAACAAGAGGGGTGCATTCGTCATTTCTCCTTTGGGTTAGTATTCTTTCAAAATATCTGGACATCATAAAAATGTGGAGATCAATGGAGACTGAGATGTAATGTCTTTCCTGAGAGGAATTTACTTGGAAGGGCTTTAAAAACTCTTTTTAGCAGAGAATGATCTCTTTGATCGCCATATGCCTATTAAAACATTTTTCCCCCTCATGGGTTTAACGAGAAAAAAAACCATCAAAGCTTTTCACAAACCACATAGAAGTAATCGTTTTCTTAAATGGCCAGCCTGAAATTAGCAAAGGCTGGCAAACCCCAACACAATGCCCTTTCCGTGTGACTCCTTCCAGGTTTGGGCCGATCAGAAAGCATGCAAGGAGAATGCAAAATGGAGACAGCACTTGAGATTGTAAGCAGAACTCACTGGAAGGGGCTGCCTCTCGTCCCGCAGTGAGCCGAACTGAGGATTCTTGGGTCCTCACTCGTGAGTCATTATCCATGTCGCTGGAAGGTGTTCATACCTGTGTGACCCTTAGGATTTAAGTCATGCTCTCTGCTTTCAGAGCCCATGATGGTGGTATTGTGGGTAGTTTCATAAAATAAACCATGAGCAGCTAACCTGGCAGGCCCATTTGGCTGATCAGTTTAAAATCTAGTACAGTGTTTGGGCAGTTACGGGTCGTGTGATCGGCAGTTCGTGTCCCTGTGCTAATTCTTCTGTATTTCACACGGTATTGAAACGGATTCCTGTACCTAGACTGATAGCATCACAAAACAGAGGGAGTTGTTTTTTTCTGAAGTGTTTTGATTGGCAGAGTAAGGGGTTAGAAATTAAACTTGAAATTCAGTGGATAAGCCTCAAATAATTAATCTCTCGTTACTAGTGTTTCATTCTTCGCCAGCCCCATAGTCAACAGAGACTGAAGACCATCAGAAGAGAGAAAAGCCTTTTTTTTTTTTGGTCTCAATATTAGGTGGTAAAATCTGGAAGGGGCACTCGCTCGTCGTTCCCTGAGCACATGGTAGCTGCTCACAAAATATCTATTGAAAAAAATAATCTTCCCCAAAACCTTGAAGCAGAATTTCGAAGAGCCATGTGTACACCTGTGTCCTTAGTAGCCTTATTCAGCCAAAAGGTGGAAACAGCCCAAATGTCTGTTGATGGATGAATGGACAAACGCAACCTGATGTCTCTGTGGGGGGGATTATTATTCAGCCCTAAGAAGGAAGGACCTTCTGACACCTGCTACAACAGGGATGACCTTGAGGACCTTGTGCTCAGTGAAATATACCAGACGCAAGAAGAGAAACAATGTGTCGATTCCACTGGAGTAGTCAGAATCATAGACTCAGAAAGGAGGCGGGTGGGGCGAGGGCGGGGCTGGCGGAGGAAGGAGGAGTCAGTGTCCCGTGGGAACAGAGTTTCAATTTGGGGAAGATGGTCGTGTTTTGGAGGTGGGCAGTGGCAATGGCTGCGCAGGACTGACCTGGATACTTAAACATGGTTAAGAAGCAGATTTTCTGTGTATTTCACCGCGATTAAAAAAATGTATCTTATTGCTGAGAATAATAGCAAAAAATAAACCACTGGGTGATAACCGTAAGTTGACAGACTTGGCTTGATGCAGACAGTGATGCAGACAGTGCATATACACCTTGTCTTTCCTTTTTTTTTTTTTTTAAACGTTGACTGAAAACTGACGATATTTGCATGTGGGACCTGGGTGAAGTTTATCTCCTGTCTCTTTTCTGATAGATCGTAAATAGCTTTGAATTCAATTGCGGTTAACAACTCTTGAGCAAAAGGGAGCGTTTAGTGAACCTCTGGAAATACCTCGAGAGTCAGGCTATCACACCTTTGATGAGAACCTGCTTAAACTCCATTGGCAATTGTGCGAAAGAGCTGAGTTTTAGCTAAAACGATGTCTCCTAAGATCCCTGGAAACCTATAATGGGTTTTGGGGACAACAAAGTTGTGTCTTTGGGAAGGAAAAGGCCACCTTGCTCTCTGGAAATAGAAGTTTCCCTCCCTCCACAGTCACCCAAATAGGGACAAATCTGCTTTTGTACTTTATTTTAAAAAGCATTGTTTGGGGCGCCTGGTGGCTCAGTGGGTTAAGCGTCTGACTCTTGGTTTTGGCTCTGATCGTGATTAGAGTCGTGGGATGGAGCCCCAGGTCAGGCTCTGTGCTCAGTGGAGTCTGCAAGAGATTCTCTTTCTCCCTCTCCCTCCTTAAATAAATTTTTAAATGAAAATTAAAAAATAAAGCATTTTTAGTGTGAATGTTCTTTTCCATGGTAAAGAGGGTCATTATTTTCCGTGGCTTCAGTGAATGAGGTCGAGCCTTGTGTCTACATGGGACTCTTACATGGGACTCTTTAAATATCCACCTTCATTCCTCCTTCTGTGGGATTGCTTCCCGCCAGCAGGTGGATTACATAAACCCAGAGGCCAAGAGAAACTCCAGTCTGGGAGGTCCCCCTTGGCTGGGACATCTCCTAGGAAAGGGGCCCTTTGTGCTCTTTTCCACTTCCTAGCCCCCTCCCGAGTTCGCCTACACAGAGGGAGGGGCTGAGCAGGCAGACAGAAGCATCCAGGCCACCTGTCACTGAATACTCCTTTACAAACAAGCAGTGTGGCTTCCAGTTCTTCTTCTAGAAGCTTGGTGGATGTCAGGCTGCTTCTGGCTGCTCCACTATCGGTGCTTGGCTTTGCTGTTCATGGGGCAGAGAACCAGACTCGTGGACTGTTTGGATCTCTGGAGATGCAGCCTCTTGGCCAACAGCCCGCTCCTTCTTCAGGTGTGACGCCGGCAGCTGTGAGCCCAGTGGTGACCTGGCTCCTGATCCAGACCGTGGCTCTGCTGGTCCCCAGTCAGGGCGGCCCTGGATGTGGGACCACCCCAGGGACCTGCATGTGGATGTTGTCTTGGGTCTCTGCAGCCGAAAGCACAGGTGGAGCCTTCGAGGGCCAAGTGAGGCACGCCTAGTGGTCTGTGTTCCTGTACAAGGATGTGTACCTCAGACACCGCTCCATGAGGGCGGTGGGTTAAGAGGGTTCTGCTGTCTTCTTTCCAAGCATGCCCTGATGCTGTTGCTGTGCAGGGAAAAGCAACTGGTCTTGGACCTGGGAGGCTGAAGCCCCGTGTGGGCTGCGGGGGCACTGACCCTCTGTCTGCCCGGCCCCATAGGTGTCCCTGCACACTGGGGGAGACCCACATTCCAAATGGCCTCCCTTGTCTGAATTCTTTTTTTTTTTTCTTAAGATTTATTTGAGAGAGAGAGAAACTGCCAGCAGGCATGGGGAGAGGGGCAGAGTGAGAATCTCAAGCAGACTCCATGCTGAGTATAGATCCTGACACAGGTCTCGGGCTCACGACCCTGAGATCATGACCTGAGCCATACCCAAGAGTCCGACACTTAACCAACAGTCAGATGCTGGACCGACTGAGCCACCAGGTGCCTCTTCCTTGTCTGAATTCTAAGAGCAACAGCTAAACTTAGACACGGTGATTTTATTTTATTTTATTTTATTTTACTTACTTATTTATTTATTAAAATTTTATTTATACATTTGACAGACAGAGATCACAAGTAGGCAGAGAGGCAGGCAGGGGGTGCGGGGAAGCAGGCTCCCCGCTGAACAGAGAGCCCAATGCGGGGCTTGATCCCAGGACCCTGAGACCATGACCTGAGCCGAAGGCAGAGGCTTAACTTACTGAGCCACCCAGGTGCCCCAGACACAGTGATTTTAAAGGCTGAAATTATGCATCCATTTTATAGATGACCACACTGAGGTCAAGAGATGACTGTTTAGCCGATTGTAGCAAAGTAGAGACCAGCTCTTACTGCCTCACGGTGGGCCCGGGGCCTCTGACATGTGGGGCGGGGGGACATCCAGTCAGTCTGCTTTGGGAGATGGGCTCAGACCCCTTCTTGGGAAACCAGGCTTAGGCATCTGCTGAGGTTCTGTGCGGAGGGAAGCACTTGGAGAGATAGTCACAGAGAATTTGTTCAGCTGAGACGGGTGTTGTGGGCTGGGTTTGGGGGAACAGGCTCTCAGCAGAGTGTAGCTGGGGGGTGCCCGTGGCCGTGAAAGGGGCGGAGGAAGCAGGAGTGGGCAGAGGGAAGGGGGGTCAGGCTGTGATGAAGCCCGGGACAGCCTCTCCTGCCCCCCAGGGCACGCAGGAGCTAGAAGGACCTGCGAGTGGACCCGGCTTGGGCAGAAATGGACCAGGCCTTTATCAGCCACTATCACGCAGTTTTTACCTGTGGCTGTCCCTAGGAAGGGCGTGACCTTGGGGGGTGGGGGGAGACAGGTGACCTCTCCCGCAGCTGGGCAGCTTGGCCTGCCCCACTGGAGGCTCTGGGCCGTGCCCACAGGTTTACTTCCGCCTTCCACAGGGCAAAGAGGGTCTTTAAAATCCCAGGTGCTTAGAGGACTCTCTTGCTTTCTGGGGGCAGGGGCGGGGCTCGTGGGCTTCCCATCAGTGGGAAGACCCGTTTCTCTGCTGTTCTCCTGCGCTCCCAGGGGCAGGCTGGGAGAACAGAATGAAACCATTCGCCAGGAGAGGTCCCGAATAGTGTCACTTTTGCTCAGCATGGACAGCAGGAGGACAGGGCTGGAGAATGGGGCGTTGGCACTGGGGGTCCTGCCACACCCCTCCCGCCCCCCCCCCCATGGCACCCAATGTCTGTCCATGCCACAGTGGCCCCGGAGAATAAGACCCAACCATTAGAGGAGCCATGGGGGGAGAAGCCAGGAGTCACTGCGTCCTGAGACCCCAGGGAGGGCATCAGACCCTCCAAAAACCATCCAGAGAGCGGGAGCTAACTGGCTCCCATTTCTGGGCGCAGGAGGGTCCTGCTCACTTATGCAGCAAAACTTGACTGAGCCCTTTGCTCAGAGCTGCTGACCTGAAGCCGCTGGGGGTGCTCCCGAGGAAGAGAGTGGGGGATCTCAGGCTTCCAGAGGACAGAGTGCAAACCTTGGTGGCCCTGGACTTCGAGTCTGAGCTGAGTGTGGGTGCCCCTGACACACGGGTCACCCCGCCCCCGGTGTTTCAGCAGGTGGTCACGTCCGTGTGGGCCCCGCTTGCTGCAGGGACCAGCGCCATGACCCTTGGGACTGCTGAGGACGCTGTGTAGTTCTGGAGCTCACATGCCACCTCTGCTCCGGGTCTGCACTAGCGGCCAAGCAGGGACCGAGTGAAAGTCTTGTGGGTAATTGGATGCAAGTCCTGTTCTGCTTGGTGCTGAAAGTTGGTCCTGAACCAAAAGGAGAAACAGAGTCACACCATCCCCTCTGAGAAGCTAAAACCTCCCAGTGTGCCAAGCACTTGTCTGGCCGCGACCCCCATAAGCTCCCCCCTGTGCCCCTCAGAGCAGCACTCTCGATCACCCCACCTGACAGGTGGATGGCGGTGATGCCAGCACACAGGGAGGATGTGACATTGGCCTGAGGTTCCATAGCCAGCTGGGAGGGGGACAAGCCAGGGCTCAGATTGGGGTCTAGCAGACCCTGAAGCCACTGTTCCGTCCTATGGCTTTGCCTTAGAGAAGGTGCTGCGTGTGTCCTGGGGCCACAGGTACAGTGAACTTAAGGCCAGCGTCCTGTAAGTGGATGTAGTTGCCAGCACGTTTCAGCAGTCTGGGCTCTGGGGTGCCGTAAATCTCCCCCCATTCCTCGCCTTTCTGGTCTTCCTAACAGGGACAGGTTGTCTGGAAAGCTTCAAAACTCAGGGACCACCCCGTGCCGGCATCCCACCACCCCAGGGATGGCTGTTCACCGCCGAGGGAGCAGGAACTCCTGTGTTTGGGGATGCATGACTCTTTGATTCCTAAAACAGTGACCTCCACATCAACCCTCCTCCCCCCCAGACTTGACTCTCTCCACCTCCACCGCCAGAATTAACGGCCAAGTCCTGAGCATTTGTGGACACCTTCCACCGTGCCGTCACTTGTGGCAGCGCTGGCGTCCCCCGAAGGAGCCGAGGGAATCCACGTGGCTCTTGACATGTGTTTGTCCAGGAGGAGCCCCATCGGAATCTTAAAGCACTAGTGTGCGTGCTCGGGGGCCTGAATAAATTGCGTGATCAAGCTCCTCTTAGCCAAGTTCTGTTAACATCTGTTTGTGTGAAGTGCAGCCTTTTGAAAGTGATTTTTCCTCTTTCTTTAGAAAACACCCTTAATTGTAGATTGTGGAGAAATGGCGTGCAGCGGTTACTCTTGCTTTCTTCAAACAGACGTGTTTAAGTAAATGAGATTCCTCTCCGGAATTGAAGCGGGAATGAACCTGATTAACAAGATGTTATCCCGTGTTAGGGCTGTGGGTAGACAGCCCTGTAGCTGGGCCAGAGAGCGCCCTTGCTGCCGCCCAGGGGGCCCCACGTGCTGGCTCCCTCGGCAGATGGGCTGCTAATGTAATTAGGGATCGTTGTGCTCAATGAGCCATTATTTAAATTAGCTGCTAATTTTCCTATCTATTAACCTGCTGAAAAAGAGACAGTGATATCTGAGAAATGTCCAGCTGCTAATCGCTAACGAGGCGCCTAACTCGTTTCTTCTCTTTAATGCAACCTCTTACCTTACTGCGGAGATAAGCAAATGGCTCTCTGGGAGGGGACAGCCCCGGGCATCCTCAGAAGGCAGAGGAGGGACAGACGTGGGGAGACAGAACAGCAGGGTCCACGTGTCAGTTTCCACCAGCGGCGGGACGGACCGATGTTTCAGAGCCCTGCGAGGCTCTCCGCTTTCCTGGCCACACTGGTTTTGTTGCAATTAGGCTCTCTGAGTTGGAGGATATTTGGGGTTTGGGGTGCATGAGGCAAGGTTTGCAGAAGTCCACCTCCCCTAGGTTCTCCCTGGCCTGAGCCACTGGTGGGGGACAAGGTGGGGGGGTGCAGGAAGGAGCCTGTTACTGCCAAGGCAGCAGAGTAGGAGGAGGAGCCAGCAGGTGGAGGTCTTTATCCATGAGCGATTGTGTATTTTGGGCGGAGGGCGCTCCCAGGAGTGTTTCTGCCCTGGCATCGCAGGCCTGCCCTGAATGCTGGAGGCTGTTGACTTCAGAGTAACCGGGAGCTGGACTAAGTCCTAGGGCACATGGGAGGGCACCAGAACCTCATCTTGCATCCAACTTTGGTTATCCTTGGGTATTAAAGAGAGATGTGTGTGGTTCTTCGGTAGAATAGCCAGGACATGAAGTTGGCCCGCCCTCGCCATCTCCAGAAGACCTCAGTACTTTGCTCATGTGTATCAGGAGTTTGACCTCTGGAACAGCCTCCCGTTTCTTCCAGATTCTCAGCAGGTGTGCCCTTGTTTCTCCTCCCAGGTGTTGGCTCCTGTGTGTCTTTCCCTCCTTGGGTCATGTGAGGAGCAAATGCCTGTTCGTTGTAATCATGAATGGGTGCCATGGAAAAGAGACCGGAAAATGTGTTTGGCCGTCCGGCACCTTACGTGCTCCTTGAGTATGGTATGCCATTGGGAGAGGTAGGCGTCCAGGAAAGACCCAGACCACCAGAAGCCAAATGAGGAAAAGCAGACCCCACAAAATGTGCCATTTTAAACATGAGTGAGCTGTGTCAGGCAAGGCAGGGCATGAGGATAAAGCCTGGCCGCCCCCAAGGGAGGCCTGAAGGGAACATTCCGAAGAAACTGCCAGAGTCACAGAACCAGCCCTTGGCCAGAGGTCCCATGGATGTCACGGAGGTCATGTTGGTGGCTGCCGAGGACTGACCTCAGTCTTCTCTCTCCCTCTGAGATCTGCACGTGGTTTTGGCACCAAGAGGTATGGCTCGCCCCCTGAGAGCCTATACCGGGGGCGCAGGTAAGGCACCTGACTGCGTTTGCCTCTCACAAGCGCCCTGTGGGAGCACTCCATCGCCCACCTTGTAGGTCAGGGAGCAGCTAGGCACCAGCAGAAGGACTCCGCGCAGACACAGGTCCGTGAGCAGTGGGGTGTGCCTTGATCCCAGACTCTGTCTCTGCTCAGCAAAGTGGAGAAGCAGCTCTCTGACGTGCAGATGGACTGCCTGTTCATGTTCCAGACCGATCCAGTTCCCACCCACCGGTAACAGGTGCAGAAGGGTGCGCCAATGGTTATCCTTGTTTCAGGATTAATTTGTAGAGTGGTGTTGTTGCAGGCCTAGGTGGGACTGAGGGCCCTGGAGGGTACTACTGAAGAGGTACACGTCTAAGAGGGAAGCGTTGGCTTTGGGGGTAGTAGGATTTTCACACATCATCTTGTGACTTCTAGAGCAGATGGTCTAAGATCTTTTTTGCCTTCTTGATCTTCTGTGTATAATTTGTAGGTATAAGCACAGACTTGTTTTATACTGCATAAACACATTCCTTTGGCCCAGAATACGCAGATCTGCTACTTAGTGTCCACTCAGTGAAAGCTGGTCTGTCCCCCTTGTATAGTCCACAACTATTGGTTTATTGAGCACCTACTGTGCCCTGGGCGCTGTCCAAGGTGCTGTGAATGAAGAGTGGAACCACACCAGGGCCTGCCCTCCTGCAGGGCCCCCTTGCTGGGGGGTGTCCCCTGAAAAAGACTGTTGGACTCCATCCAATGTGAAAATGGTGCACCATGGGCTGGGGACACAGAATTCCCAGGAATGATGCATAAGATGTTTCCAAGAGCCTGGAGGAAGGAGGTCTCTCTATCTGTAGAGGAGCTGAGAAGGGAGGGGGCGTGTCTGCAGAGGTGATGAGAAGAGGGGCCGTATCGGCAGGAGCGATGAGAAGGGGGCTATATCTGGGGGGGCGATGAGCATTGGGGGGATGGCAGGGAAAAAGGAGGAAGGTGGTGTTTCTGAAGCTTCCGGGAGGACTGGTCAGTGTTGGCCGGTGTGTCCAGTCTCCTGAGCAGGCAGAGACCTGCAAGGTCGCCGGGGAGCCTCGCCGGCCTGGAGCCTGGACAGAAGCCCGCCTGAGCAGACGGAGAGGGGAAAGGGGGTGAGGGGTCCAGACACGAGCGAACTCCTGACGCCTGCCTGTCACGGGGCCAAGGGCAGGAGCTCTCGGGAGTGTGTTGGGTTTTTGCTGATTCTGAGAAGCGACCAAAAATTTGTCCCATTAACTCCTGCCTTCCTGGACCTTCCTGGGCCACTCGGCCTGGACCACAGGCAGCTCTTGAGGACGGGCCTGTGGACATTTCGGTCCTCCCTGCGGGGTGCCTAGCTCTGCAGGGCCCGTATCTGCGGCTTTCCCTCCGGAGGGCTGTGTGCGGGCCCAGGGTCGGAGCAGCGAAGCCCAGCGGCCCCTGGAACACAGGCCCTAGCTGCTTGTGTCACACGTCGCTGTTTTCTAAAAGAAACAGAGCACGACTTCCCCCGGCGTAGGGAGGCAAGGGGTCTCGTCCCTCTGGGCGGCCGGCATGTCTGCACCCTGGTAGAAGGCAGGGGCCGTCTTTCTTCAGCACTTCTAAGTCGTTTGCAGTTGTGTTTGGGTGGAGAGAGGTGTTTGGGTGGGGCAAGGTTGAGAGACTGTGCGTGCATCTTTAGTGTCCCTCGAAGGGGCCGAGGGACGTGCTCTGGGGTTAGACCATCATGTGTGTGGACTTGAACCCAAGGAAGCAGGAGGCAATTCTGGAAGTTCAGGATGAAGGATGCTGTGGAGGACCGTGCAGGTGCGTGCAGTCAGGCTAAGAAGCGGCCGCACCCAGAGCCTTGGAGGCTCGGTCCTTTCAGAGTGCGTGGGGGGATGTGTATAGGGCCAGGGCATGGAGCTTCTTTCTCTGTGGTCGAGACCCCTTTCTGAGGGGAGGCGTGGCTTAGCCGGAAATCAACACACTTGGTGGCTGCTTTTAACACCAGCCCACGGAAGAAGGTGCTGGCTTGTTTGCTGTGCACCTGAAATGCAACCCATGGTCTTGACCCTGGACATCTGTCCCTTGCCTGACTTTGGGCTGCCTCATCTCTTGGGATAATTTCTCTCCCCAGATCGGAGGCTCTGGGAAGCACTGGGGTGGCCAGCTTTGCCGAGCCACACCTCTGAACTGAATTTTCTTGCAAGACGGCTCCTGCATACCAAATACCAAATGCCAGGAGGGTTTGGAGTTGTCTGTGTGTAAGTTCATGCGGCCTGTATTCCTGTGCAACTTTCTCTGCTTTTGTGCCCCCGGCCTCTGCAAAGGGGGCGTTGTGCATCATGGTAGAGGGAGGAGCGGGGGTGTGTGAAGCTCTGGGTTCTGGGATGATGCGGAGGCCGTGGGGGGAATGTCTACCCAGAAAGGCCTTGGTCACTGGGGCCGTTATGCCAAGGACAGTAGTCTCGTGTCCTTGTGACCACACTGTATTGCACAGGAGCCTCTGGGGCAGATGTGGGATGCCCCAGTGGCCGGCCTTTCTGCACGTGGCTGCTGGGGGCTGGGCACCTGGAGACCCCAGAACACTCAGAGATGGCGCATTCTCCCGACGTGGGCAGAACGATGCTCGTGTTAGCGTCTAGAGCTTTGATTGTGACTTTTAATGAGCAACGAGATATTCCTTGCTGTCGTACAGTTGGTGTTTGGTTTGGTTCTGTATTTTCCGGGTGATCGATGTGTCTTGACGCGTACACTGAGCGACGCTGTCTGCTTTTAAAGGCACAGAATCCTCTGATTGGCCTCATGAAGGAGACCCGTTTCTTTTTCTTCTCCATTGCCTCTGCACTTTCATCCAAGCAACTTCAGAAAAGTTCATCTTGTCTCCAGGAGCTATTTAAGTCTGGACACAGGGTCCCGTGATGAGCTTACGTCCCTTCAGACCTGGGGTCTGCTGTTGGGACAGAAAGTCTTGGCGCCTGACAAGGTGCATTTTGGAACGTCATTCCTGGGATGGGCAAAGGTCCCATCCTTGCCCTTTTACATTGGCTGTTTTTGGTCCTGTGACTTATAAGAAATTTCTATCTGATCTTGTTCCAGTTCCTGGCGGGGCTCCTGAAACCCCAGGAATTCCCCCCGGGAGAGGGCTCATAAAAGCATCTTCTGTGACACCGAGCCGGCCCCTTTGGACCACACCTGCGTGACTTAATGAGCTGGTTCTGGGAAAACCCACAGGATGGGCCAGCGGGGGGTGGGGGTGGGATCTGGCCTCTCCGGGAGCCAGAGGTGCTGGAGGCTGAACCGGTCGCCATCAACGATCTCGTGGAGTGTTACCTGGCCCGCGCAACTGACCTGCCCACGGAGCTCGTCTGCCCAGCTTGCCTGCTCGGACGGCTGGACGCACAGGGTCCCGCCACATCACCGGATCTCTCCCATCAAGCTGGCAGACGTGCAGACGCGCCTGGCGCGCCTCTGCACGTTCCTGAGAAATTCAGATGCAGTCCGAGCCACGTGTGGTTTGGGAGCTCAGGGCTGCTGGGCATCAGCTGTTTGAACAGGGAACCAGATCATTCTGATTCAAGCTGCGTGCTGTCTGAGATACCAGACCTCTCCGCAGGGGAGGGGTTCTGGCCCCCTTGTGAGTGACTCTGTGTTAGGAAATGCAGACAGAAGACAGAGGTCTCTTCCTAAAGTCAAGACGCTTAAAGTGGCTTTTATCATCTCGTTATTTAGTGTGTTTTATTTTATTTTATTTTATTTTTAATTTTTTATTTTTTATAAACATTTATTTTTATCCCCAGGGGTACAGGTCTGTGAATCACCAGGTTTACACACTTCACAGCACTCACCATAGCACATACCCTCCCCAATGTCCATAATCCCACCCCCTTCTCCCAAACCCCCTCCCCCCAGCAACCCTCAGTTTGTTTTGTGAGATTCAGAGTCACTTATGGTTTGTCTCCCTCCCAATCCCATCTTGTTTCATTGATTCTTCTCCTATCCACTTAAGCCCCCATGTTGCATCACCACTTCCTTATATCAGGGAGATCATATGATAGTTGTCTTTCTCTGCTTGACTTATTTCGCTAAGCATGATACGCTCTAGTTCCATCCATGTTGTCGCAAATGGCAAGATTTCATTTCTTTTGGTGGCTGCATAGTATTCCATTGTGTATATATACCACATCTTCTTGATCAATTCATCTGTTGATGGATATCTAGGTTCTTTCCATAGTTTGGCTATTGTGGACATTACTGCTATAAACATTCGGGTGCACGTGCCCCTTTGGATCACTACGTTTGTATCTTTAGGGTAAATACCCAATAGTGCAATTGCTGGGTCATAGGGCAGTTCTACTTTCAACATTTTGAGGAACCTCCATGCTGTTTTCCAGAGTGGCTGCACCAGCTTGCATTCCCACCAACAGTGTAGGAGGGTTAGTGTGTTTTATTTTTTAAAACAAGACTTTATATATTTGAGAGAGTGAGAGAGAGAGAGCACAAGAGGGGGAGAGGTCAGAGGGAGAAGGAGCTTCCCCACTGAGCAGGGAGCTCGATGTGAGACTCGATCCCAGGACCCCAGGATCATGACCTGAGCCTGAGCCTTGGGCAGACTCCTAACCCACTGAGCCACCCAGGTGTCTGCTTAGTGCGTTTTGGATCCCGTCAGTCCCCAGATCCGTCTGCTGCCCTGCAGGTGCCGCGGACAGGATCTTCAGTGGCGAGAAGGGCACCCTGGGAGCTCACAGAGTAGGCTCTGGTTTGAGATGTGATGTCACATTTCTTGTGCCCAGAGCTCCAGGGCAGGGGCTCCCAGGACGATTCCCTGCTGTTTCCATGGCCCCCGGCAGGGGAAGGCCCGTGCGCCCAGTATAGCAGGGAAGCAGCCGCCAGGCTTGCCGTCGGATGCCTGGCATCCCAGAACCGGGCCTCTGGAGCCCACACACTGCAGGTTCAGGGACACCAACCCTACCTTGTGTCTAGTGTTCTCCTAGCAAGGGCGATGTCACCGTCTTTGATCTTAGCTTTGAGAATTCATTCCGCGGTTCCTCCAGCAGATACCTCACTGTCTGCTCTAGACCCGGCCCAGACGGAGCAGAGAACAAAAGGGCACAGATCCCGGCCCAAGACCCACACGCTGGCAGACAGGGGCGGCGGGGGGCAGGGGGCTCCTGCAGCCTGGGGAGTGGTAGGTGAGTTAAGAGAAGGTGCTTGCAGGAAGGCAGCGTGGGTCAGCCCCAGTTCTGCCATGCCCCCGGCGTGGCCGGGCAGGGCCCCCCTCAGCACCTGATTGCCCCATCTGTGAAGTGGGGGTCATGGTGGTGCTGTCGTGGGAGTTAAACAGGTTCGTGTCTCTGAAGCCCAGTGAGGAGCCCCTGGCACATTGTACATGCTGGTCGCCATCTGCTGTTATCACCGGAGTGGAGGGAGGGGGTGCCCACGGGCTGGGATTCACTTGGACGGGGGCACTGGAGGCAGAGAGCATGGGTACCCTGCAAGGGCCGTCTACACTGCCACAGACCATGCAGTTGGGGGGGCGGGGTGAGGCCTCCGCTGAGCGTCTGCACTGTCCAGGGAACAGCTCGGCGGTCAGCATGGCGAAAATGGAGTAAAATCAGGGCACCATGGACTGGGCGGTCAAGCCGAGGGAGGGCAGGGGAGTGACGTGCTCTGGCGTATGCTGTTGTAGGGTCATGGTGGCCGGTGGGTGGAGCGGACCCAGGGAGGAAGGAGGGACCCCGGCTGGGCAAGGCAGGCGACGGTCATGCCGTGGGCAGAGATGGCGAGAAGTGGGTGGGTGGTGAGTACAGCCTGGAGGAGGGAGCGGCGCACTTTCCTGATGGGCTGCACATGGGGCAGGAGGGAGAGGAGCGCGGACGGTGTCACCAAGCTGTTGGCCTGAGCCAATGTGGTAGAGCCCCCGCTGGGGGATTGGAACGTCCGCGAACGCAGCAGGTCTGGGGGTGCTGGGAGTTCCATCCTGGACATGGCAGGCTTGAGATGGAGTGTTTGTTCCCTGGGGTTGCCGTGGTGACAGGCAGACCCGGTGGTCTAACAGCAGAAATGTCCCCTCTCACAGTCCAGGGGCCAGGAGTCTGATGTCAAGGGGGCTGCAAGGCCGAGCTCCCCCTGGGACCCCGGGGAAAGTTCGTCCTTGCGTCTCCTGGTCCTGGTGGTGGCCACCGGTCTTCAGAGCACCGTGGCCCGCATCTGACTCTGTCACACGGCCTTCTCCTGGTGTGTCTGTGTCTTCTCGTGGTGTTTTCCTCATGAAGGACACCAGTCCGGTTGGATGAGGGGGTCTCACCTTAACTCATGGACATCTGCAAAGACCCCATTTCCAAGTCAAGCCACATTCACTGGTCCCAGGGCGTGAGGATTTTAGTGTGTCTTCTTGGGGGACGTGGTTCAACCCTAATGGACAGCTGTTGGACGTCCCAAGTGGAGGCGTTGAGTAGGGAAGGCCTGGAACTCAGGGGCAGCCTGGGCGGGAGACACAGGGCGTCACGGGCAGGTGGAGGGCCCCGAAAGCCAGGTGACTTCGTGAGGCCGCCGCAGGGCTCGTGTGTGTGGTGCCCAGAGGTGGTTGCAGGGCCAACTGGTGGGAACAGCAGTGAGGCTGAGGTGAGCAGGCAGAGACGCTGGAGGAACACTGGCTGTGCCATATCCTGGAATCCAAGTGAAGACTATATTTCCAGAAGTTTCCAGAAGGACAGAGTGGCTGACCAAGGGACGTCCTGCTGGGTGGGGAGGGGGTGGTCAAGTAAGAGAAGGACTGAAAACACGGACTTTGGCAAAAACTGGGGATTTGACCAGAGTGTTGAGAGAATTCTAGGTAGAAACTTGCCCACCTGGATTTCCTCATCTACGGCTTTTTAAACTTGATTTCCAGCCCCTGGGATTTTATCTGCCTGTTCCGTGTTTACTTCTGTGAAATGTTTCCTTGTGTGTACCGTGGGGTGTGCATCTGGACTTGGGCTAAGGCTGAGCGCTGAACCACCCCCCCAGACGTGGCTTACTGGGATTTTTAGTGGGAGCGGGGCAACGCTTCAGACAGTGCGGCCGCTTGGGGTCACTGGTCACAGGGAGCAGCGGGTCAAAGCCACAGGAGGTCCCTGTCCACACTCACTAGAATGACCATCAGGAAAACAGCATGCCACACTGGCGGCAGATATGAAGAAAATGAACCAGAGGAACAAGGGACCCATCGCTTGAGGCAGTGTGACTTGGTATCTCTCCTTTGGTGTATTAAAATACACTTGCTCTGTGATCCATCAAGTTGGAGCCCTAGGTGTCTACCCAAAAAGAATGGAAACAGACATCCACGGAGTGACGTCTATGGGAACGACCGTTAGAAGCCAGAGGCTGGCCCCTCACCCTGTCCACATTGTTACTCCGATAGACTGTCCAGTCCCTGGCGCTCCATTCAGAAAGTACCTGCTTCTGAGAAACAGGAGGGGTGGCCTGGAAAGGGCACAGGACGTGAGCTTTGGGGGATAATAGAAATGCCTGTCTCTTGCTTTGGGGACCACGTCAGAGCCCACCAGTAGAAAATCTAAGATCTCGCATTGTTATCGTATGTAAGTTTGAAGTCGTTAAAACCAAGAAGTGACCCGTGTGGTGGGTGTCCCGGGGGCTGCGTAGCAGTGCTGAGGGAATGCCAGCTGCCGGGGCTGGGAGGAGGCTGGGGGAGCATCCTGGGCAGCGCCCCCCACCCCACCTCCCCCACCGCCATCAGGGCTTCCGTGGAGACTGGAAAGGCAGGGAGACAGAGCTGACCTGCAGCCCAGGGGGGGTGGGGGGGGGGACCTGGCTCTGCCTCATCGTGAGTGCTAGTGGCTTAAAAAGGAAATCTCCGTTATTTTGCTGGATTGAGCTTCTTGTAAGGCAAAACGGATCCCCCTCCCTGCTGTAAGCTTAACGGACTATGTTCAGATTTCAGTTTCAAAGCAGCTTTTAAAAAATATATGTCTAATCAATACAGATCTTTTCCAAGTAATACATTGCTCTTGGTGCTTCGTTTTTGAAAGAATTATTCAACGGTGTTGCCTTATTCAAGTAACCTGATAGTGTCTATTTTTTCCCCTTGCAAATAAAAGCTGCAGATTCTCGTTGACACTGGAAGCAGCAACTTCGCCGTGGCAGGTGCCCCGCACTCTTACATAGACTCGTACTTTGATGCGGAGAGGTGAGTGATGGGGGCGTGGCTGGGCGCGGCCGGGTTTCGGGGCACCACACCCATGCTTGAGAATACACTGGACCAGGAGAAGCCAAAGCTCTATCATTTTGAGGGGGGGTCTGTGTATATGTGTGTGTATGTGTAGCTGTCAGTGCCTATGGTTGTGTGTACCTGTGTATGTGTAGAGATCTGTGTGGAGGTATATATGATTGTGTGCATATTTGTGTGTGTGTATTTGTGTAGACATCTGTGCATAGTTGTGTATTGTGTATATGTGTGTATGTAAATATTTGTATGTATGTGTAGGTATTTGCATGTGTTTGTGGTTGCATATGTGTTTGTGTGTATGAGTATATATCTATGTATATGTATAGATATCTGTTTATGTATGGTTGTGTCTGTATTTGTGTAGATATTTACATTTGTGTATATGGTTGTGTGTATATTTGTGTGTATGCATATATGTATGGTTGTGTGTCTGTATTTATATAGATATTTACATTTGTGTATATGGTTGTGTGTATATTTGTGTGTATGCATATATCTATGGTTGTGTGTCTGTATTTATATAGATATTTACATTTGTGTATATGGTTGTGTGTATATTTGTGTATATGCATATATGATTGTGTATATTTGTAGATATCTGTGTCTGTGTATATGGTTGTGTATAAATGTATAGATATCTAATATGTGTATATGGTTGTGTGTATATTCGTGTATATGTGCATATGGTTGTATATCTCTGTATATATCTGTGTATATGAGTAGATATCTGCATATGTGTATCTGGTTATATGTATATTTGTGTGTATGTGTATATGATTGTGTATATGGATAGATATCTACATATGTGTATATGGTTGTGTGTATATCCATGTGTTTGTGTGTATGGTTGTATATCTCTGTACGTATATGTTTGTACATATGGTAGATATCTGCGTATGTGTATATGGTTGTGTATATTTGTATGTATGTGCGTATCGTTGTATATCTCTTTAAGTATATTGGTATATGAGTAGATATCTGCATATGTGTATATGGTTGTGTGTATATTTGTGTGTCTATGTAGACATCTATGTATATGTAGATGCCTGTGTCTGTAGATGATCATGTGTATATTTGCATGTATATCTATATTAGTGTGTATGTGTAGCTAATTTGCATATGTAAATATGGTTGTGTGCATATTTCTGTGTGTAGACATCTGTGTATATGTCGATATCTGTATGTGTGGTGGTGTGTCTTTGTGAATGTGTATATGTTTGTGTATATCTGTAGCTGTGTGTGTGTGTGGTCTTGTGTTTTTCTGTGACTGGTGGATCTGTCCGGGTGCCTGTGTGTATGAGTTCCTTCCGGGGGAGTCCATGGGAGGATTTTCCTAATAGCTGTGGTGCGTGCTCCTGACCTTTACATCCTGAAAATCCAGCTGGGCGTTGTGTGGTTCACCCGACCGCAGAGAGCACACCAGCCTTTCACGGTCATTGAGGCCTCCAGTCGTAAGCGGCGGAGGGCTGGAGTCAGGAAACGGGCATTTGGTAGAAACGTGAGGCTGTTCTGGGCAGCGGCTTGGGTTCTTCGAAGCTCAGTCGTGGTCAAGGTGTGGTTCATTAAAACCACTTCCATGCGAGGAGGGTTTCTGGTGCCTGGAATCTGTGGCTTGCGTAGTAAGGCCCACGGAGCACTGAGGCCTAGGACCGGGCTCCAGGCCTCTGTTACAGGGCTGTGAGGCCACAGTGGAGCCCGGCCAGCGGTCTCTGCGTGCTCTGGGCCTCAGAGAGCCCGAGGTGGGCTCCGGACATAGCCGCCAGGGCCTCCTGGCAGCATTCGGTTCCCGGAGAGCCCGTGGGGCCAGAGCCACTACCTTCTGGTTGCATGTGTTGATTTCACATCCGTGCTTGTGACCGGAAAGTTGAAACAGATAAAACGAATAAGCCGACAGGTGGCTTGCTGTCCAGGGTCGCCAGCTGTTGCCTGACCCAGAGCGGCCCCAGTACACTCCCTGCTCACTTGCCTCGTCCACAGTCTCTGTTCCAACAAACCCCAGCGAATAACGGCTGGGAAGCTTCTGGAAATAGCGGGCAACTTTCCCAAGGCAGTCTAGCTGGCCCTGTGCAGAAGTGCCCGTCTCTCTTTTCCTGGGAATGTGTCTTGGTCTCCCGTTTGATAGGGCAAGAGGTGTGGTCTCCTGTGCGTGCAGCTGGAGGATGGTGGGAGCAGGTGCGAGACAGGCCTCCTGGGGCCCCCACACCCCCAGCTGCCCCTCCTCCAAGAGCCTGTAGCTTAGCGTATGACTCACTGTATTGATAACATAGTAATGCCATCGTGGACATTCCGAATGAGCTTCCCGGCCAGGGATATGTGCAGTGGGAGCAGGGCTATTCCCTGTGTGTGCAGGAGGTAAGGGGCTACTCTCTGCCCCTCCCCGTCCTGATGGGTGGTCCGCCCATGTCCTCTGCCCCCGACAGTCCCCCGTCCCCAAGCTGCTTGCTCTGGACTACTTCGTCATGGAGCAGAACTTCGAGTTGGTCCTGACCTTGATTTTACTCGTGTAGCACAGGAGGTCCAGGAGTCCAGGAAGCTTCTCCACATTCCAACTTCTAGGTCTGCATTCGCAGACCATCAGCCCCAGAACGCTGTTTTTCGAGCCAGTACTCTGTAATGCCCTGAATGGAAAGCAAAGGCCATACATAGCACTTGGCTCGTACCTAAGTCTAGACGCCCTGCTGTCGCACTGGGGAGAATGAAGAGAATGGTTGTCAGTACCGCGATACGGGCACACTCTGGGTCGACAGTGGGGGGTCGTGAGTGTCCCCAGGACCTTGCAGCACCCGGTGCAGACTGGTACAAGGGGGTCGAAGTAGACTCAGACACACCCCCCCCCCCAGAGCCGCTTGGGTTGGGGACAAGATTTTCCAAATAGATGAAGGATCTTGGTAAAGTTTCCCCCCAATTTAGTTGCATTTCTGGAAAATGCAATGTGTGTTCAAAGTATGTAAAAAGTGTTACTTTGGTGGCAAAGTAGTCCTAGCCCTACGTCTTTTCCATTGTAGGGCGATGGTCCCCACATGTCTCCAGTGTCCCAACACCTACCGTGGGGCCCAGAGCACACATGCTTGGAGCTCGGCTGTAATTTTAGTGGCTTTTCTTCGTAGTTCTGCCTTTCATCGCGGATCTGCAGACACACGAGACACAGTGAAGCCAAAGCGGGGGAGAAGGGTATAGTCATGTTCGGCTCAAGTGTGTGGATTTACCCACGGGATGAGTATTTCCTTCCCAGTGCGTAAGCAGCATTTCCTTGGCATACACCCTCAGCCAGGGGTCGAGAGGGGCCGAACAGCACTTTGCAGGCCAGTCACGCATTTGCCGTGCAGATGCAGTTACGGAAACATTTGAGGGTGAGTCATAGCATTACAAATGCTGTGTACGATGGCAGTGAAGATGTACAGTATTTGAGGGACTATAGGCTCCCGGTGTCTTATTTACCTCCTACTCTGTTCATGGTTTGGTTGAACAGTGGTTCTCTTTCAGGCTTCAGTAGGGCAGGTCTTTTTTTCTTTTTTTTTCTTTGACTCCCCACTGACTGAACGGGGAGCCCGATATAGGGTTTGATCCGAGGACCCTGAGATTGTGACCTGAGCCAAAATCAAGAGTTGAATGCCCAACCGACTGAGTCACCCAGGCGCCCCAGGACATGTCTTTCTAACTTACCTGCTCAATACTCTGGTTTCTCTTCAGATCGCATAAATCTTTCACCTTTTACTAACTTACCTGCTCACCTTGCTGGCTGGGTTGGTGGTCAGGTGGCAGTTGTTACTGTTTTTCATCCTTAAACATGCAGCTTGGTTTAATGTGAAAACTCGTGGCTCCCACGATGGTGAAGCCTTCCTTTCTTCTAATTCTGTAAGAGAGCCGAGGGACCTCTGCCAGCTTTCTGAGCACTCGGGGTTCTCTTGGGTGCCCCGTGTGTGAGCAAATAGAGAAATAACAGAACCAACCAGCAGGCAGGGGGTGCCCCAGGCTCTGTCACCCAGACAGCAGCCCACCTTCTTTGTTCCCAGGTGTTGCTGAAAGGTCTGTAGGGCCGGTAAGACGCCACCCACATTTTGGACCCCTGGCCTTCCTTTTAAGAGAACTATTCTTACCACAGGCTTGTCAGGTATCTTAACCGAATCAGATGGGAAGCATCGCATTGCTGAGTTTGCGGCAAGTTCTGTCCCATCAGCTGTGTCCCTACAAAGAGGGGTGCTTTGCAGATTAGGTACTTGCTCAGATTTGTGTTAACTATTTTTTCTCTCCCTTCCTCTGTTTTTATATCCCGTGCTTCTCACACGCTTCTGTTTGACTCAAATTTATTTATTTATTTAAAAAAAAGATTATTTATTTGAGAGAGAGCATGTGTGGCCTGAGCAGGGGGAGGGACAGAGGGAAAGAGAGAAGTAGACTCACTAAGCAGGGAGCCTGACTTGGGACTCAGTCCTAGGACCCTGGCATCATGACCCGAGGCCAAGGCAGATGCTGCACTGACTGAGCCACTGGGGCGTCCCAAACATGGATCTAATATTGTGAAGATAGGAACGTTTTCTGTAAAATGGTGCATTGCTGATTTGCATATGGCTTCCAGCTGACTTTATGATTGGCATAAGGTGTATGCTTTCCACCGTCGTATTTAATGGAAGCCAGGAGAACGTTCTCGCTTCCCATCTCCGTTTCCGACAGAGGGTTCTTTTCTGAGATGCAGCTCCCTGCCCTGTGATGCTTCTGTGTTTGCTTGTCCCTCTGATCTCCCTGAGTTATAATAAGGTTTCTGGTTGGGTTTGTCAGCTCTGATTCCAGTTCCCCAGTCTTTGGATATTCAGGTTTTAATGCTTCCTGAAACATTTCCCAGTAATTGGAGATTTGGCATGGGGCTCTTTGACAAGAGCTCTTTGATTTCTGGAATGAGCCTCTGGGCTCCATTAATCCTTTGTGTGGCCTCCTCCCATCGGAGGCCCTCTTTTCATGGTGGCGAATGTTCCAATGAGTTTCTTCATGGCAGAAAGAAGATTGTGTGTTTCTTTAGATGTCCTTCTTTTTTAGCCAATAAAACAGCCTCCGGCCAGTTGGTTTGATAAAAGATCTGGTATACTCGTCCCCCGACCTTCTGTTAGACTATCCGGGGAAATACTCCCAACTGGGTCAAGACACAAAGAGTAGTCGTGGCGAGGGGGCAGTTAGTTTCCTCAAATGATGCTTGTGAGTGGGGGTAGGATGTTCGGGTATTACCAGGTAGCCTCCTTAAGGGGGCCGAGCTGGGCGCATCTCTCCTCAGGCCGATGGGCCGTTTGTGTGCCCGATGGTTGATTGTTCCTCAAGCCCACGTTTGTTTGCTTGTCCCGGAGGGGACTGCTGGCGCCCAGGAGCATTGGTCCTTGTTGGGCATGATGGCGACTCTCCAGGCCGGGCAGGCTGGTGGAGCGGCCACTGGGCCTTCAGTGGCCCCATCCACTCTGGTCTGGTCACTTCCGGAGCCTTCCAGAACCTTCCAGGGACCAACTTGGGCCAGTCTGACAACCCTGAAGGTAGGTTCCAACCCGCCCCCCAAATGCAGGAGAGCCACTGGGTGCATTCTTCACCAGACTCCTCGTTCCCTGGGGGGCAGCAGACCCCAGGACTGTGACTTTTGCCCTCCCACCTGCTCTTCTCACGTCCTCCGAAAACAGTAGCGGTTCCTTTTAAAATAAAATGTCTCTGGCTCTTTTCTCCCCTGTTCATTGATTTCCCCTTTCAGTCCTGTGTATCCTCAACACTCTTCCCGGAGGCAGAATGCCTTCTCAACTTGGTTCGAAGTGATTTTGTTGCTGAGTGCACTTCGTCCTGGCTACCCGTGTCCCCGACCGACGGCTGTTCCTGAGAACCCAGAACGGGAGCCGCAGGACGAGCCAGTCCGGGGTTTTCTCAAGATCGTAATTAATGCGCAGAGCAGTTGCGAGCCAAAGCATTTTAGTGCCAACAAATGGGATGTTAGAGTCACGAAGATGGGGGAATACTTTTTTTTCCCAATTCAATGCAGGAAACTCTACATCGATAGCCCTCAGATTTACTTACGATTCATCACTGGGGCTTTTGCCCTTGGAGGCTTAGCTCAAGGAGCTCAGAGAGGATGCACCTACTTTTCCTCTCGCCTTATCGAGAACTGCGCTTTCTACCGGGGCAGCCGCAACCACGTGGGTATTTCAATTACCGAGCACTGGATGGAGTAAGCCTACCTCTCCAGTCCCTGTACAGTCGTATTTAGTGCTCAGGACGCCCCTGCTTACCATACTGGCCGGCATAGGGTACGGGATATTTCCGTCAGGGCGGCCGGTTCTGTTGGACGGCGCTGCTCTGGAAGGCCGGAGAACTCTGCCTTTAGAAACGGAGAGGCCCCCCGCCCCCATGGCTCCCCTCCCCGACGGCCCCTCACCGCCTTAACCAAGTTGTACAACAGACCAGCCCCTTCCCGTGGGGACGCTCGGACTTCCGGATGAGACGGTTTCTGGTATTCAGTACAAGTAACGCTGTCGGAGCATTTTCAGGGAATTAACTTTTGTTTAAAAGATAGATTTATTTATTTATTTATTTAGAGAGAGAGCATATATGTGAGCGGGGGGAGGGGCAGAAAGGGAGAGAGGATGCCAAGCAGACTCCCCGTGGAGCGCGGGGCCCCACTCAGGGCTCCATCCCACGACCCTGAGATCACGACCTGAGCCGAAAGCAAGAGGCAGACGCTCAACCGACTGAGCCGCCCAGGCGCCCCAGGGAAAAAATTCTTGCACTTTCTAGTAGTTGTTCACAGACGGAGTAAAGGCAGCAAGTGTTCGGATAATTATGATAGTACCAGGTGTTTTTCTTGTGCACCTGCTCTGTCCCAGGGTTTGTTCTGAGTGCTTTCTGGAGTTCGCTCTCTTGGTCTTCAGAATTAACCCCACGGGATGTGGTACCGCGCGGTCTCCTTTTCCCATTGAAGCCATAGAGGCACAGAGAGGTTAAGTAACCTGGGCTGGAGTCACACAGCTGAGCAGTGGAGCTGGTGGTTGAACCCGAGCTGTGTAACATCAAGGGCCTCTTGTCTCTGCGAGTGGCATCAGAGTGTCCAGAGGGCTTGTCCCCATGAGGGGACAAGCAAGCTGGTCGGGGTAGTATAGGAACCTCACGGTCTACACCCACAAGGCTGCTTCGGGCGCTTAGACATGAGCAGGTTCTAATGAGTGTTCTGTAGTCTGGGCAGAGTAAAAATAAATCAGCTTCTCCCAAGGAAGTCGCGGCACTTTGGGCTGTATCGGGGAGAGAACGAATCTCTGCAGCCAGGAGCTGGCAAACGAGGCCTTCCGGCCACCTCCAGCCCGCTCCTTCTGTTAATAAAACTTTATTAGAATCCAGCAGCGTGCATTCGGTCAGTTTCCTCGCTGGCTGCTTCCGCATTACACCCGCAGGGCTGGGGAGACGTAACAGAGACCATGGGACCCACAGAAGGTGGAACTTGTTTCCTCAGACCTTCATGGAAAAAGCGTGCTGACCCTGGGCCAGACCCTGTTCTCTGCCCATTTCAGAACAGCCTTTTCTGTGAGCGGTGGTGTATTTGTACACCCGAGGAACGACCCCAGATGGTCCAAAGTCGGGGTTCTCATTGCTGTTCAGCATACATGCGGATAGCCCCTGTCTCGCACCAGATACATTTGACTCGGTGCTGGCAGTCAACGTGGGACAACAGCGACCCTCTGGTCTCCTGCTTCTGTGACCTGACGGCCCTGCCTGTGGGACTTCTGATGGGCGGGCCCCCAGCACTCCGTGTGCCCAGACCCGTCCCCTGTCACTCTCTGTCTGTGTCTGCCCTTGCCAGGAGACACACGCATGCGCGGTGTCCCCTAATGCTGCTGTCCCTTTAAGATCGTGGCCGAGTGAACTAAGGTGGTAAATACTAAAATTAAGCAGTCTTCATATTTTGTATCCCATTTTGAAGTTCACATAAATCAAATTTCTCTAAAATGTGTGTGCCAGACGTTGAAAGAATCACATATTTGTTCTTTATTTTTTATTTTTTAATATATTTTTTAAATGTCATTTATTTATTTGACAGACAAGAGTGCATAAGCATGGGGAGGGGCAGAGGCAGAGGGAGGCATACACTCCCCGCTGAGCAGGGGGCCCAATGTGGGGCTCGATCCCAGGACCCAGAGATCATGACCTGAGCTGAAGGCAGATGCTTAACTGACTGAGCCCCCCAGGCCCCCAAGAATCACTTTTTCCCCCTGATTATCAAAGCTATGTGTGCAGAAATTCCAGATGGGCCTGACCACAAGGCGAGTCTCCCTCCCAAATCCCAACCCCCAGAGGGAACCACCGAGAGTTCTTCAACCTTATTTCTGCGTCCTTGAAAATGACTTTGTAAATAGCATTCTTTGGCATTCTGGGAATGAGGTCTACCTAATATCCCATCATTGGGGGGCACTATACTTTTACTGAATGGTTCCCTTTCTGCTGGGCATTTAGGTTGTTCTCAGCTGTTTGCTGTTTTAAAACATAATGACTGTCTTTGTCCCTGAATCTCCGTCTTGTATCTCTGAGTATTTCTTTAGGATCAGACGCTCAGAAGTACCGTTACTGAACTAAAGACTGTTAACATATTTAAAGCTTAAGAGCTGTGCCCCCCAACGAAGAGGTCAGACCATCTTTGACTTAACTGCCTTCTGGACCCCTGGCAAGACTGTACTAGTTCGAACAGTCCTACGACACAGACTTGGCATTCAAAGGCTCAGTGTGAAAACAGTGAATGAAAACCTCAGGCAAACGGTAGCACTGGACAAGTGATCTGCTTGGTGAACGGATATCTCTCTGGGAATTTGGCAGTTTTCCTAGAGTGAGTGTGGTTGGAATGCTCAGATATTTGCCCAGAGACATTCTCTGGGTCCCGTCCTCTAATTCAGCAGAGTTTTCAAACTCAGGTGGCGTAGAAATTACCTTACAGGTTTGGACACCCCAGGGCCTTGACACCTGCTGTCCTTTGTCCAGAGCATCCTTCCCAGGGGGCTCATTGTCTTCACGCGGGTCTCCCACAGAGGTGGCTGCACTGGAGAGGCCTGGGTGACTGCCAAGTCAATGCCCTTACCCGCACTCCCACTTTATCCCTGGGCAGTCCTTCCACTTTACCACTGCCTAGAATGGAATTTTATGTATTTCTTTGTTTACTGTCTGTCTCTGAAAGCCCGAGGGCAGAATTCTCATCTGCCCTGCCTGTGGTCTGATCTCCTTCACATGACTCTGTTTAAGCTGGTCTTACCATAGGGCACGTGGGACTGCAGACGGTGTCACAGGGATTCGTATCCCTACAGGCCACTAGCGGCACCCCTCCCCCATATTTGGAGACAGCCTGGAGAAAGAGGCTGTGACATCAGGAGGCAATGTGAGCCCTGAGGAGGAAGGCGTGGGGGTAGTCTTTATTTGTCACATTGGCTGTGGGTGTGACGTCGAAACCTGAAGGTCCCTCCCTGTGTCATAGAGCAGCAGTGCGGGGCCCCTGCAAAGCCAGGGGGCCAGGCGGGTGCCCAGTTCGGGCCGTGTCTTCAAAGGCAGATGTGGTTAAGTAAGTTATGGGACCCCCCCCTTGGGTAAATGTTAAACTCGGGGCTATGTGCCGACCCCAGAGCTGCCTGCACACTTGGCATGGAAACACCACCCAGATGTGAGTGAGGCTGGCTAGTGCAATTGCCCACTGAGTCAACAGAATCGCCGTTAATGATGAAGAATTACATGTGGTCGCTTTCCTGTGCTCAGGGGAGCGGTCATGGCCACCGTGCCCGGCCACCTCGTCTGGACGCGGCGCGCGGCTCCAGCCCCAGGCCTTGTCTCTTCCTTCTCCAGGTCGAGCACTTACCGCTCCAAGGGCTTCGATGTCACGGTGAAGTACACGCAGGGAAGCTGGACGGGCTTCGTGGGGGAGGACATCGTCACCATCCCGAAAGGCTTCAACAGCTCGTTCCTCGTCAACATCGCCACTATCTTTGAGTCCGAGAATTTCTTTCTGCCTGGGATCAAGTGGAATGGCATCCTGGGACTCGCCTACGCTGCTCTGGCCAAGGTGAGGCCGGTCTGGGGTCGGAGGAGGACCAAAGCTGGGACGAGTCGGGCAGTTGGGGGGAGGGGGTCCCAGCTGCCGGAGACGACGCTGGTCGCTGAGAGTCACGTGGTGGAGACCAACCGTGGTCACCCCGTGAATTAGGTTTCTAGGCATCTTGAAACTTTAAGGTAATGGTGAATCCGTTGAACCTTCCCGCCACGATGCACCCATAGCATTAGTTTCATTTGTCTTTGTTTTTTCTTATTTTACTTCTGTAGTTTAAAAATGTGAACAGAATCCGAGTCACTTGAATTTTGGCATCGACTCATTTTTTTGGGGGGGGGGGAGGATTAAAAGAAAACACACTTATTAGATTCATACGTTCTCACAAGGATGGTGGAGCCTGTGGCCGGCCCTGGAGCCTCAGCCAGGGAGACACCCCACCAGCGAGAGAGCCTCGTGCTGCTTCCCCGTGGGTGCGGACACCCCAGAGGGGCCACCGGAGCCCGGGGAGGGCCTGAAAGCGCGTCCCAGAGACCGCAGGCCAGTGGCCCAGGAGGCCCCGAGGGGAACGTGTGCAGCCCGTGCTCTCATCTGCATCGGAACTTGCACAAAATGGGAAAGACGGGATCTGCAAACTTTTGGACTCGGCCAGCCCAAAGGGAGTGACGTCGGTGTGCCTGGGTGGGGAGGCAGGCTGGGTGTCTCCCCCAAGAGAGGAACCGGGTCAAGCGGATGAAATACCAGGGCGCGTCCTGGAGCAGAGCAGAAGGCGGTCACCCCTCCTGGCCGTCCTGGGCCCTGCATCTTGCCCTCTGATTGGTCAGCGCTCAGCTTGCAGCCAGAGAAGTGTGGACGGAGCAGAAGCAGGTTGGAGGGGCTGCGGAGCCCGTCCTGGTCCATGAGGATGCTCGGGGGAAAGCCTGTTTTCTCTCCCACAGGGATGTCCGTCCCGGCCCCAGCTCACTAGTAATGGTGCACGGAAGGGCGAGGTGGGGAGCGGGCGGCAGGCAGGGGAGTTCCTGAGCCTGGGATTCTTTTCTTTTCTTTCTTTCTTTCTTTTTTTCTTTTTTTTTTAAGATTTTATTTATTTATTTGAGAGTGAGAGGGAGTATGAGGGGGGAGAAGGTCAGAGGGAGAAACGGACTCCCTGCTGAGCTGGGAGCCCGATGCAGGACTCGATCCCGGGACTCTGGGATCATGACCTGAGCCGAAGGCAGTGGCTTAACCCACTGAGCCACCCAGGCACCTCGGAGCCTGGGACTCTTAAGGAGCGAGAGGCCTATGAGACAGGCAGGCTGAGGACATCCCAGGACTTGGTTCCCTGGGTTCTGGTGACCTGTGGGTGGCCACGTTCTCCCATTTTACGGATGTGCAGACTGAGGGTCGGAGAGGTTTACCCTCCTCGCCCAGAGCCTGGGGGGCTCTGGAGCCCCTTTCTTCTCAGTACCATAGGGTGAGCTTAATATGAACTGTGTAGACTCATTTTAATAACACACATTCCTCGGTACAAGTTCATAGACACTGTGACCGAGGACAAAACATTGCTTTGTTACCTGGCTCGGACGGGGCAAGGTATGAGCATGGTTGGTTTCGTGCTGCTTCTCGGGGGGACGGCAGAATAAAGCTGACTTGCCTGCGGTGGATAGTACTGAAAATAAGCTTCCTTGCAAATAATGACTTCTGGGTCCCCAGGGTGGCCAGGCTTGCCACACGACCTTCTTGTGTGTGGAATTCTGAGATGACGGCGACTGGCTTCCTGTCCCAGGTTTGGGGAGATGGTCAGGGCATGGGTAGGGCACGGTGCGTGGCTGGACATGCGGCTTGGTGGGCCAGAGCGGCTGCGGAACTGGTGGGCCGAGCCCTCAGGGGTGGCCACGGCGCGTGGCGACCCCAGTCCGTCACGATGCTTCCCGCCAAGGATTCCCACCGAGGCTGTGCCTCAGACCCTGCCTGCCGGGGTCTCACACCACAGATGCCTGCGTCCAGCGGCACGCCCACCAGCTGGGCTCTCTCGGGTTGACCTTGGTACCTGTATGTTTTCAAACCTCCAGAGGGAACCTGAGGAATGACTGGGCAGAATCCTAATAGATCCCTTACTGCGGGCCAGGCACTGTTGCAAGGCTTTTGTGTGTACTGGCTCATCGAAGCCCCAGGAGCAGCTCCGGGAGGCTACTGTTTCCCCGTTTCACAGATAAAGAAACAAAGGAACCGGTCACATGGGGAGCAGGTGGCGAAGCCAGAATTCAGTCCCAGGCGGTGTTGCCTTTGCTGCCTCCCGCGCAGGTGGCCAGGAGGGCGGCGGCCGGGCCAGCACCACGCCCAGCCCCCTTCGGGTCCGTCGGCCCCCGGGACGCCAGCGCACACGCGGTGGGAGGATATCGTGCCCGGTCCTGCCGGAGAGGCCACAGAAGCCGGAGGAGGCCAGACGCAACTGAGTTAAATAAATGAGAAGCTTTGTGCTTGCTCTCCCCAGAATTACAGTTTTCATTCTTACGGGCAGTAAATGATAGTCCCGATGCTGACTGCCGGTCGTCCGGATCTGCCCGGCAACGGGGCCACGACAAGTAAATTTCCATCAGTAACCAACATCTCTGAGTGATCCGTATCCCCAGTTGTCAAACCCAAACTCTGTGCACAGGTCCCTGACTGGTCCTCGGGACCTGCAGGCCTGGAAGCCCACCCCCAGCGCAGAGCTGTGCACACACTGAGTTCTGGAGACATGGGGCGCCCTGAGTGAGTGCTGGCTCTGCGAAAGGAAAGCATAGGCCACTTAGGTCCACTGAACTATGGTAGCTGGGAATCTGGGACTTTTCAAGCTCAGGGACGCAGGACTGTCCTTGGCTGCTGCTCTTCTGCTCCCCGGAGCTCAGCAGAGTCTGGGGTCTGAGAGGTCTCAAGCTTAGCACCTGGCGTGTGGCAGACGACCGTGGCCTAGGGAGGTGAAGCACGTTTTTTGAAGCCACGAAGGCCACTCCCAGAGGCGCTTCTCTCCTGGCTCACACTGAGATGGGAGCCCACCAGCCCCGTTGGTGACCCACGTCCACGCCTCGTGCCTGCCTCAAAGGGCGTCGTGGTGATAATGTGACGACGTACCAGCAGCTCTAGAAATAGTGTCTTAGGTTTGCGTCTCTGCCTTGCGCAGGGACCGCACGGATCTTCTCTGTCTCCTTCCGATTTTAGAAATACTATCTTATTTTTCCAGCAGAGCCACACAGACAGGAAAACATTGCGTAGTAGGAAGGTCTGTTGCTGGTTTCCGAATTACCGCCCTTGAACAGATGCTTGTTGTTTCCCCATGAAAACAGATATGAAGAAAACCAGGTTTGGACCCCATGCCCCGTGTCCACTTCGGCTTGGTCCTCATCTCTGCCATGAGTCATGGGGCTGCTGTCCTTGTGTCTCCTACAGCCGTCAAGTTCCCTGGAGACGTTCTTCGATTCCCTGGTGGCCCAAGCAAGGATCCCCAACGTCTTCTCCATGCAGATGTGTGGGGCGGGGCTGCCCGTGGCTGGATCTGGTACCAACGGAGGTAGTCTTGTGGGTATCTTTTAGTCCTCAAGGGGGGAAAAATATCACAAATGAATCGGGCAGCTTTTCTGTTTTGTGAACACCCTGGTGGAGATGCTAGACACAGATGTATACATCAGTACTGTGGGATTTTGATCGCCCTTCTTAAAGAACCTTTAAAAAGAATGGGTAAAATTAGGTATTATTTTTATCTTTTCTAATTATCCTGCCAGCCAGAAGCTGATTCTCATTGCTTCTCCCAATTCTATGAAAGCTTTTTAAAACGATTTCCTAGAAAAACTGTGGCAGGTGGGAGAGGGGCGGGTGAGGACCGGTGGGGGCGTGGCCGGCGGGCCTTACCCAGGGTCGGTCCACTGGTTGGAGGAAAGTCTGGCGACTGTCTAATCTGGTGCTGAGACAGGGACACCACTGCGTCCTTTCTCTGCACAAGTGCGTACACGTACACACACACAGCAGGAAGTTTTCTAGTGAAACACGATCAGATCAAGGCTACCAGCTCTGTGGATGTACTGAGGCTGAGTGTTCCCTCGATGGACCCTGCCCCGCCGCCCCGATGTCTCAAATGAGAGTTGACAAGGACAGCGCACAAGAAGGGCCCCTCGGGGTGGGTGCTGACAACCCCCTAGTTGTCCAGCTGTGAGAAGCAGACACGCAGCTGCTTTCATTTGCTTACACTACACCTGATCTGAATACCTTACTTACCCCCGTTTTCAGGACAGAGGACAGCCTAGGATATGTGGGGTGATGTTTTATAGTTTTGCACCATCAGATTTTGATTAGGGACGCTCCTTTGTCTGCCTTCCATGCAAACGTGTGAGACCGTTGAGTCTTCCTCTGTCTTCTGAGGAACTGAATTCTTGTCCAACAGTGTTCTGCCTCATTCGATGGGGGGGTACATCTTGGTGTGATAAGGCTAGAAATGCAGGGCCATCCTTTGCAGAAGGGAGACCACCAGAGCATCTGGAACGGACGAGGGCACAAGACTGTTTGACCTTTGGATACATGGCCCCCAGATGTTCCCTGTTTAATTTCCAAGCATCTGTGTTTTGTAACATCATCGTAAGACGTGGATGGGCATTCTGATTGTATGCATCTCTGTGTAACCTGTGACTATGCCTCCGTATTTGTTCTCTTATACCTGTAAATGTTTTCCTTCTCAGGTCCTCGGTGGAATTGAGCCAAGCTTGTACAAAGGAGACATCTGGTATACCCCTATTAAGGAGGAGTGGTACTACCAGATAGAGATTCTCAAGCTGGAAATCGGAGGCCAGAGCCTGAATCTGGATTGCAGAGAGGTATGCACATCGTGACCTCTTTGTGTCACTTTAATACTGTAGCTGGGACCGGAATAGGAAATTAGAAGGTATGGGGGGGCACCTGGGTGGGGCAGTCACTTAAGTGTCTGGCTCTTGGTTTGGCGCAGGTCGTGATCTCAGAACCCTGGGATGGAGCCCTAGGTTGGCTTTGTGTCCCGTGGGGAGTCAACCTGGAGTCTCTTCAGTCTCTGCCCCTCCCCAGCCCCCGCCACAAGCATGCACGCTCTCTCTCTCTCTCTAAAATAAATAAATAAATCTTCAAAAAAACCCCAAGAAAACTAGAGGGCACATTACAAGATAAATCAAAGATCCATACATTAAAAGTGATCGGGCCTTTTTGTATGATAATGAACTCCTCCTTCTAGAAGACTTGCTTCCTTCCAGTCACTCAGCTTCATATGGAAAAAAAAAGCATAAACCTGCGTGTGCGAAGAACACTGTAGAGCCCTGTTCGCCGTTCCCCTGGGCTTGATGGTTCCAGGACTGTGTTTCAGAGGTTGGAAGAGCAGGTTTTTAATCTGTGCAAGGGAGAAAACGGGGCTACAATTAAGCAAAATGAAACTCAAAGGAAACCATCCGCTTTGCCTTCTGTTCACCCCTCCACCGCCACGCCCCTCTCCCTCCAGGACAAGTCATGCTCTGCAGAGCAGCGTGTCCTGACTGTCTTCACGGGGTAGGGGGCACACGTGCAGAGCTGGGGCGCCAGGTCCCACAGGAGCGTTGTGCGCACCCTGTCTGCGCTGGGCGTAGCTGGGGGATGTAATGGCATCGTGAGGAGGACAGCTTGCGGCAGGCAGTCCCCCACAGTGCCTGCAGGCTGTGCCTCCCTGCCACCACCTCCTTTCTCACGCGCCCACCACGGTTCCCACAGGCACAGATGCCTCCGAAACCCACCCGAGCCCAGGAGAGCAGTGCTTGCTCCTTCTAGGAGAGTCTCCAGTCCTAAGGCCATAGAGCTGGCTCTCTGGTCAGAGGCACTTCCTTACACTAAAGAATCCAGTGAGCGACTCCAAGGGGAGGGCTACAACGCAGTGCAGACTTCCATGTGCGCACATGCGAGATCCTTTCTCTGAACGTGGCTGTGGTTCCATCCTAGATGCAGATATGGTGTGTCTGGCCATCCTAATCTTCTTTCTCCATTTCTGGGATAATAGTTGCTTCTGTAGGATTTGCATAAATGGTAATTGATGTGTCGTTTGAATCTGGAAAGACACAGGGATCTGCTGCCTTTGCCCTTGGGAGCTCCTTGACAGGGACAGGGTGACCTGGGTACCTCCAGATGGGGCAGTTGTCTGTGAGGGGAGAGCTGCTGATTTTGGACACGTCCCTTCCCTTTCCTGGTCTCTGTTTCCTTTTCTGGGAAGTGAGAATGTTGGGCTAGTGTCCAAGTTCCTAGACTGTGCCATGAGTCAAGTCACCGGTGAGGTCCCCTGGCTGCTGGAAGCTGTGTGTGGCGGACCCACACAGGGACAGCAGGCTAGAATCACATTGCCTGGAACGCACACCCTCGCCCCACCAACCCGCTTCTGTTGCAGTATAACGCAGACAAGGCCATCGTGGACAGCGGCACCACACTCCTGCGCCTGCCCCAGAAGGTGTTCAACGCGGTGGTTGAGGCGGTGGCCCGCACGTCTCTGGTGAGTCCTCCGGGTTCTGATAAATCCTGGAGAGCCCTAGGTCATGACCACATGCTGGGGGAGGCAGCCCTCCTGTGTATTCAGTAGTCTTTATCTGAGGATTCTGAGGGATTGGGTTTTTTTTTTTTTTTTAATTTTTCAACTATTACTTATTAAGTACACAGTCTTACTCTTAACTAGCAAAGAATTTCTTCAGACGAACCCCAGGGAATTTGGATCTGAAGGTGCCAGGCTGTTGATTATTTCAAATAATAGCGACCTGGATGGAGTACTTTTTTTTCTTTTTCTTCTTTTTTTTTTAATAAGAAAAAAAGCCTCTTGGTAACATTCTATATTAGAGGAAATAGTGAACCAGGAATATGTTCACAGCCTCTAAAACAAGACGTGTGAACCCCAAATCGTACTCTTTTTGGCCTTCATTCAGGCTGTACTGAGATTTGAGTTCTTCTATAAAAGAATGTGATTCACAGAAGACAAAGGCCGATCAGCCAGTGTAATAATTTTAAAAATCCTGCTCAAGAACAACATGAATCTTGGAGACGTGGCTGACAGCATCCCGGTACGGCCCCAGCTTCCCAGCGGGTTCCGGGCAGCAGGGTAGAGACCAAAGGGTAGACTGAGTGGGAAGAACAAGGCTTCGGGGGTCGGATGGACCAGAACAGAGGCTGGTTTCGGCTGCTCGCTAGCGGGGTGCCTGGGACGGGATTGGGGCCCGCGGAGCCTCCACGTTCTCCTCGCGGGGCTGTCGGGGGCTGCTGGAGCACAGTGCGCCCTGCACACGGGAGCTGTAGAACGAGAAGCGTCTGATGTCCCACCGGGCAGCTGCTCTTTGTTCGAACGTGAGACGGATGTTCTTCTCCGCTCCCTGGGTGTTTCCTAAGCCTGCCTTTGTACAGCGTCACCCTTGCAAGGTCACCAAAAACCCGTGTCTCCTGTGCAAAGTCTTTATGCTGCTGCTAACACCAGCCTGACTCTCCCACAACTCCCCCGGCCGAATCCAAAGACTGATGGGAAAATGCTGAGCAGGTCTTTGCTGCCGGGTTCTAGCAGGAGCGGGGGAAGGAGGAAGGGGTTTTGGGTGTCCTGAGCCAAACTTCAGAAGTCTGGAGCTGGCGTGGGCGGAGCTGCAGGCGGACGAGAGAACGGACAAGAGCCGGGACAAGAAGCAGCGCAGAGGCCCCTTCGGAGCTTGAAAGGGCTTCCGGGCAGCAGTGGTCAAGCCAGAGGAAAGCTCCTATCTTAGCCCGTATCTGCTGAATCAGAAAAAAAGGCAAGGAAAGTTTTTAGTGCCCTCGATTCCGAACGCTGGCTGAAAATCAGACCGTGCTTAAAATATGGAGCCATATGCTGATTTTCTTTGGTAGTGAGAGTGTCCTCGGCCGACCCGACACGGGCCTCCTCAGACTGAGTATTCCGGGCTGGAAGTGTGTGAGGACCACCCCGCAGGACGGGCCCCGCCTCTGGGGAGCCAGGGATGCCAGCCCCCATGGGAACAGAGTGGCACCCCCAGGGCATCGTAGCCCACGGTTGGTGGTGGTAGAAATGGGATTACAAGATTTGTTTGCCTCGTCTAAAAGGATCCTCTGATTCCAGAGCCTGTGTCAGGAAGGCGAGGACCCGGGAAGGTTCTCCGTCTTGGGCAGGGAAAGCACAGCCAGCTGGGGGGAGGGGGAAGGAGGGGGACGCGGGGGGGGGGGGGGACGGACAGGGGCACAGAGTCCCTGTGTCCGCGTGCCTGGCCCGAAGATGGGTGTGTTCTTTCTCACCTGTTGTGGCGTAGGCTTGCTTTCTGGTTAAAGGAGGAATTAAATGCAATGTCAATGTTGGGCTGTCTCCGGCCCGGTTTGTTCAGATGGGATTCTAGGAATGCATGGTCTGTATTTTGAAATGGAGTTCTGTAGACATTAGAGGCCCAGGCACCCTCTCCTCCTAGCTGCAGCGCCCTGGTGCTCGGCCCAGCGCTCCCCCATCTGAAAAATCCAGATGCAGGATGACACCTGCGTTAGGATGACTTTTGACTCTGAACTCTGTGATCTGAGGGTCGAAACTGCCCTCCAAGGACATGTGGCATAGCCTCCGGGGAGGCCCTTGGACTCACAGATGCCTCTTTGGAGGCACGGGGCCCCCGTCCGATCTGGAACTGGGCTCCTTAGGTGAGTTACCAGGTCTGATCCTTCATCTGCAAATTGGAGCTGCCCACGGGCACTGACGTGGGGCTCCCTGCCCTGGGTGCAGACCCAGCCACCCCCTAGCTTAGCCCATCCTTCTGGCCAGCGAATGACCCTCACTGACTCATCTGGCCTCTGGGATTCTGCCCTCCTGCAGATAGTTCAAATCAACTTAACTTTTACAAAAGGTGAAAGTGTATTAACATTTTGTTACAAATGTTACAATGTTACAAACTGTTAAAATGTTATTTTACAAACTGTTAAAATGTTACAAATCAGTCACTAACAGAGTCACAATGGGTGGCCCCTGGAGTAGATGAAAAACCCCAGGGCGTTTTCTCCCCACTGTGTGGTCCAGAGGGAGGGACGGACGGAGGGAAGGACGGACGGAGGGAAGGACGGACGGACAGACGGAGGGAAGGACGGACGGAGGGCGGAGGGCAGGCAGGCGCGCACCTGCCGCGTTGTCTTCGTGCAACAGAGCACCGGGCACTCGCGCTGCGGCGCTCCACTGTCTCCGTACTTGCCCTGCTCAGTCTCCGCCCCATCGCGCTTTCTCTCCGTCCCGTAGCGCCCTCCTTCCTGGACTTCCTGTCCCTGTGCCCTCTTCGTGGCTGTCTGCTGTGCTGGCGCCATCCAGGGTGGGCCCTGGGCCCCTCTGTCCTCCCCGTATTCTCCTGAAAGGGATTCCCTTGGGGCCACATCATCGTTTCCCGTGCGCCCATAGTACTCGCTAGTAGGCCTGGCTGGATAGGAGTTCTGCTTCCAGAACTCGTGGACTTTGTAAATCCCCTTTGGACTCGTAAATCACACCTGGCTCCCCGCAAAGCTCAGATCTCTGACAGATGATCTCTGCTAAAGACGCCAAGGCCACCAAGATAACCTCTGTCCCCGGGCTCCTGCTCCTTCCTATCCACAGCTCCGGCCTCTGCGGCTGCCATCTGGTCCGCCCAGTGAGGCAGCTTCTGTGCGCGGCCCGCCCGCCCTCAGACTCCTCTCCTGCTGCTCCCTGGCCCTTAGCTGACTTCAGCTTCCTAGGGACGCTCCCTTGATAGTCACCCCTCACGCCAGGTCAGGATTCTTCTAGCTCTGCCCCATCATATATCCTCCTAGCTCCGCCCCATTCCATCCTCTCCTAGCTCCGCCCCACCCCATACTCTCCTAGCTCCGCCCCCATCGCGTACACTACTAGCAGGTGCAGGGTAAGTCTGCTTAAAACCGTTCCTTGCCCTGGTGAGGTGGCAGGAGTTATTTCTGGGTAACTTGCAGACTGAGTGCAGAGCGGGCATGTGCAGGGGGCATGGCTCTTCATCGAGTTCAGCCGACCCCTGCTCGGAGGCTCAGGTGTGCGCTCTGTGTTCTTGGCTGTTTATTTTTACCACAAACATTTCCTGAGTTTCTCCTATGGGCGAGGTGTTAGAACCGTAAGGCAGGCAGACAGTACATCTCTGTCCTTCAAGGACTGAGATCACCGTGCAGGAAAGAGAAGGTGAGCAGTTACACCCATAAATGTCAAACTACAGCTGTTACAGGGAGAGGGACCACGGGGAAGAGCTACATGGTGGGACATCAGCAGGGTGGGGAGGGCTTCCGGGAAGGTGGTGTCTGAGCTGATGTCTGGAGGAGGAAAAAGATATTCTGGGACTGCAGAGACCTCCCCCTCCCAGGGGGGTAGTGGGAAGACTCTACACCAGGGTGCAGAATGCTATGCTCGAAATTCAGAGGAGAGGTGATGTCCAAAGTGGTCTAGAGGGCCACATGTGGGATGTAGCCTCTCTTCTAAAGGGCCATTGCCCACTCCCGAGACCTGGGGCAGGTGGCTTCCCCTCTTTGTGCTCTGGTTTCCTCATCTCTAACACGGGGCGCGGGAGTGCTGCTACTGTGCCCATGGGGGTTTGCGAGAATTAAAGTAATCAGTGCTGCAGAGGGCTGGCTGCTGAGTTCGATGCCAGTCAGTACTCTGTGTGCCTGGGTGATCTTGACAGCCGTGTGTTTGTCATCAGCGGTCCCCTTCCAGAGGACTGCTGTCTCCGCCACGCCATCCAAGAGAAACATGGTTTACCGCCACGGGCATCTGGCGAGGTGTCGAGGGGAGCTGGGAGCTGCTTCCTGTTGATGTGCCAGAGTAGTCCTGCTTGCTCACGTGATCTCGTTCTGCCCAGATTCCAGAATTCTCTGATGGTTTCTGGACCGGGTCCCAGCTGGCTTGCTGGACCAATTCGGAGACACCTTGGTCTTACTTCCCAAAAATCTCCATCTACCTGAGAGACGAGAACTCCAGCCGGTCGTTCCGTATAACCATCCTGCCTCAGGTATGAGCGGGGACCTGGGCTGTTCTCCCTGAACAGGTGACCCGCCCAAGCGCGGTCAAGGCTCTCGCATCAGGTCACGTATCTGTGCTCGGCTCAGAGTGTCACGCGGGTGCTGTTACCCCCCGCGAAACCGGGCGGCCACCATCAGTGGGTGTGGGCCCCTGCTCATGAGCCCGGGCAGGCCTGCTGCTCTCAACACGCTCGTGGACACATCGGGTCACCAGCCCTGTGTGTGGCCTCCCTCTTGAATCTGGTGGCTCGCTGGTGGAGCGACGGGGCTCCAGACTCCACCATCCCGCAGCTGCCTCATGGTGGTGGTGGGACTCTGGGGGGCAATGCACTCAGGGGGCCCAGAGCAGGCCCACTGCTGTCTGCCTACGCCTTCACAGTGCTGCTCCCTCAGGGCCGAGGCAGCCCAGACCCCCTGGGCTGGGGAAGTAGAAGGCCCAGAATGGAGGACACTGGTGCAGTGTCCACCATAGCACCAAATACGTTCTTTTCTTTTATGTATTTATTTGTCTTTAAAGATTTTATTCATTTATGCGGAGGGAGAGTGGGGGAGAGAGAGAACAGGCAGGGGAGCAGGACAGAGAGGGAGAAGCACACCTGGTGGGCAGGGAGCCTGATGTGGGGCTCGATCCCAGGACCATGACCCAAGCTGAAGGCAGATGCCTAACCGACTGAGCCACCCAGATGCCCCGAAGATATGTTTTTTGTTGTTGTTTTTTTTTTTAAAAAAGCTTTTCTTTATTTATTTGACTGAGAGATCACAAGTAGGCAGAGAGGCAGGCAGAGAAAGGGGGGGAAGCAGGCTCCCCACTGAGCAGAGAGCCCGATGCGGGGCTCGATCCTAGGACCCTGGGATCGTGACCTGAGCCGAAGGCAGAGGCTTAACCCACTGAGCCACCCAGGTGCCCCTACAATATGTTTTTTTGAAAAGGAGAATAAAACTTGAAGCTCAAGAGATGAAGACAACCTTCTGTTTTCCATATTCAAGAGGGCACTGGCTCCTTCCTCTCCTTCCTCCTCCTACGCATCTAATCAAACGCAGCGTGCTCTGCCCTGCTCAGTCATGCTTCTCACCTCCTGGTTCCCGAGGCTTGCGCTCAGGTCCCCCTCTGCCCCCCTCTGGGGACCTCCACACACACTCTGTATGCCCAGTCCCCTCCTTTCTGCCCTTAAAACCCTCTCAAAGTGACCTTCCTAGGAGGCAGCGTCCAGCCCGCTGTCCCCGCCGTGAGCCATCATGAGTCTCCACCCTGTGCACACTGATGTCCTCACTTCCTGGGGCGCTCCGGGCCTCCCTGGACCCTTCCACGCCCTTGAACCGCCACTCGCCAGTCGGCATCCTCCTGGGCTTCGTGCTCGCTCTCCTGCCCTTCCCTTCTGCCGCCCCCGCCCCCGCCCGGAATGCCCTCACCTCCCCCACTCCCTCTGCATATCCAGATTCTTCCCATCCTGCAAGGTCCAACTCAGACAACCCTCTTTTGTTGAACCTCTGCTGAGCAAAATAGCCCGTTTGTGAGCCTGCCCTTCTGACTCATACCGCAGGCTTCCGAGTCAGTCCCTGCGGCAGGCAGTCATCCCTTCAAGGGGGTATTTTATGCTGGTGCCCTTTGCGTTTGAGCGCTCTATTCTTTAAAAGCACATGCTTAAGCTTCTAGTTCTTCCTCAGTTACATTAATTCCTTGACGAGGAGAACCGTGAGATTGGAAGTCCTTGCTCCTTCCCCGGCGTGAGCGTGCACTGGGGACTGGCGTGTAATCACAGGTGTTTTGGAACAGACAGATCAATGTGCCTTTATCGTGATTTGGTGACTTTGGGATAAAGGGTGGGATTGGGGGCTGGGGAAGGAGGAAGGAGGAAGGATTTCAGAAGTAAAACAAGTGAGAGTACTGCTGTTTCCCTTCTCAACTTGTCCGTGAGGACGTGCCTTCCAGGAATGGCAGGTTACTGGGGACAGGCTTGAGGGCCTCAACAGAGACCCGGGGATGGAGGACACAGTCACTGAGGCCTGAGCTACGTGCTCAGCTCCGCCCCGACTCACACTGTAACGCTGAGCAGATCACTGAGCCCTTTCTCTGTCTGTCCCTTTAATGCTAAAGGGAGAAATCACAATACTTGCCAAAGACATTTTCACCGCATACAGTGATGCTTTCTCCATCTTTAAAATAATTGCTTTTTATGGTTAAATTTTGGTCCATCGAGCAGCACGATGTGGATGTCAGGGTGGTCTGTAACTAAGGTCAAAGCTTTAGGACAGAGGTGAGCGTGTAATCGGGCGTGGGTTGGCAGAATCAGGGACTCGTAAGATGCAGGAGAAAACAGGCATTTGGGGGAAAATCTGTGATGTCCAGGGCGGGCAGTAGCCGCCAGAGCTGGAAGGTCCCTGGGGCTCAATGGCTGGTTCCAGGACCCGGTGCGGGCCGAGTGCGAGAACTTAATGAGGTAGGTTGGGGAGCGTTGCCTTTAATTTTTGTTATCTCTGCGTGAGAATTCAGTAGTATTCTCACGAGACTAGATGTTTTTGGGGTTGATTTGGATATGTTCACATTTTTGGTTTTCAAAAGTCTGCTTCCCCTGCTGTTTTCCCGTTTTCTTCCGCAACATTCCCATTCCGTTCTCTTGCTGTCACCTCTTCGGAGAAGGGCTTGAGCAGGCAGTTGTGCTCCATCCCGTGCTGATAACCTCCCAAGCTCTGCGTGGTACTGACGCAGCCCTCGGGGTCAGCACTGGGGTCGGGGGGGGGGGGCACCTCCCAACACTACAGCTCTGTCTGCCGGCCTCCCTCTCCCTAAACTTTTAGAGCAATCGTCAGGGCTCCTGCCCACCAAGGTTTTAGAATCCGGCCCATGGCTGGGACCTTTCTGGCATCGACAGTCCTAGAGGGGCATATGCTTGCTCGCGCAGGAACGCGCTGTGTCAAAGGCGATTGTCTTAAATTATGTCTGTCTCCGGTCTTTCCCCAAAACACACGGGCTGCCGCTTTTTTGGCCTGTTGACAAAAGCAACCCCCAACCCCAGCCCACGGGCAAA
The DNA here is from genome assembly GCF_964662115.1 of Mustela nivalis. Classification (NCBI taxonomy): domain Eukaryota; kingdom Metazoa; phylum Chordata; class Mammalia; order Carnivora; family Mustelidae; genus Mustela; species Mustela nivalis. The sequence goes on along the minus strand of NC_139020.1, from coordinate 4,194,979 downwards.
TTCTGGTTTTCTTTTCCACATACCCCTAAAAATGTAAATAATTTCAGTCTACCACCGGTCGGTCTATTTGTGCTATTTTAGCTGAAGACAGACAGTGTATTCTGAGCTCTAGCCACCCTTCAGCTTTCCCCAGCTCGTCGCAGCATCTACAGTCTGGAACGTCTATTGGCAGTCAGCTGGGGCACACATACAGTGTCAAAGATACACATTCGGTCTGCATGTTTTTGCATCGATATCCTCAGTTACATGATAGGTGATAATGGATTGGGTTTTATTATAGAATTGGTTTCTTCGGAAGTCAAGGTGTGTTGTGTGTGTGTGTGTGTGTGTGTGTGTGTGTCCACGGACATGCCTGGGGCTCGCTTGCGGACCCTTGGGTGAAGGTGCCGGGGCAGCAGGTCAGGGTATCCCCTGCCTTTGCCTCGTTAGAGTTGATCATGAGAAGTTGCGTCTTTCGTTTGATGTTCGTCAAGCTCAGCACCCCCTGCATTTAGTGAGGCCCTCCTGGGTGCCTCCCGTCCCCTTGAAGATTGGGCTCCGGGAGCACAGCAGAGGACAGACCGACTCCCGGCCTCAAGGGAGAGTTTGCAGACAGACAGCCCAGTCGGGGAGGGTTCTGACTGCGGGTGCAGCTCTTGGACCCAGCAGTGGCCCCAGATCTAACTGTTGAGGACGCCAGGGGCTGCCAGCGTTATGTCCTTGCTCACCCTGCTGCCACACAGCCCCTCCTCCTCTCACCATCCAGATGCTGGCAGGGGCGTTGAAGTTCATCTTCCTCTGGGGTCAGCTTGATTGTGATTGATCTCCTCTAGTGTGACTTCTAGTTTCCTGTCCCGCCCAGACCTCAAATAGTGCTCCTGTGTTCCCACCCCGGGGGAGGGGGGGCTGGCTCCCTGTCCCACCTCTCTGCTGTGGTTTGCCTCCAGGCCACACCCCTCCCTTGTCACCTGGTGCAGCCCCTTCCAGCCGAACCCTCTCAAAATCCCCTCACATCCCCTCCGGCTCCCAGCCTTTCCCACCTCAATCTTTCTTCCCGCGTTTACCCCTTGAGGGCTGGTCTGGGGCTGGCCGAGTGCGAGAACTTAATGAGGTAGGTTGGGGAGCGTTGCCTTTAATTTTTGTTATCTCTGCGTGAGAATTCAGTAGTATTCTCACGAGACTAGATGTTTTTTGGGTTGATTTGGATATGTTCACATTTTTGGTTTTCAAAAATCTGCTTCCCCTGCTGTTTTCCCTTTTTCTTCCGTAACATTCCCATTCCATTCTCTTGCTGTCACCTCTTCGGAGAAGGGCTTGAGCAGGCAGTTGTGGTCCATCCCGTGCTGATAACCTCCCAAGCTCTGTGTGGCACTGATGCAGCCCTCGGGGTCAGCACTGGGGTCGGGGGGGGGGGCACCTCCCAACACTACAGCTCTGTCTGCCGGCCTGGTCACAAGGAAGCCCTTCTTCCTGCTCATCATGCCCTTTATTGCCTTTTTCCGCAGACATTCAGTATTTTATCTTGCTAAGCCACTCTCTTCTCTTGGTTGGCTGCATGTGCATACTTTGCTGTTAAAACACGGAGGGATTGTTCCCCTGAGTGACACCGGCTTGCTCCCTGATTAAGTTTTGACTCGTTTCCTCACACTCGCGCCCCCAGAGGACGTCAGGGCCACGAGCTGTGTTGATGGAACATGCACAGCCCGTGGTCCTCACCCTCGCGAGAGCTTCCTACGAGAGGGTGCTGGGTCTTCTGTCTGTGACAGCTTCTCTCTCGCTGACGGAGGAAATAAATCATCTTGCTTCCCCCTGCTGCCGACTTTTAAGCTCTCTTTGGCAGAGGATGACAGAGCCGGCATCCTGGGGCCCGTTGGGAGCCAGAACCATGTCTGGACCGGGGCGGTAGCCATGGGGATGGGAGGTGTGATGGGGTTCGGATGCCATTTCAGAGGAAGGCCTGCAGCCTCTGGGTATGGTTTCCACATAAGGAAAGATCCTGGCCCGGTGCTGTAGGGCCTGAGGAAATGAGTGAATCATAGATTTACTGAAACAGAAGACCTTGAGAAAAGCAGATTTGGGGAGAATGTCCTGAGTCCGGTTTCTCTGATATTACATTTGAGATGCCTGTTGAGTGTGGCTGTGGCAGCAAAGATCTATTGGAGGTCAGGATTTGGGCATCAACAGAGAGCCCCGGGCTATGCTTAGGACCACGGGGGCCACATAGGTCACCTGGGGTAGAGAGGGGTGCGGGGCGTGGCCACCAGAGGCCAGAGCCCTGGCGTTCTCTGATGCTTGCAGGGGACGAAGGTAAAGTGGACCCTACACAGGTGCCTGAGAATGAGCAGCCGGTGTTGGGAGGAAGAGGAGACCGCCCTTTCTCAGAGGCCACGGGAAGGAGGAGTTTGAGGTGGAGAGTTTGCTGGCCCCATTACCGTAGAAGGGGCCTGTCCCGCTCCCCTTCATTTACCTGCCCCCTTGCCGGATGGGAAGCCTCGAGGGCAGAGGGACTGTGTGTTTGTTAATGATACTGGGACAGTATTTAGGCCATGCCAAGTGATAGATGGATGGATGGATGGATGGATGGATTTGATGGATGGACAGACGGACGGATGGATGGATGGACGGTTGGACAGATGGATGGATGGACGGATGGACGGGTGGATGGATGGATGGACAGTTGGACGGATGGATGGATGGGTGGATGGACGGGTGGATGGATGGACAGATGGACAGATGGATGGATGGATGGACGGTTGGACGGATGGATGGATAGACAGACGGACGGATAGATGGATGGACAGATGGATGGATGGACGGACGGATGGACATCTGTGTGGGTGCATCTGTGCGTGGTTACGGGAGGCGCACTTGTTTTTTTATCACTTTCAGTCGTGTTTATCGCCATGCTTACGATGTCGTCTTCCGGATGGCAGGGTGATGTCATCTCCTTCTCGCCCTGCATCACCCCATGACTCCTGGGAGGGTTGGAACACACTGTGGCCTTGAGAGCTTTGTGAGGTTGCTGGGTTCATGCTTTTCCCTGTCTGTCTGCCTGCTCTCTCCTCGTAAACAGCTCTACATCCAGCCCATGATGGGGGCCGGCCTGAATTACGAATGCTACCGATTCGGCATTTCACCTTCCACAAACGCACTGGTGATTGGTGCGACCGTGATGGAGGGCTTCTACGTGATCTTCGACAGAGCTCGGAAGAGGGTGGGCTTTGCAGCCAGCCCCTGTGCAGGTAAGCGATGCTCGCGCTGGACAGGGAACCCCCGGCCAGAGTACTTGGCATCCATTCATGAATTTGGAAGCAACTCTTGAGGATGGGTCAGTTGCCTTTGAATTCTTTCCCACAGGCCTGTCATCCACAGCGTCTTAGCAGTAAGACGCTCGGCAGGATGTAGAGAAGAGGAAGTGAGGCCGTCCTATAAAATGTTTAATCCCATGCTTGACACAAAACAGATGCGTGATTGACATTAGTATTAGAGTTACATCTCACATTAAATTTAGAATGGTATCTCACACCACTGAATAAAGATAGGGGACCTTGGGGGAAAATTACAGTTTTTTGACAGGAGAATTAAAGATTCATGGGTAAGCTGTGTATTTTTTTTTTCCATCAAAGCAGTCTTCGTGCAAAAAGAAGTAAATGCCTGTCATTGCTGTTTCTTGAAATCCTAAAATGAGGAGATCAAGAAGCGTGTTTTTCTCCTAGAACCCCCTTGAAGAGCTGGTTTGGGGGTGAGTCGGCAATGTATGGCTGGTGTTCGGGGAAACCACAGTCAAGAGGGCAGGAAAGGTGAGGGGTGGTAAGCCCCCCAGACTGTAAGATGTCTTTAGATGAGCAGTTGGCTGGGATGGGGTGTCCACCTAGAGCACGGTGTAGTGGGAGGGTCAGGTACTTGGAAGAAAAGACTAGTCCTGGACATGGGCATGAGCCAGGATTGCTGGGATGCGTGGAAAGTGCACGTGTGACCAGGCAACAGGCAGGCGCTGCCGGGCTCCTGGGCAGGATTTCAGGACTGACAGGTCCTGGCACGTGGGGTTCAGAGTTGGCAGGTAACATGCCAACGAAAAGAAAAATTAAGCACATGTGAGGCAGCGAGGACATGGGACAGGAGAAAATGAGAGGCTGTGGGGTGAGACTTGGGTCCCCACACAGTATGGGGAGGGAGGCGTGAATGTAATGAAACACTCGGGACAGTGACCCACGGGCAGGAGTGCTGGCTGTGCCGGTCACCCCGACCTTCACTGGGATCAAAAACCCACGGAGGAGTCTGAGGGAGAGCCGTGGAGATGGGGAGGGGGTGCAGGCAAAATGTCGGATGATCTCAGCTGGTTTATTCCAAAGGGGTACATTTCAGATCTTATTTACCATCTGACTCGCAGAGGTCAAGTCGGTGCCCTGGTGGATAAAGCAGGTCGGTCATGCTGCCCATCCTTGTTTGGACACAGGGGATCCCCGGAGGATGAAATAACAATTTGGGGAGTGGGAGGAGAGGCATATCCGGGGAAAAACGTACATCGGGAATGTTAGTCCTGCTCACGTGGTGTATGAACAAAACCACCCAACACCACGTACACACTTGGTTGCTGCGAATGCCTTCTTCAGCGTTCACACAGAGCGCTCTGACTCTGCCCTAGGGACCGGGCTCCGGATCCCTTGTCCTTTTGTCGTCTTCGTGGGGAGTGAATGTTTACCTCTCAGAGTGCATTAACTGTTTGTAGCCTGGGAGGTATCCCTGGGGGAGACCTTCCTCTGTGGCACTACCTGGGACTTCGCGATCGGAGAAGCTACCGGTCTGCCAGCTGTGAGTGTTTCACGTCTCATAACCCAGGGAACTAAGCACTAAAGCAATTTTCCCCACAATTTCTGTTCTCTTGTTAAATACCATTAAAATAGAGGCTACTATGGCAACAGCCATATCGTCCACTTTACTTAATACCGCAGAGCGCATAATCACCATGTCTCCTAAGTGAATTGCTGTTGGAAATAGTTTAATACTAAGTGTCTGCAGGGAAAGCAGCATTCATTCCTGCCTTTCAACATGAATTCTTTGTTAGGTGTGCTTATCGAAGTTTGGGTTTTGTTTTGTTTTTCTTGGTTACTATTTTTAAAAAGGCGTATTTAAGATTTTGGTACTTAAACATTTGATTTTCTCAGCAGTGGGAATATACACAGATAGGTCTCCTCTTCTGTGCAAACTGTTTAGCCATTAAAGTAATTACTTCCCCAAAAGGCACAATTAGGAGCCAGACAGTGGTCTATAGCGCTATAATAAATGGAAGAGGTACACTGCCTTTTTTTTCTCTTTAAAAGTGTTTATTTTTAATTTATCACATGCTTTAAATAACAAAATGATTTAAGTCCTAGGAAATCATGTGCTCTGGGCACACTTACGGAACACCCAGATTTAACAAATGCTAACGTTTTGTCATATTTGCTTCAAAAATTTGTTATAGAAACAGAAAATAAATGTAGCTTAAAGCCCCAGTCCATGGCGCTTCCCAGAATGATCCTTTATCCTCAGACTAGTGTAGATTCTTCTCTAATTACTACGCACTTAAGATTTTGCGACGTAGTTATCAGTGCCTTGCATTAGCTGTCTCTTGCTTGGTAACAGGTTAGCCCCACGGTTAGCAGCTCTGTCTGACTTGGCAGGTGCTGAGGGTCAGCAGTGGGGGAGCAGCTTAGCTGGGTGGTTCTGGGTCCTACTGGAAGCTCACTCACGGAGTCGGAGAGAGGAACGCTCCTTTCCTCACCATTGGGACTTCCCGCCAGTCTTCCCTGACCATCCTTAAGATGGGCACCCAGTCACCCCAGAGCAAGTGATTCCAGAAAGTCAAAGTGCCACAGAGTACCCAGGCTGGTCTTTTTATGCCCCGTTTTGAAACTGACATGCGGTCACTTCTGCCCTATTCTGTTGACTTGCTCAGAACAGCCCCGGCCCGGGGTAGGAGGGAATTACACAAACGCAACTACCAGGGAGCCAGGATCATTGGAGTCCCCTTAGAAGCTGTCTGCCGGCTACCTATAAATAAGTACCTTGTAACAAAATGTTGGTGGGTTGGTTGGTTGGGTGTGGGGTTTGGGTATTTTCACACGTGTACGAACGCTCTGTAGTACGGTGTGTATCCTTCTTCAGCCTGCTGATTGCTCAGCATCACACGGTTACTAGATCTTCCCTGTTGGCAGGAGTCCTAGGTCACTCATTTTGACAGCTGTGTAGTATCCTATCGTATGAATATACCCAGATTATGTACCCAGTTCTGGCCTGATTACCATCTGGAATGTTTCTGATATTTGCAGTTACAAAGAGTACTGCAGCGGACATCTTTCTGCGTGCTATCGAGATCTTCTGAAGATGGAAGTTCTAGAGGGTTTGGTATGCTAGTCTGCAGTGTTACTGGCCACGTCAGGTTTGCCTTCCAAGCAGCTGGACCATGAGAATTACATCAGACTGTGCCTTTGTTTTCTTTTGTTTTTGTTTTTTGCCAATCTGTGTGAAATAGTGTCACAGTTTGATTACTTCTAAGATGATGCAACTTTTTTTTTTTTTTTAAGATTTATTTGGGAGCGGGGGGAACAGCAGAAGGAGAGGGAGAGGGAGAATCTCAAGCAGACTCCCCACTGAGTGCAGAGCCTATCTCCTGGCTCGATCCCCAGACCCTGAGATCATGACCTGAGCTGAAACCAAGAGTCAGACACTCAACCAACTGAGCCATCCAGGTGTCCTGAGATGATGCAACTTTTGATATATTTATGGAGTGTCTGAGCTTTTTCTCTCATGGTGAATTTTTCTACCAATAGCTTATGCACATTTTTCTAGCTATCTTTTTAATTGATGAGTATACATTCTTAATATCTGATCCATTCATTTAGGGGGCTTATGCATGGTGGATAAGATCTGCAAATCTCTCTGGATTTCTTCTACTTGTTTTTCTTATCTTTCTTTTACTTTTTTTAAATTTAGTGAGATGGAAGGTACCAGTGTCTTCCTGCTAGTGTCTTCATGCCACCTACATGCCCCTCACCATCTAGATCTGATTTGCCATATATCAGTATGTATGTATATGTGTATATGCAGTTTTGTTTGAGCCGTTTTCAAATGGGTTGCATATATCATGATATTTTCCTCCTGAATATTTCACTCTATGATATTTCATCCATAAAGACCTCTTAAAAATAAGGGCAGGTTCATATATAAATGTAATACCATTATGACACCCCAAAATTAGCAGTATTTACATTGTATTATGTAATATTTAGGCTGTATTCAGATTTTCTCAGTTACCTCGAAAATGGTATTCTTGGGGCTCCTGGATGGCTCAGTGGGTTAAAGTCTCTGCCTTCAGCTCAGGTCATGATCCCAGGGTCATGGGATTAAACCCCACATTGGGCTCTCTGCTCAGCAGGGAGCCTGCTTCCTCCTCTCTCTCTGCCTGCCTCTCTGCCTACTTGTGATCTCTGTCTGTCAAATAAATAATATCTTAAAAAAGAATATTAATTTAAAAAATGGTATACTTGGCTATGATTTTTTTTTCTTTTGATGGCCATTTGTTTTATAGAATATGTCATATTCAGACTGGTCTGGATTTTTCCTAATAGTAGCATTTAACATGTTCATTTAACCTTACATTTCTGTAAACTTGAACTTAGGTCTAGAAGCTTGGTTAGATTCAGGTTAAATTAATTTTGCAAGGTACCTACTAAATTTGGGGCACCTGGGTGGTTCAGTCGATTAAGCATCTGCCTTCCGCTCATGTCATGATCTCAGGGTCCTGGGATCGAGTTCCACATCAGGCTTTCTGCTTAGTGGGGAGCCTGCTTCTCCCTCTGCCTGCTACTCCCCTTGCTTGTATGCTCTCTGTCTGTGTCAAATAAAGAAAGAAAAACTCTTTAAAAAAAAATACAGATACTTACTAAATTGTAATAATCTCTTTGTCACTTACCACAGTACGTGTCTGGATGTGTTACTCTGAACATTCTCTTCTATCCCACCAGTGTAGTTGCTGTCCCTGTGCTGTAACACACAGTTTAATGTCTGTAGTTACAGTAAGACTTAATATCCGGCAAGGGCTCCGCTCTTCTCCTTATTCTCCTTCAGATGCTCTTGGCTACGTTCGCCCTTCTATTCAACTTGTCAAGATCTCAGAACGCTAACGGGGTTTTGATTGCAACTGCACTGGATTTGCTGTTTAACTTGAAAATAAATCAAGTCTTTATTATACAAGTCTTCCTCCCGTGAATGTACGAATTCTCATTTGTTTGGGTCTTTTCTGTCCTGTAGCCACTTTGTGGTTTTCTCCAAGAGGGTCTTACACATATACTTCCTCTTAGATGCCTGTTAGCTCTTAATGTTACTGAGATTGTAAGCGAGATTGTTTTAAACTGCGTTTGATTGTTTGGTATATAGGCATGCAGGGGCTTTTTGTATATTAATCTTCTATCCAGCCACCTCACTGAATTCTCCTTTTATTTTTTTAAAAAATATTTTATTTATTTATTTGACAGAGAGAGAGATGACAAGGTCTCTCTGCTGAACAGAGAGTCTGATGCGGGGCTCAATCCCAGGACCCTGAGACCTTGACCTGAGCTGAAGGCAGAGGCTTAACCCAGTGAGCCACCCAGGTGCCCCTGAATTCTCCTTTTAAAAAAATAGCTGTCAGTGTTGCTGGGATTGTCTATGAAAGCAGATACATAGTGTGAGGCAGGGGCAGGTTTGTGAACTTCCCTTTGAATCCCCAGTTAAGGGATTCTCAGTTTGCTGAAATTGTTTGGTCTGAGTGGGAAAACAGATTGACATTTTCTACTAATGTTAAACATATTCCTAGTCTGTGACTCAGCAACCTCCCTCTTAGGTATCTGCAGTGGGGAGACGAAAGTGTGTGTCTACCCAAAGACTTGACCAGAAGCAGCTTTATTCATAAAATGAACTAAAGTACTACTTCATTCAGTAATTACATCGTTACATAAAACCACCATTTTTATCAAACTAAAAAGAGCCCAAAGTGTATGGAAGGAGACGGGGTAAACAAATGACGACACGGCAATTTTCCTTACGCCAAACGATGTGCTTGAGGATCTCTTTCAAATTTCATTTCATTTTGCCCCAATTTTTGGATCATAGTTTAACTGCACATGGAATTTTTTTTAAAAGAATTTACTTATTTGTTTATTTATTTGTCGGAGAGTGTGAGCACACAAGCGTGGAGGAGGGGCAGAGGCAGAGGGAGAAGCAGGTTCCTCACTGAGCAGGGACTCTGAATGTGGGACTTGATTCCAGGACCCCAGGATCCTGACCTGGCCAAAGGCAGACACTTAACTGACTGCTTAACGACTGAGCCCCCTCCCCCCTCCACCAGGCACCCCAAGCATTTGGAATCTTGATGGGTAATGTCACTTTGCCTTTCAAGGAGGCTGTCCTCTTTATACCTGGTTGTACCAGGTCTCTAGCACCATGCACAATGGCCTGACTTCGCAATCAGCATCGCCAACAAGTTGTTGTCAACGCTTTGGGAAATTTTGCCAACCTGATAGGTGGGAACAATGATCTGTGTAGTTTTTAACTTCATTACTTTATATGTGTGAGGTTGAGTTTATTTTCATGTGTCTAAGGGTATTTTTTTCATTCTCTGCGAACTATGTGCTCATGATATCTTCACCTTATTATTTTCTATTGGGTTTTTAGGTTTTTTTTAAGATTTTATTTATTCATTTGACACAAAGAGAGAGAGTGCACAAGTAGGCAGAGCAGCAGGCAGAGGGAGAAACAAGCTCTCCACTGAGCAGGGAGCCTGATGTAGGGCTCGACCCCATGACTTTGGGATCATGACCTGAGCTGAAGGCAGAGGCTTAACTGACTGAGCCACCCAGGCGTCCCTTGGTTTTTAGTCTTTTATATTGATTTGTAGAACCTCCATATAATGGAGTAATTAACCATTTAGAGAAAAAACCTATAATTCATGTTTTATTTATACATTATTTAAAAATTTACTTTGCTGATCATGAATTTTATTGTGAAAGTGCTTTTATGTTTTTAAATATATTCATCTTTTGTCTTAAGGCTTTTAGGTTTGAAGTCACATTTTAAATGACCTTTACTGAAATTGTTTTGTGATTTGTGCAAGTACTTTGATATTTGATTTACCGTGATGTAGTCTGTATGGATAACCTTTTTTTCCCCCCAAGATGACTACCCCATTGTTCCTATAACATTTTTCAGATAATCCACATTTTCTTCACTGATCTGAAATTCCACAGTTACAGTATACCAAATTCCAGTAAATATTTGGAAATATTTATCTTTAGATTTCCTGTTCAAGTGATACATCCTACAGTGGTAGTTTCTGTCCATTATTCTTCTTTATTCAAAATCTCCCTGTTGTTCTTAATTTTATTTTCCCTTGTGGACTTTTAAATCAGCCTGTTAAAAAAAAAATCTTGTTAGTATTTTTGTGAGGTTTTTAATCACTGTAAACACAGCTCTTACATAATCTCAAGCATTGTGTGCTGTTTTCCTATCATTTATGGAAAGCTGATCTCTTTGTGTTTGGGGCTCTGGACTGTTCTCCCAGTGGTGATTTTCTTCTCACTTGGTTTGCAGCTTTTTGTTGTGAGCTTATCTTTAGTGGGAATGGTTTTTTTTTCCCCTTCCTTTGGAGAGAGTTCAGTGCACCTTGGGTTGTACAAATGTTGTTCTAAAGCAACTTTGCATTTGTTTCTGCTGAGTGTGAAGCAGTGAGAACTTTGGGGATTTTTACAGCAAGCTGTGTAAATGTTGATGCCTGTCTTGCTCGAGGTGGGGGCCGGGAGACTGTTCCTCCCGAAGAGTCTTTCTTGCCTTGCTCTCTCCCCTCCTCCGACTTCAGGCAGAGTCCGGCTTCCTGGTTAGCAGAATTTTCCCGGTGCCCTCCGCCAGGGAACCGGGCTCTGTCACCCATCTCCATGGAGCTGGGGTCCAGTCTTCTGCCCGCCCCCCTCCAGCCCCTCCCGCCCGTCCCTCCGTGGGCATCGGATCCCCAGTTCTAGGGCCTATTTCTAGGCTCATCTACATATTTAAAAATACAAGATTATCATCTTTTCTATGTGTTACAGTAGGAGGAAATTCTACCTCGCTGCCAACTAGCACTTGGCGAAGCCCAGACCTTTGGGAACTTCCCTTTTCTCTTGGTATCTTTTATTTGCTTTTCATAATAATTGGTGTTTGTCAGACAACACTTAGCTAGAGGATTAGGCTTTTCTGTAGGGCCTGGGACTCAAAGGAAGGGGAGTAGTGCATGCAAGCTCTTGGAAGGCTCTTCCCCCTGGAGCTGTCCTGAATACACTGGCCCGCGCCCTCCCCTCCTTTACCAGCCAGGCAGGGTGTATGAGGATGGCGGTGGGCGGCAGGGTGATGGTTATTTTGGAAAAAGATGCACAGATGCTTCTCTTATGCTGCCCTGCCTCTCCTCCCCTCACCCCCAACCCCTGCGAAGAGTCACTATTCCGGTCTCAGATCAGAGCCTGGTAAGTAAGGTTGGTGGCCCCCTGGGTGCTGGGGCGCTCGCTGACCTGGAGCTGCGGGTAGAGAATGTCCTGTGCCAGGAGCAGGTGTTAGAGTCTGGAGCCCCTGCGGCCACCTCCATGCTGCCCCGGGCCAAGCATCTGCAAGCTGGGAAGATAATAGAGTGCGAAGAGTGACAGCTCTCTTAATGTATCCAAAGCTTCTGAAATACCACATATCTCTTTTTATAGATCGAGACATTTAGCACCCAAGAGCTGTGTAGATTGAAGCTTTTACAACTTGAGACTCCTCGTGGATCGTGGCAGTCACTTCTCTGCGAATTTCCCTTGCTGCAGGTTCAAAGTAGATCATCTGGTACATATTCGTGTTTAAAAATAGGCAAGTTAGCTGCTAAGAGCAGAGCTGCCGAGATAAGCCTCTGCCGTCTCCTTCGAATCCAATCGAAAGAGGCAGCAGTCGGTGCCTGGGAGGCTTCGTAGGTGAAGCGTCTGCCTCAGGTCATGATCCTGGGGGGCCTGGGTTGGAGTCCCACCTCAGGCTCCCTTCTCAGAGGGGAGCCTGCTTCTCCCTCTCCCTCTGCTTGTGCTCTCTCACTCTGTCAAATAAATAAATAAAATCTTAAAAAAAAAAAAAAAAAAAAAAAGATGCCAAAGCCAGAGCCCCCAGAGACATTCCTCCCTTGATAGAAAAGAACACTGAGGACTCGGGGTGCTAAGTGGTTTCATGTAGTTGCAGAACAAAATGGCCCCGAGCCCAGGACACCGGTCCCGTAGACTCCAGAACACTCTGCCATGTGAACCACAGAACCACAGCGACTCAGAAGGCAGCTTAGAACCAAATTGTTGGTCTGGGGAGTTGGTTCACTTGATTTTGCATACCATGGCAGAGAAGACCCAATCAGGGTAATTTTTATAGCTGGCAAATTCATGTGTCTTCCTCAGATGTTTTTATCTGCCTGGGTCGGATCTTCTGGGAGATAAGACAGAGACAATGCAATTAATTGTAATCCAAGACATTGATAAGAGATTTAAGATAACAGTATATTAACAAGAGCTACTGAGGAAGCAGGGACCTCACCCCAGCACTGTGCTGAAGGACCTTTGGTTGACTCGGTGATCCGTTCAACAAGATACGCAAACTGAGGGGCAAAGAAATGAAGTCAGTTGGTCAAGATGACACAGCTTAGAAAGTGGGCACGAGGACTTGAACCCCAGCAGCCTGAGCCCAGGGTCTGTGCTCTTAACCCATGCGTAGGATGACCTCATAAATAATTCCAGTATAAAAAATTAGAATCTATTAGTAAGATGTGTAAATAAGTGTATAGATTATCCAGTGAACGCATTCCTAGAAAATAGCCTCCAGGAGTTATGTTATTTTTTTTTTTTAAGATTTTATTTATTTGACGGGAACACAGGGAGAGAAGGGAAACAAGTGGGGGGAGTGGGAGAGGGAGAAGCGGGCTTCCCGCTGAGCAGGGAGCCTGATAGGGTTTTCCATCCCAGGACCCTGGGATCATGACCTGAGCCACCCCCAGCAACCCACCCCCTTTTATTTTAAACAGTTTCATTGAGATGGAATTGGTATAAAGTGGACAGTCTGTGTTACTGGGGGACCAGGTTGCTGAACTTTTAGGTATGAATGAGACTCAGAAAAGCTCCGGGTCCCTTTGGGTGACTTTGCCCACAGCACAGACCCTCCCTCTGCCCCTGACTTCTGACTGGATTCCACTGGGGTCAGAGAACAGAGGATCGATCAGCTGAATTCTTCTAAATTTCTCGCTGTTTGTTCTTATGGCCCAGAATGTGGTCTATATTGGTAAATATCCTCCTGAAAACAATGTATGTTGGGTGGTGTGGGCGGGGCGTTCTGCGCTTGGCCGTGAGGTCGCGCTGGTGGGGACACTGTTCAGGTGGGCTCTGCCCTCGCCTCTCTCCTAACCACTTGCTCGCACAGAGGATAGGGCTGCCGAAGTCTCTGTCTCTGGGAGTTTTCATAAACTGCTGCGGCTTCATCCTGCTTGTTTCTTCCTTCTCAGAACTCTTACGAGGTGAACATAGGTGCACAATGTTCGGTGTTGTCTGTGCTGTGTTCACGTTGAGCCTTTCGGTTTTGCAATGCTGTCACCACCCCAGTCATCCTGTTTGCTGTAACACCTGAGGTTAATGTCACCGCTCCGTATTTCTTCCTTTTTTTTTTTTAAATCAAAGTATAGTTGGATTTTTTTTTTTAAAGATTTTATGTATATATTTTGAGAGAGAGAGCATGAATGAGGGGGAGGGGCCGACAGAGAGGGAGAAGCAGGCGCCCCACAGAGCAGGGAGCCCCACATGGGGCTCAATCCCATGACCTCGGGATCCTGACCTGAGCTGAAGGCAGACGCCCAACCGAGGGAGCCACCAGGCTCCTCTCTCTGCTTACTTTTGATTAGCATTAGCTCAATACCTCTTTTTCCAACCTGTGACTTTTAAGGAATTTGAGTATTTCCATTTTAAGGGGGCTTCGCGTGGGGAGCAAACAGTAGGGTCTTGCATTTTATCTTAATTCGACCATCTCTGCTTTTTCTTCTGGGTGTTTAGAGCAGAGATTGGCAGATAACAGCCTGCAGGCCAAATCTGGCCTGCCTTGTCTTTTTTTTTTTTTTTTTTTGGGTACGGCCTGTAAAAATGGTTTTACATTTTTAAAGGGGTGTGAAAAAATCCGAAAAGAATGTGACAAAAATCCTCCATGGCCCACAAAGCCTTAACACGTTACTTTCTGATCCTTTTCCAGAAAAAGTCGGCTGAGCACCCCCACCCCCATGTGGATCCGGCTTCATGTGATGATTGACGCGACGGCCCTTCCTCCCATCCGCGGCCCCATGTTCTCTTTGTCTCTTGTCCCCCTTTTCTGACTCCTTTTGGATTATTTTTATTTTTCTTTATCTCGGCCAGAGCTCTGTGTCCGCGCGGCGGTTGCTGGGGGATTTGTAGGGTGCGCCTTTGAGGGACGCTCCCTGCCGCTGACCACAGCAGGAGAAGTTCTGGGGCCCGTGCGCTCCTTTCTGTCGCCTCTGGCGGTCTTGCTGGCATGCCTGTAACCTACACACGTGTTCTAAACCACCCCCGACACCAGTGCCATTTTTGCCCTGAACCAGTTATCTTCCTAAGTATTTAAAGTGAAAAGTGCAGATGTGATCATTGCCCAGGTAGACGCCACGTCTGATGCGCACCCCTCCTTTGTGTGGGTCCCGATTTCCGGCGACAGCACTGATCCGATCGAAGGTCGTCTGTTCGGGTAGTTTTAGTGCAAGTGGACTGTGATGACTTCCTTCTTTTTTTCAGCTTCATTGAGGTCTAATTGACACATAAGAGCTACATACATTTAAGATATGTAGGTGAAGTGTTGTTGGTTTTTTTTTTTAAGTACATATAAAAATATGTAGGTTAAGTTTTTTATTTACGTATGAGGTTTTACTGTATGTAAGTATGGTAAAATAATGACCGCCAGCGGATACCCGGCCGCTTACGTGGGCCCCACTGTCTTGTTCCCTTTCTTTCGCCTTCCCCCTCCCCCCACTGCTCTGCTCTCTGCGGCTGAGTTTGGACTCTGAGATGCTGCGTACGAGTGAGACCCGACTCTCTGAGATGCTGCGTACGAGTGAGGCCCGACTCTCTGAGATGCTGCGTACGAGTGAGGCCCGACTCTGAGATGCTGCGTACGAGTGAAGCCCGGCTCTCTAAGATGCTGCGTACGAGTGAGACCCTGCAGGGTTTGTCTTTCTCCGTCTGGCTTATCTCACTTGGCGCCGTGTCCTCCAGGTTTGTCTGTGTCCGTCGCACACGGCGGGACGTCCTTCTCTAAGGCTGGATAATGCTCTAGTGCGTGTGGCTCTTCTCGGGAGGAATTCCTCCAGCTGGTGTGTGTCTGAAAACATCCCGATCTTCACCCTGAAGGACACTCTTGCTTGGTACACGATGCTGAGTTGACCGGGTTTTCCTTGCCCGCACTCCGCAGTCATTTCTGAGATGAAATTAGCTCTCACTCTTTTCATGCCTTCGTACAGAATATTTCGTTTTGCTTTTATCCTCCGAGTTTTCATGACTCTCTCGTTATCCCTGCATTTCGGCGGCTCACTGGTGTCAGCTACTTCATCGTTCTTAGGCTTGGGGATCTTGGAGCCTCTGGGATCTGTGAGCTCACTGTTGCCCTCAAGTTTGGGAAGGATTCGGTGATTATTTTTTCCGGTTCTTTGTGCCTCCCGTCCCTCCTCTCGGGGCCCCTAACTACATGGATACCGCGTTTTCTTCACGTGGTCCCACAGTTTACTGATATTCTCCCTTTATGGTTTCAGGATTGTGTTCTGTTTCCTGGATAGTTTCTGCTATGTTTGCAAGTTCACTAGGCCTTTTTTTTTTTTCCCTGCAGACATATATTCTATTAATACCATGCAGTGTATTTCTTGTCTCACGTCCGGTAGTTATTATCTCTAGAAATTTGACTTAGGTCTTGATTATAGCTCCTGTGTCCCTGCTTCTCACGTCTGATGTTCCCTCCGGCGTCCCGAGTGGAATGCAGTCACAGTAACTGTTACTTCGTAGCCAGTCTACTAATACTACCATCTGTGTCACTTCTCGCCAAGCTGCAAAGGATCGATGTTTTCCCCACTTGCCATGCGTGAATTGTGTTTTTCTACTTCTGTGTGAGTCACAAATTGTGGTTTCCTGCGTCTTTGCATACTTGGGCATTTTTCTATTGGATGCCAGACACTGAACTTCACCTTGCAGGGTGCTTGGGACATTACGATTTATAAGAAATATGTATTTGGTATTTGTCTCCATTTCTGGCACCCAGCTCCTGGAATTTCCTAAGCGATAAGACGATAAGATAAGACATCTTTTGTTATGTGTCTTTCCTTATGTTAATAAGGACTTTGGAAAGCCTCCAAGGGTGGGGCTGGCCGCCGAGTCCTGCAGATTCCGCCCCCTGACGTGGGGGAGGGAGCGTGGCTGGAGGTTGAAGCAGTCTCCAGGGGTCAGTGATTTCATCTGTCCTGTCTGTGCAATGACACCACCATAAAAACCCAAAAGGAGAGGGTTTGGAGCGTGTCCAGGCTGGTGAACACGGGGGACCTGGAGGGCACAGAAGCGCCCCCTCTTTCCCAGACCTCGCCCTGGGCATCTCTTCATCTGGCTGTTCCTGAGTTCCAGGCTTTTGTAATAAACCAGTAATCTAGTGAGTTCTCCGAGTTCCCTGAACCGCTCCTGCAAATTAGTCAAACTCGAGGTCAGGGAGTGGTCGGTACCTCTGAGGAAATTTTAGATACAAGTGAGGTTTGGTGGGGTGAGGTCCAGAGCTAATGACCCAGAAAGAATTCTTGAGATATCTTTGGTGCAAAACGGGGGGGGGGGGGGGGGTCAGAAGCACAGGTGACAACATCCTAGGCTTTTAACTCTCATCGGAAGTAGTGGGGGAGGGGCAGGCGGGTAGGACTTCACCTGTGGGATCTGATGCTGTTTTAGGGTAGAGAGTGTCAGGAGTGAGTTGAATTCCTGCATAGGCTGCTGGTGTGGGAGAATCGCCCTTTGGTAATGTAGCCCCCAGCACATTGAAATTGGGTCCAGGTAGCCACAAGGGTGCTGAACACTTTCGTCTTCTTGCTGGTGCTCTTGAGCTGTGTCCTGGGTCACGTTTAGGTTACTTCGAGTCCTGCCTGTCTTGCTCCGAAGCTTTAGATGAGATCAGAGCCGTGTGCCCTGTGCGGTTCCTCCCCACGCCCCCCACCCCCGCCCCCACCCGGACGGAGGAGAGACCCTTAAAACTCTAACGGATGCCCTGTGAATTCCTGCTTGGGTGCTGTTGGTTTTGGTTTTACTTTTTTCCACTCAGGGAAGCAGAGTAAACAGGAAGCAGTTGGCCGTGGGTAATGTTCTCAGCCAGGGAGCTCAGAGCTCTGTTCTTTCTAATCTTTCCCAGTGGTCCTTTGGCCAGCCTCCATTCGTTTGTGGTCAGCACTCAGCCTTGCCCTTGGGATGCGTGGAATTTCTGCCCTACATTGTGCCTTCGAACTCCAGGAGCCCCCAGCCCAATCTCCCAGCCTTGTCCCCCAGGCCTAGCCCTACCCTCCAGCCCTACCCTGTTTCCCAGCCTTGACCTCCATAGCCCTGGCCGCCAGCCCTGTCTCCAGCCTTGTCCCCCAGCCCTAGTCCTAGCGCCAGCCCTGTCCCAGCCTTAGCCCTGCCCCCCACAAGCCCTGCCCTGCCTCCCAGCCTTGCCCTGTCCTTCCGGCCCAGGAGGCTGCCCACCTCTGCCCATGCCCCCCCCCCTGCCTGCGCCAAACCCAGAAATGTCCTCAAGGCCACTGTGGGCTCCCTTCATCTGTCCTCCCCTCTCGCAGGACGTCGCGCTCCTTGCTCTGTTGGCAGTATCTTCAGAGACTTTGTTTCTTCGTGTGTTTTGCCCAGTATTTTAGTTGTCTCAGGTCGGGGGTGAATCTGGCCCCTCTTCCTCCATTTGGTCTGGAAGAAGAAATGGTTTCCAGTGATGCTCTTGGCCTGTTGCTCGGCGGTGTCAGGGTCTTTGCACCGAGCACGCCTCCCCCACATTAGGGTATGCCTTAAAGCTTCTCTATCCACAGAGCAGGTGAGTTTTTAACGAGACAGATGACCTACTGTGGAAGGGCGTTTGCCACTTCAGGTTCTACCATGTAGAGGATCCCTGCAAAGCAGGAGAAAAAGAAATTGTAACAGACATTATATAAATGGCCAATGAGTGTGTGTTTTAAGTGGTGGCTTTGGCCCTGGTCATCTGGGCTCCCAATGGACCCAAGACCATCCTCTCCCGTCGCTGGGTGCAGGCAGGCCCTGGTGCATCCTCGGTGCAGGCAGGCCCTGGGGCGTTGCTGGACTCGTCCAGCTCCTGCAGAAGAGCCCCGAATCCATGCAAACAGAATCTACATTAGCAAGAAAATGTTGTGTCTTCCCCTCATTTTAACCCGTTCTGTTAAGACCATTGTTCCATTGTTATTTTAAGTCTTTCTGTCTTCAGTAAAAAAAAAAAAAAGAAAGAAAGAAAGAAAGAAAGAGAAAGGGTGTTATTTGGCAGGCGTTAGGGTCTGGAGCCTTTAGTGACAGAGACAGGAAATGCGCAGCAACATTGCTTTTTCATGCCTAAATGTTCATTATGGGGATTAAGCGGGTGAGGCGGGGAACAATGCTTTTTTCTTTTTGCAAGTGAAACGTCAAATGCCAGGTAAAGTCTGTACTTCTGAGAAGAGCAGAGACACCCGCTGGAGAGAAATGAAGACTGGGAGTCCCCAAACCTGCCTTAAGAAATCCTCTCGCCTCCTTCCCTCAGAACACTGTTCTGCCAGGGCCCGCGAGCACCGGACCTCCGGCGAAGGGTAGCTGTGTGTCCCTTTGATCCCGGGTGGCCGGGGAACGTACCCCTCCTGATTCCGGGTTCTCCCTACACTGTCAGTGGGACACGGGACGAGCAAGGGGCTGGGGAAGAGTCTCCTGGTCGGGTCGGGTAGTCCCGGAGCCCCTTCAGAGTGTGGGTCAGACTGAGAGGACAGTGGTCACCGGAGCGCGTCAAGTCAGGGTGACGACGGCGGGGACATCCCGGGA
Source organism: Mustela nivalis (assembly GCF_964662115.1). Lineage (NCBI taxonomy): Eukaryota > Metazoa > Chordata > Mammalia > Carnivora > Mustelidae > Mustela > Mustela nivalis. The sequence goes on along the minus strand of NC_139020.1, from coordinate 4,175,888 downwards.
TCGGTGCAGCACGTTTCCTAACGCAAGTGCTTCTCTCTTGTGCCAAAGGGTGCGGACAGACTGCTCACCTCATAGCTGTGGGTTCTCCCCTTTCTGTCTCCTCAGAAATTGCAGGTGCTCCGGTGTCTGAGATCTCTGGGCCTTTCTCGACAGACGACATCGCCAGCAACTGCGTCCCCGCCCTGCCTCTGAACGAGCCCATCCTGTGGATCGTGTCCTACGCGCTCATGAGCGTGTGTGGAATCATCCTTCTCACCCTCATCGTCCTGCTGCTCCTTCCCTTTCGGTGTCGGCACCTGCCCCGCGACCCCGAGGTGGTCAATGACGAGTCCTCGCTCGTCCGGCATCGCTGGAAATGAAGAGCGAGCGGAACCCGAGCTCGAGCGACCTTGAGCTCTCGCGAAGAGAATTCCGTTACCCGTGGAGCAGGCGAGGTCATGAGGCAGAGTGTCTTCCTGGTCCACTAGTCTCAGATCTGTTCTGCTCCCAGATGCCTTCCAGATTCACTGTATTCTGATTCTTGATCTTAAAGCTTCCTTCTTCTCCCTCACTTCCAAGAAAAATTATAATAAAAACCACCTCATTCTAAACCAAAACAGAGTGAATTGGGCTTCAGGATTTATGGGACTGATTGTGCCAGACTGTCGAGGTGTGCCATCAAAAACAAAAACAAAAAAAAAGAGGGGGCAAGCTTTTGGCTAGTTCTCCTCTTCCTCTGTCTCTGGAGCTGTGAGTTCTCATGGTCCGTAACTGCTCTTAGCTGATGGGAAGCTTTTCATATTAATCACATTTAAGGGTATTTTGCACCTGGGTCCAAGAATACAAGAGGTTTGCGATATGGTGGCAAGAGAACCAGCCCGGGGCCTGACGATCTCACCATCCTGCCTGCTTCTGACCCGGAAACAGAGCCCTTGTCTGAGCCTCTCTGTGCTCTGAGTGAGAGCCAGAACTTTCTCGGAGGGGAACATCACTCAGCGGTCTTCACCAGCCTCTTCTGAAGAGGAAAGCCTTTGTCCATCGTGGTAGAGTGGGAAGGAAACCTACACTTTCGTATTCAGTGCTTCTGTAGTCTTGTTGGTATAAAGAGAAAAAGCTACCTCTGTGGAGACTTTGCCCAGGGCGCTGTGCCCAGCTGGGGCTATGGGCAGCCTGGCTCTAGCCATTGCCCTTGCTGAAAAGAATCCTCCTTTCAACAGGCGAGGGTAACAGGTGCTGTCCTGTGGCCAAGTGGGCCATTATTTCACATGCTTACTCTTCCTTAAAATTAACAAAAGATGTTCTGGTGAGAAAAGCAGATCCCACGTCACTAGCCTAGATGTTTGTGTTTCCAAATCTCTGGCTCAAGGGAAAGCAGGAAATGGCTCAGTGCCCATCCTTCTGACCAACTCTCGGGGGAAGGAAGACACCAGATGAACAGAGGGCTTGAAGGACCTTCTCCCACGCTTTCAGGCCCTGTGTTTGCCTTTGCAGAAACCCCTAGGCTCCAGCACAGACGCCCGAGCACATCTGTGGATCCGTTGACCCACACGCTTCCTCCCTGTGGCATGTTCAGTCTTCGGTGATGAGGTGGGTATGCGGTACTCTCCTTCTGTGAGGTCCCTCCCTCTTACTACCATTTATTTGATCAATTAATTTCATCGCCCAAAAAAAAGCAGAAGCCTTAACTCGATGCAGTCAGCCTTCCCTGATCAGATACAATTAGAAGACGGGTTCAAAGGCAGCATCCCATCTCATTTGTATGCCAAGTTCAATGTTCGCTTTGCATCGCTATTGGGATGGGCTGGATCTATGATAGAACCCCACTAAAAGGGCTAACTGGAGTGTCTCCTCTGGCTGGATCGTCATTTATGTCCAAGACAGCCTGTGCATGGGTGTTTCAGCCATTGGCTCTGCTTACTGGACCGGGGCACGTCCATACTGGAGAATATGTGGCTGGAGAACTGTGGGGTCACTCACCCGTGTGTGGTGTCCTGGTGGACGCTCCAGCAGCAGCAGGTTTGAGTTGTATCTTAGAACCTGAGCCTTCCGAGTCCTCTTCAAGAAACCGTGTGAGTACGGCATGTATGAGTCCCTCTGGACATGGGGTCACAGGTGGGGGTGCCGTTACCAGGTACTCCTTATCGTGTCTGGTCTCAGCTAGGTGAATGGTAGTAACTCCAAAGTACATTTCAGTGTAGACATCACTAGAAGTCTAATTCGCTTGTTCCAGGGGCTTTTTCATTGGTTCCCGTTTTATGGTCCACTTTGCACAGAAGGGAAGGCCATCCTTCACGGAGCGGACCTTCCCCGTGCTCTGACAATCCGGGCCCCCGAAAGAAAAGGAGGAAGTTGCAGAGATCACCCCGTTCCTTTGGCTACTTATTCCCTCACACAGGTGTCTTCTCCAGTTTCCCGGGTTCGGTTTCTGAGCTGGAAACCTTTCTGTTGGCGTAGATCAGCAGGTGATGTTCCCAGAGTACAGGTTAAGGGCACAGTGGATTGCAAGCTCCTTACTCTAATGCTGTGCATTTCCTCTCCGAGTTCTCCACCTTTTCTTCTCAGATGTCACTGGATGTGACATTCTAATGGAAATGCTTAAATTACAAAAGCCTAACTTAACAACAAGAAGGAAACAGACAATTGAACGGGGTGGACATTTTCCTGGCGTGCCTTGCTATCGAAAATTGGACTTGGAGTCAAAACCCTGGTTGGTGACACCCACCTCCTCGAGTTCTGTAAACTGATACTGAGCTTGGAGAACCTTCAAGGAGGCTTGCTTTGAGCGGGAAAGGAAGTAACAACCGTCAGAGAGGGTCGTTTTCACCTTGCAGCCATGGAAAAGGCTGGACGGTGGTCCTTTCCTGAAAGGTGCTCTCGGCATTTTGCTGTTGTCAGATGCTGTCAACTCTCCCATAAGAAATGGATTCTTCCTGAAAAATGTTTTTTTTACTAGGGTGATACTTTGTATCTTTGATAAGTTATTTGGAAGCCCCAAACGAAATCCTGTCTTTAGGAGCTGGAACTATGGAAACTAGCAAGGAACAAGATGACAACTGCATCTGATTTTTCTCCCCCCGCCCCCCATCCCGGGAGTTTTAAAACACACCACCGTGATTGGTGCCAGATTGTCTGGCGTCTCCCGTAGACTCTGCTGTATTTCTTCTGAACCAAAAAATAAGTACCTGGCATTAAATATTCTTGGCATGTCACTTCTGGGAATGTTTGCTGGGAACACAGTCCACTCCTGAACGTTTGGGAGGATTTTACCTGACTCATTCGGAGATGCAGAGGTCTTGGGTTGGGGATCCCTTGAGGTCAGTTATAATTCAAAATTAGGAAACTAATCCCCAGCAAGGCAGCATTAACAGCTCCTCAGAGCTTTGGGGACTACAAGCAGGCCTGATTTAGGGATCGCATTATCTTATTGAAGAAGTGAGAGAAGATTGTCATAATTTAATAGGTTCCTGTGCAAATGAAAATTTGCTACATTCTTACCGGGCCCCTGTGTGGTGGATGGCCAAGCGTGGTTCAGTTCTAAGTTCTGGCCTAGGGCCACATGAGTCACGCGGAATAAATCACTTCCCCCAAAAGCCTCATCCAACAATGATTGAATTTCACCAACTTTTCCTTATGAGCGGGAACCAGATCCTTGGGTGGGCTCCTGGTGTGCCTTTGTCCTGCAAACTGATCGGAATGGATCACAGAGCTGTTCAGACGAAACGCTTGCCGCGGATTTTTTTTCTATTTTAGGAAAAACTACTAAACATCGTAAAATGTAAAATTCAGGAGATACTAGATTTTTAGTGCCAAGGAAACTCCGCAACGGCAGCAGCTGCCATGTACATTTCTGGTGGGTTTTAAGAATTTCAGATTTGGACTTAATGGCGCTTTACCAATTAAATGGCCAGCAGGAAAAATACATTTTGAGAGTGGGGAAGGAACGAAGACACATAAAGTATGCTGTCAAAGAAAGCAGAAGAGGCTGTTCTGGGGAAGTGGCTTTTATTAATCCCAGGAGCCCTCAGATTTACCCGTGAAGTGGCAGCGTCGACTGCAAATGTGAGGCGATCCACACAGCCGCGAGTCCCACGCGTCCAGAGTGTTCGAGCTGGAGTCGTGTCTGATGTCAACATGGGCCGAGGGAGAATGTGGCCCCTTACACTTGGCCCCAGCAAGGTGAAGACTGGTTCATTCGAGGAATAGGAAAGGGGATGGTTGGGACCTGGAAGGTTCTAGAATGGGGGAAGGGAGGGGGGTAGGAAGTTGTATCCCTTGATCAGCAGATGACTTCGAAGGGCTGGGTAAACTGAGGACATTCCAGGAGGCTCCGGGCTACCCATTTCCACCCTTGGAAGTGATTTTTTTGTGTCCCTACTTTTCAAGACTTCCCAAAGGAACCTCAGGATTATAGTTTGTTGAAGAGAACCTTGCTTTGCAGCCATATTTAGACACCTGCCTTCTAACAAAACTGCAGACGCATCAACTCCCGAGCAAGTCACGGTCCTTAGGCTGCAGGGTCACGTTTGTGTGCTGGGATCCACAGGACAGGATCAAGAGGCTGAAGTGAGCGGGGGTGGTCAGCAGTTACCTTTGGGGTCTGAGCATCTGACAGTCGCACTGAAGGTCACAGTGACGCGGACACAGCCACATCCCCTCAACCCTGCCGGGGCAGCCCACTGATTTCAGAAAGAATCCGACCGGTTCCTGACCACCTCCCTTCTCGGGGAGCCCCTGCCATCAGACACTTGTGCAGAAAGGAGTGTCAGCCCCTGAGCTACCCCCTACCTCCGCCCGCCTCGCATCAGTGTGGCCGTGCAGCATCTCGCGGAGGCCTTGCCATCCTGGAGCTCCCCCTGTCCTGGTCAGAATGTGCAGTTCCGTGGGCTCTCTGGGTGTCCTGGTGAAGCCAGGCGGGGCTTGGGGAAATGTCCTGGTTTGGTGAAAACGTCCGCCCTATTGCGACACCAGTACATCTGTGAAACCTCAAGTCGCCTGCGATTAATTTTGAGTGTTATGAGGACACATGACCTCAGTCCATCAATACAGATCCAGATAAATCCAGATCCAGCCCACGCACCGCAAGAGCCGCTCCAGGGTACCTGACCTTCGAAGTCCGAAGGCCTTCACGTGTCCTGGGACGCCCTCGGGTACTGGTTGGGCACCGTTGCCAAAGCAGAAAGCCTGGCTGTGTCCAGCTAGCATCTCAGGACACAGGACAGGTGTGCTAGTAAAATCCCCATCTCGCCTCTAAGTATTTGCTCATTGGCATTTGCCTGAGCCCACGGGGCAGTGAGGAGACGTGAACAGCTTCCTTCGCAGAGGGAGACATATTTGTGCAGCAACAGAAGTGGATAAACCAGTAGAGTGGATGTTGCCGCACACAGATGTACTCGAGACCTACAGTAGTTTGCCAATACAGATTTATAATAATGACTTATGCAATTGCACGTGATCAGTTTATAAAAGAGTTTCATAGAATAGCATCACCAAGGGGAGAATTGAAACCTTGAGCATCTTGGAAACCTTCGTTTCCTTTGGGGTTTTTCCGCAGGATTTTCTTCATTGAGGTTGGAATATATGCATTTTTTTCATGGGGCATGCACGGACCAGAAGACCATGAGAAGGCAGGTGTCTCCAAAGGGTGGGGCTTCTTTTTTCTCTGCCTCCGTTTGTACAGGCCGCTAAAAAGTTCCCATAAAAGTTCCCATAAAACCAGGGTTTTCGCTTGCTTCTGTCTCCCCATCGAAGTAAAATTACAAAGCCTTACAATTTCGAAGTTAATGCTTCTGAATGAAGTTACGAAAACATTAAAAGATGATCTTTCCGAGGTAAAAAACAAAGCTGGTTAAGGATCTGTTTCATCTATAGTGAAAATCACCCAAAATAAACTTCCTTAATTCTATTTCCTTGTACGATTTTGTGTTCTCTGTTGCTAGGGGTAACGACTTGGAATTGCTTTTTCTCCTTCTCCTTGGAGATCATGTGTTATCTAGGGTGGCAGGTGGTACACATTCTGAACGGTGAGCTTGGCGGTCCTGTCTGGACTTGGAATGACCCGGAACGTGTGAGGGGTCACATGAGCAAGGGTCGTGTACTTTGGGAATCAGCGTGTCTGAAACACAAAGCAAGTGGGACTGGCCGTGTGCTGATAAAAGCCGGGTTTCTGTAATCTAGGAGGAGGTATTTCCTGCTATTTCTGTTCATTCCCACAGTCAGATAGACCGCAAGCTTGAAACCCCCATGTTCAGTGCCTGCACTCTGGGATCTGTTTTGTTCTTAAAAAGGGTGGCTTCGCTGCTGCCTTGCGGGGTGTCCGCTCGGGCCGGGAGCTCACGCACCTTGTCTTCTGAAGCCGTGCTCCCTCGGCCTCGGGGCTTTGCAGAATGTATTTCTGTGTGCAACTTGTATTTCTGAAAAGACTTAAGATAACTAACTGGTTTCCCTTCTGGGCGTCCCCTGTGTTTCGGCGCGCCATGTGGAGCTACACGGAAGCATGTGGGCCAGCAGTTGGGGTAAGGGGACGTGCACCCTGCCTCAGAGGTGGCCCCATGACTATGGCCCTGCGCCGGGGGTTGTGCGCCTCAAAACTCAACTTTTCTATAAGAATCTTATTTTTCTACTTGTATGCACCACGAATTTAAGATGTATACCATTGAAAAGGAAATAAAAGGAGTTTGGTTTGTTTGAATAAACAATACTTTCAACCTGTTGGGCTTGGAATTGTTTTGATGCTTTTGTTCCCATCGTGCTTCCGAGATGACTGTCGGGCGTGTCCTTGTCAGCTGCTCACCTCCGCGGCCACCGTAGGGGTTCCTGGAAAGCATCAGAGAGAAGGCTGAGCATGGGGCGAGTCCGAGCCCAGTCTGTGAGGTCCACCTCGCTTTGCAATGTGAGGACCCTCAGGAGTGGGATGAGACCGGGGATAGATGCACTCGAAAGATTGCACGGGGTGTCGGCCTCCTCCTGGGGGGAACTGACCTGGGCCGGGCGGGTGCTCCATGAGGGGCTCTGTTCGCCCATCCCCCTGCCAGGACATGGTGTCCTCCAAGTCCAGCAGATAGACACATGCCCAGGAAGGCACAGCCGGAAAGTATCTGCCTGGGAGTGGACCCTGGTCCATCCCCCTGAGAGCAAACCTCTGCCCCCCACGGCCTTGCCAGGCAATGGGCTGAGCCACACCTTTCCGGATCGGATCGGAAGGGTCCCGCTGAGGGGGGCAGTTTCTCAAGAGGGATGCAGCCAACTTGGGGAAAACGGAAACAACGCACGAAGACAGATGTCACTCGCGAGCGGCCCCAGACCTTGGCAAACAGGCTTCTCTCTCCACGGTTAGACGGGTCTGGTGACAAGGCGGATAAGAAGGAATTCCAAACCATGAGGAGTGAGGCCGTATAGCCCTGGAGAAACAGAATAGGGTGCTTGCTTTCTAACAATGAGAAAGACCATTTGATTTCAGCCTTTTTTTTCCTACGCCGCTTGATCATTTCGCCTTTCTGGAGCTGCGGGTGACGTTGCGGGTGTGTTTTGTGCGTCTGTCACTAGGTGGTGCTGTTGTGAAACTGGAATGACATTTGTGATTTTTTTTTTTTTTTTTTTTGGTAAATTCTGTGTGCATTTGTTGGTAAACTTCGAGTGTGTGCATGTAATTACACCCAGCAATTATCCAAGCATGTTTACTCCCCCGTTCTACTCTAAGATAGAATCTTCACGATATGCAGGCTAGATATGTAGTAAATCTTGGGGGAGGATCCCCAAATGTGCCTTTCCAACCCCTGGCCTGTCTTCTTTGGGTGCCGCACTGGAAGGAAACTGAGTCACAGAGAGGTGCCACGACTTCTCCAGGTTCTCATTCAGTGGCAGGTCCAGATTCGAAACACCACAGCTTGTCTAATGACTGACCTATGAACTCAACCATTCAGCGGCTGTCTTTAGAAAGGATAAACATTGAGAATCGAAAGGAAAATTATATTTAAAAATTAAAATGGATATGTGCTTAAAGAAAAATGCTACCAGGGAAGATGTGGGGGGACATATTTGTATGTTTACACGTTTACAAACATACATTTGTAGATCTACAAATAAAAGAACGGAAGCTAACGTTCACTGAAGAGGGAATTCTGGCCAGACATACGGGCTGGACCGGCATTCCATCCTCACACCCGGCCCTGGCAGGTACACACTGTTACTAAAAATATTTTTCAACCACAGGGTGGAAGGCAAGGGCACAAAGAAGACATATTCAGAGAAATTCACAAGTCTGGGGAAAGGAAGCTCTTACCCTGGGATGGGTCTGGAGACCAAGGTCTTAAGTGGGTCATCGTGGTTAAAAAAAATAAATAAAATGGCCTGCTGTCCTTTGCATATAAAAATTTCATACCAGTAAGCCAAATGTGTTAACCATGTTTGTATTTTCTGTGCTGTGACCCTTTGACGTGGGGTGCCTTGCAGACCACGAGAGACGGGACTCCCAAGTTAGCCAGTTCCTTGAAAGAGCTAGCAGTTCCCTTCAGAGTAAATCACGCCTCTGGGTGCTGGCCTTTCAAAGGCAAGCCTGGCAGTCCAGAGCTTCCACCTGTCTCCTTCGCCTGGTTTCCATACTCTGGGCCCCTGTCCCCTGCCCAAATCGCTCCAGGGGCAGGTACCAGGCAGGGAAGGACCACAGCCCCGACGCCCCAGAGCCTGCTGAGATGACTCAATCTAGCCAGACCTGAGCCTCTCCACCCTGCCTTGCCCATTCCTTGCTGTGGAAACCACAGTGAAGGCTCCTGTGTTCTCTTCCTCCTGCCTCTGGCCCCCTGTCATCCCTGGTGCTTCCCTGCGTGGCCCCATGGGACATGCCGCCTGAGTCCCAGGACCTTCCTTCCAGACAGTCCCTTCCACTCCTGCTGTCTCACCATCCCTCCGCAAAACAAATCCCCCCTACCCTTGAAACACCAGAGAAGGACGTAGGAACCCTGAAGAAAAGCCTGCAAAACGCTGTAAACAAACGTGGGACCCCAGTGGTCAGGAAACCGGAGAGGCTCCATGGCTCTTATAATGCATGAAAGATGTTTCCATAGTTAGAAATCAAGCAAACACACCCTTTCATGACCAAGAGCTTCTGAAGAGGTGAATGGCCTCCTGCAGGGCTGCTGAGGGTTAAGTCGGAGCGAGCCTTCCAGAGAGCCCCCAAAATACCCACATCATCCCTGAATCGATCCGTCCTCTGGAATCGATCCTAAAGAAGCAGAAATGTGGGCAAACCAGGAAATAATGCAGAGGGAGATAAGCGGTTTGCTGAATGATGTGCCAGTATCAGATCCATTTTTAAAGAGAAGTCTACTGGGGCGGGGGGCAGCGTGTGTAAGATACAAGCGTCTAGCAATTGTGCGACACTCACACGGGCCTGTTACCTCCAGAAGTGGGGATCCTGGATGAGAGGAATACTTTAGGGGTTTCTAATTCATTTATTTTTTATTGAAGTCATACATCGACATTATTAAAAGTTCAAAAAATCCCAGGAGGCTTTTCACAAAAAGCAGTGGTCCCTGGCCTCACTCCTACCCACCTTGGTGTCCTCCTGCACAAATCTGGTTTCCTCTCGCACTTCCTCCATGTTGTTTGTTTGTTTGTTTGTTTGTTTTAATTTAAAGACTTATTTATTTGAGAAAGAGAAGGCGAAGGCATGGAAGGGAGGGGCCGAGGGAGAGGGAGGGAGAGAATGTCAAGCAGACTCCCTGCTGAGCACAGAGCCTGACACAGGGCTCGACCTCGTGACCCTGAGATCATGACCTGAGCCGAAATCAAGAGTCCGATGCTTAACCGACCGAGCCCCCCGGGCGCCCCAGTAGGATTAGTATTGCTATATGATTAATTCAAAATAACCCCCCCACACACATCCCCCACTAGTCATCTCCTGCAATGTTACATACTTACTTTCCCGGATGTCCATGTAGGAACACCAGATGGTGTTTCTGAAATTATCCAGGTGGGATCTGTTTTGGAATCGTGCTGACTGTATAGATAGATTCAGGGAGCTTGCACTGTTATCAGAGGGCGACTTGGAGTCCATGAGACGAGTACTGCCGACGGGACCCGCCTTCTGCCCCGTCCCTCCAGGCTTCATCTCCTGCGGATCCGGATCCGCACCGCTCCTCGATCGCGTCATTCCCCAGGGGCTTGCATTTTCTCTTGTCCTGACGAATGAGATTTTTTTTTTTTTTTTTTACTACACTGTAAAACTGGTTATTGCTCCTGTATCTGAAAGCACCAGTTTTCTGTGTTGGTCCAACTGACCACATTAGAAACTTTGTTTCGAACAAGCTGTGTTCTGCTTTGATTTGTCTGGGGCTTTCCAAGAAGAAAATTAGGTCTTCGGCAAATGATGGTAATTTTAACTCTTTTCTGATACTTGTGCTTTTTAGCTTATGTTCTTTTTTTTTTCTTTTTTTTAAATGCCAGTTCTGGCCTAAAACACAATGTTGGCGCTCTTGTGTTTCCCCCACTTTTTGAACAGGTTGTATCTTTACAGGGTTCACAAAAGGACACATGGTGAGAAATCTCCGTCACACTCATGACCTCTGGTCTGCCAGGTGGCCGGCCCCTCCCGTGCTGCTCCCCACCTTTTGCCAACAAGGTCACCTGGCACTGCCTTCTCATTAATCTTAAGGCGTTGACCATCAGATGTGTTTGTCTTTCTCTCCCTTTGCTAATACAAAAAGGTAATGAACTATTACACCATGTTGCTTTCTTCTTTCCCCACGGAATTTACCTTGGGAGAGTCTCCTGTCTCTCTCCCAGATGTGTCGCGCCCCCCGTCGCTCGTCCCATTCTTTATGTAGCTCACCCCCTGCTGACAGCATCTCAGTCGGTTGCTGTCTTTTCCTTCCACAAATGCGGCTGCCATGAATGACCTTACACAAACATGATTCTGTGGGTAGGTCCACGGGTAGGATTAGTTTCCAGGACGGAAACTGCTGGGTCAGAAGACAGCTCCATTTACAATCCTCATGAGGACTGGGAAATTGCCTTTTATAAGGATTATCCCGAATTACGCTCCCACAGTAATGCACGAGTGTGCCTGTTCCCCTCTTCTCTCGTCAAGAAGCTGGTGGTTAGACGTGCACATGTTTGCCAAGCGGATGAGTGCAGAATGACATTTCGGTGTAGTTCTCCTTGACACAGCTTTCATTCTGAGCCACTTCGGACATCTTGTGGCCATTCTTCCACTGGGCTGTTGCCTGATTTCTAGGGAACCCCCTCACAGATATATCGTGTTCATATTACAGGCTTTCCAAACAGAAGTCTCCTTACACGTTAACTTCATACTATCTTGCGTGATTTTGGCAGGCTAACTTTTCCCGCTTGTATTTGCAGCTGCGAAATCGTGTTTTCACTGAGGCTGCTTCACGGGCTGGAATGCAGACGATCTGAGCTCATCATTGCTGGCCGGGCCCCGGGCCTGCCCCGTGAGACACACCTGGGCTGATGGTTACGGGTTTCCAAAGGTTTGGGGGAGATTATCAGTTGCAATTTTGTTTTTCAGTATGTCCTGTCTTTTGACTGAATTTCTTGGGTTTTGGCGGTTTGTTTTTCCCTTTGAGAAAGGTGTGTATACACTTACACGTACTCAGATCTGCCAAACCGTTTCTGGTAAACCTTCTGGATTTAAGTCTGTTAGAAAAGCCTTCTCACATCCAAGTTTATAAGGCTTATAAACAGGGTCATGAGGCGTCTGGGGGGCTCAATCGGTGAAGCGTCTGCCTTCGGCTCAGGTCAGGGTTCCAGGGTTCCGGGATCGAGTTCCGCCTCGGACTTTCTGCTCAGGGGGAGCCTGCTCCCCTCCCCCGCCCCTGCCTGCCTCTCTGTCTACTTGTGATCTGTCAAATAAGTAAATAAAATCTTAAAAACAAAACAAAACAAAACAAAAAACCCTTATAACATGTTTCCTTCTGATTATATTTATGGCTTCCTTTTGTGGGGTCAAATATTTCATCTCTAGTCCTTCTGCAGTATACGCTCGTGCAAGGTGTGAGGTGCCGTTTCTGTAGGAGGCGTTCCTAGTTCTCGCAGTAATTATCACATAGCACACCCTTTCCACTGGCTTCAGGTGCCTTTTTATCACACACTTAGCTGTTGTGTGCAGTTGGGCGTCTTCCTGGACTCTGTTCCCTTTGCGTTCCCTTTCTTTCCTGTTCATGTTTCTTCCAGTGGTCTGGTCCAGAACTTGCCGGGACCGGGCTCTTTCAGTATGAAAATTTTGCGCAGTTTTCGTAGTCGTCGTGACGCCTGCCTTCACACAGCCCTTCTTCTTCAGACATCTCCTGGCTGTTCTTCTCTTTTTTCACAGGAACAATTGAATCAGTTTGTACAGATGCCCCCCGCCTCCCCCCCAGTACGTATGGGGATGTTTATTGGGATCACATACGTTTACAGTTGAACTTAGGGAAACCTTGACCCCTGTCTGGTGTTGAGGTATCCTCTCCAAGAAGAGGAAATGTGTTCCTATTCATTAACTTATCTTTTCTGTTCCATCAGAACATGGTAAACTTCCCTTGGCATAGGTCTTGCCCATTTCTTATTGACTTTATCCCTCGGTGTTTAACCCTGTCGTCATCATTACTGTAAAGGAGATCTTTCTCCCATTAAATCTCCCAACTGCCTGTTTGCAACCAGGAAGGCTGCTTGTTTCTATATAATAATATGGTCGTGTCCTGCTTTCTTAGTGAATTCCTTTGAGATTTCTCAGGTGGAGTGTTCTGGGTTTTGCAGGAACACGGTTGGGTCATGCACAAATACTGATAGTAGCCCTCCGCTCTCTCCGATTGTGCACCTGTTTCCTCTCCCCTGTCGCATTACATCGCCCAGGACTCTCGGTAGAGTGTTACGTAGTAAAGACCGCCTCATTTTGTTCCTGACTTTAAAACCTGATACTACCAGGGGACGCCTGGGTGGCTCAGTGGGTTAAGCCTCTGCCTTCGGCTCAGGTCATGATCTCAGGGTCCTGGGATCAAGCCCTGCAACAGGCTCTCTGCTCAGCGGGGAGCCCGCTTCCTCCTCTCTCTCTGCCTGCCTCTCTGCCTACTTGTGATCTCTGTCTGTCAAATAAATAAATATTTTTTAAACAAACAAACAAACAAAAACCCCTAATACTACCATATGAGAAAGATAGGCCTTACTATGTTCAGGACGCACCCATGTCTCTTGATCAGTTTTGTGTCAATGTTGCCATGAAGGTAATTTTTAGATGAGGTTAACATTTACATCAGTGGACACTGAGTAAAGCACATTACCCTTAAGACTGCAGGTGGGCCTCGTCCAATCAGTTGAAGGTCTTCTGAGGAAAAAGACTAAATTCTGCCTTTGGACAGCCTTCAGACTCAAGCCGCCACATTAACTCTTCCTTGAGCCTCCAGCCTGCCTGGATGCCCTGAAAATTTTGGATTTTCCAGGCTTATATGAGCCAATCCCTTAAAATAAACCTGTGTGGACCACCTGGTGGCTCAGCTGGTTGAGCGTCAGACTCTGATCTCAGGGTCATGAGATCGAGCCCCACATCGAGCTCTGTGCTGGGCATGGAGCCTGCATGAGCTTTTCTCTCTCTCCCTCTGCGTCTTCCTTTGCCCGTGCGCACGTGCTTGCCCTCTCTGTCTCTCTCTTGAAATGAAATGAAATAAAATGAAATGAAATGAAATACCCATGTATCTATACCTCCTCTGGGCTCTATGTCTCTGGAGAGCCCCAGCTGATATACCATCTATTTCTATTTTATTGAGAATCTTATAATAAATTTTACAGTCTTGTCAGGTACTTTTAAAAGATTTTATTTATTTGTGAAAGAGAGAGCGTGGAAGCAGTAGGAGTGGGAGACAGAGGGGGAAGCAGGCTCCCCGCTGAGCAGAGAGCCCGATGTGGGGCTCGATCCCAGAACCCTGAGATTGTGAACTGAGCTGAAGGCGGACGCTTCACCGACTGAGCCCCCCAGGCACCCCGGGTACTTCCTTATCAACAGTAGAGGATATCACGATTTCTCTCCTTATGTTTACGAACATTGTGGATTCTGCTTCCAGCTTTCCTAACAGTGAACCGCTTGCACTTCTGGAACAGTCTTTGTTCGGTTGTGATGTATGTTTCTTCTAGAGCTTTTCGATTCTGATTTGCTCCTGTTTTCCCTACCATTTCCCTAACCATACTGACAACTGTGTTTTGTCTGTACTTTTCTGTTTCTGCGGTCTGTCGGGTATGATCAAGACTGTGCTCACTGCATACAAGTAATTTGGATGTTTACCCTTTTCCCCGCGCTCGGGAAGAGCGTGTGCATGGCAGTGGAACTACCCTCTCTCTAAGAGTTTGGTAGAATTTCTGATGTTCTTTTGCAAACTAGCACCTTGGCACATTCCTCTGTACATTTTGTGGAAACAGTCTGTTTAGATTTTCTCTTTTTGATAAATTATATCTTCTTGTAAAACTAGGCATTTTAACCCAGGGTTCCAACTTATACTTAAACGTTAAACGTAACCATCTTGGGATTCCATTCCCCATTTTTCCTGCTTTGTGACTCGTATTTCCCTCATTCCTCATTTTGTATTTCTGCGCTCTTCTTTCTTATATCAGGTTAGCACAAGACTTAACCTTGTTATTGTTTTGTTGATGTTGTTTAAAGATTTTATTTATTTATTTGATAGAGATCACAAGCAGGCAGAGAGGCAGGCGGAGAGAGAGGAAGGGAAGCAGGCTCCCCGCTGAGCAGAGAGCCCGATGCGGGGCTCAATCCCAGGACCCTGAGATCATGACTTGAGCCGAAGGCAGCGGCTTAACCCACTGAGCCACCCAGGCGCCCCAACTTTGTTAATGTTTTAAGGGTTTATTTTTTTTTTAAGGTTTTTTGGTCCCTTCTACGGTTTACTGCCCTTGCTCATTTCTGTTTTATGAATCTCTTTTCTTTGCTTTAGTTTCTTCTTCTTCTCTTTGTTTAAAGATTTTATTTGAGAGAGAGGATGCCCATGAGTGGGAGGAGGAGCGGAAGGGGAGGGAGAGGAAGAGGAAAAGACTCCCAAGAAGTCTCTGCTGAGCACAGAGGCTGACTCGGGGCTTCTCTCGTGACCCTGAGATCATGACCTGAGCTGAAAACAAGCGTCCGACGTTGAACTGACTGAACCACCCAGGTGCCCTGGCTTTAGTTTCTTCTTGATAGATGATTAATTTTTTTTTAAAGTAGTTTCCATGGCCCACATGGGGCTTGAAACCCACCCCCAGGATCCAGAGCTGTGGGCTCTACGGGCTGAGCCAGCCCAGAGCACCTAATTCATTTGCTCTTGTTCTGTTTCACTGATAGAAGCTTTGCCTCTGGGAGCCTTTCTCTGGGCGACGGGTTACTCTGTTTCAGAATTTACTAAAAACAATAATTAGCTCAGTTTGTTTTCTCTTTCACTAGAGAGAGAGATTTTAAAACGATTTTTTGGGAGTTTTCCACTGGAACTGGCTTTTAGTTCTCGAAAGCCCGCTTTGGTTGCCCCGGGACCAGGAAGTTTCACCTGCAGCCCGTCCAGCCCGTGGGACTTACGAAGAGGTTTGTGGCCACTTTGCCTGTTCCAGTGGTGCGTGAAATCAAGATGCCTTCTGTCCTTCGTGCCTGCGAATTTGAACCATGTTCATGAACCCTGCTTTATTATGTTTATGTACGTTTGCACATCTTTCCTTTTTTACCCTAATCTTTCCTGTTATGGGCTGAATTCTGTCTCCCCAGATCTCTGTGTTGGAGTCCTAACCCCAGCACCTCAGAATGTTAGCACGTTTGTGGACGAGGTCTTTACTCAGGAGATTAAGACAAAATGAGGGCCGCCTGGGTGGTTCAGTGGGTTAAAGCCTCTGCCTTTGGCTCAGGTCATGATCTCAGGGTCCTGGGATCGAGCCCCGCAGCGGGCTCTCTGCTCAGCAGGATGCCTGCTTCTCCCTGCCACTCCACACCCCTCCCCTGCTCTCTGTCTGCCTTTCTGCCTCCGTGTGATCTGTCTGTCAAATAAATAAATAAAATCTTTAAAAAAAAAAAAAAGAAAGAAAGAAAAAGACAAAATGAGGCCAGGAGGCTGGGCCCTGACCCCCTCTGACTGGTGTCTATAAAAAGAGGCGGAGGCAGCAGGAATCGCGTGCAGGGAGAGATGCCCTGGGAAGATGCGGCAGCAGGGCGGGGCGGGGCCTGCAGGCTCCCAGGAAGGGGCTTCGGGGGAACCAGCCCGTCCATGGGTCCGTCGTGGACCCCCATCCTCTAAGACCGTGCGTGAGTAAGTAAACATCTGTTTACTTACTTTACTTATCGTCCCTTCTAGCCCCCGCCCGCAGCCCGCCCGTGAAGTGTCGCTGTGGCCAGCAGACCAGGACAGAAGGTCCTCCGTGTTTCTGCAGAGCTCGTCGGCGCCGGCCCTAGACAGCGCGGTTCTCGGCCTTTGTCCACGCGTTCGTTAGGAATCGCCCCTAACAAACAAGGAAAAGCGTGCCGCTTCCTACCTTGTAAAGCCTTTTGGCTTACACGGGTGGTGAGTACTGGACTGGTACTAAGCCCCCAGGTCTCGTCTCATGGTCATGGTGGCCCGCTGGGTGGGCCCATCCCTTTGTTTCCAACCTTCCCAGGTCCCCCAGAGTGACGCTTTCCTGTGATGCATTCAAGAAACCTTCTTACAAGTCGAGGACGAACCCATTGCGTTCCTTCCCAGCACAGGATGACCGCGTTTCTGCCCCGTGTGTCCAACGCGTGCGTGCTCCTGGTTGTTCACGGCGAGATCTGTTTGCTTTCTTTTGCTTTTTGTGTAGCTCTTTTTTTTTTTTTTTTTTTAAGATTTATTTGATTTGTGAGAGAAAGTGGGAGGGGCAGAGGGAGGGGGAGACTCTGAGACAGACTCCCAGCTGAAGGCGGGGCTCGATCCCACGACCCTCTGACCACCACCTGGGCGGAAGCCAGGAGCCGGAGGGTTCGCGGTGGAGCCGCCCAGGTGCCCCGTGTGTGGCTCTTGCATCCAGGGAGGCTCGTTACCTCCCTAATGGCAGCTCAGGCCATGCCGAGAGGGAGTCCCCTGGTCTTCAATCTGCTGTGGCCTCTGTTGGCTCCCCGAGATGAGCGCTTCCTCCCCACCCGCCCTCTCCGTCCCCGACTGTGCTGTCTCCGTGCCAGGATGAAAGGACAGGCCCCTCTAGCTAGGTCCGCAGCTCTGTTTGATTCCCTCTGGGGCTCGCCATCGCAGATGAGAACCCGCGGCGACCTCGACCTCGACCTCGCGTGTTCCTTCCTGCTTCCCTGCGCGGTTCTCCTTAGTCGTCCTGTTCCTGCTCGGGAGAGGGAGACGCCACAGTCCCTTCCAGGTCCCCGGCGCCCACACTCTTGCCAGCTTCCCCCGCCACACACACTTACCTCCGGACTGGGAAAAGTTTCCTTCTAGTAGTTTCCTCACAAAGAATATTGTCCCTTGTAGAAACAGTATCTCCCGAGTCCTCGCTTGTTAAAAACTCTTTGTGGCCTTTATACTTAAAGTCTGGCTTGTGTAAAGAGAGGTTTCATTTCGCTTCCTCCCTCCCTCTCTGGTTTTCTGTCTTTCCTGTCTTTTGGAATGGCATCCCTGCCTTCTGGCTTTGAGCATGGCCTTGGGGGAAACTGACAGCAGCTTTCTGTCCCCCTCCTATTTCGTGTGCCTTGACGTGTAGTCTCTAGGTGCCCTGAAGACTCTTTTTTATTTTTATTTTTTAAGATTTTATTAATTTGAGAGAGACAGTGTGTGAGAGAGAATGAGCAGCGGGGGTGGGGGTGGGTGGGTGTGGAGGGCAGAGGGAGAAGCTGGTTCCCCGCGGAGCAGGGAGTCCAATGAGGGGCTCAATCCCAGGACCCCAGGATCATGACCTCAGCCAAAGTCTGAGCCACCCGGGCACCCCTGCCCTAAAGACTCTTAACTGGGACGTGTCTCATGCTGACCATTTGGGGTCAAGGAAAGTTCAATCTTTCTTCAGATCCACTGCTCTGGCCCCCACGGTTAGGTGAACTTCGTTATGCATAGGTTAGCCCCAACCTGCTTATCTTCTACCGTCATCATTTTATAATACTTTAACAATATTGCTTTTTTCCGTCAATGTTTCACTGGCCTCATTTCCCTCGGCCTCGCTGCTTCCTGTATTTTCATGAGCTTCTCTTTTCCCCTGCCACATCTTCTGATTTTGTCTTTTTCTTGTGTCTTTCCTGAGTTCGGTCATTTTGGATTTCCTGTCCTGTTACTCTGCTACCTTCCTCACATGTCGGCCTTTCTTCAGTTGGGGCCTCTTTTGCCCGAGGAATGGCTTCAGTGACTTGTCTTCTTCTCCCCCTTCTCATTTGTGCTGAAATGCACACTCTCCTTGGTCCTCTGCTCTCTGAAGGCTGTCTTCCGGCAAGCGCTCTTCCCGGGACGGTGTGTGGCCATGCTGTTCCCCGTGTCATTTCTCGTAACATCTGCTCCTCGGTTTGGAAGCAGATTTCTTTCGCAGATCACTCGCTCTGCCTGCCGGGGGTTCCCCTGGGGCAGGGCAGGCAGGTTTCTCATAACCTTCTGGTAAGCCCTCTCCTCTGCTGCCGGAGAGGCATACTGGTCTCTGGAAACACAGGACACACGAGTGTTCGCTCTTCTGATTCTCTGAGGAGAGCCCCTGCCCTTTGTGGGGAAGAAGGAATAAGACTCTTGGACCTTAGGGCCCGTCCCTCATCTGTGGACACGGATGCCTCCTGGTGCCTTCTTAGACTGGCTGTTGCCCGAACCAGGGACGGCGAGCTGTCCCTCTGTCCCTGCATTTCTGCCCCAGGACCTCTGCCCTCGCGCTCAGCTGCCTTTGGCAACCCCTCTGCATTCTTTGAGGTCTGTGGCTTATCTCTCCCTCCTAGTTTCCGTAAAAATGTGGGACTCTGAGCTTTTGTGGTTCATCGTGTTTCTTTTATTTTTCTCACTTCGCCTCTGTGATTTTCCAGGACAAGAAGGGGGAGGTGGCGGGCTTACACGCCCCGCCCCTGCAGGAGTCCGGCCCTCAGCTTTTGTTGTATGTATTTTTATACCATTTCAAGGTTTTTTGATGTGTGTGTGTGTGTGTGTGTGTGTGTGTGTATCTTTCTTTGTTGTTTATGTTTTTTGGCTACAGAAATATTTTAGTTTACTTAAGTATTTTTAAACTCTTTTTTTGAAACTTGGATGAAGATTTATTACAAACATATTCATTGTGTTTTTCAAGGTGGAAAATAGCAGACAGGATCAAAGCGCCCAGCAGCAGAGGAAAAGGCTCGTTGCCGTACACCCCTGGGACTGAGTGCAAGGCAACTCTTAAAAATGTATTTTAGCGGCACCTGCGGGGCTCAGTCAGTTAAGCGTCCAACTGCTTAAGGGTCCGACTAGTTAGGTGTCCGACTCTTGATTTCGGCCCAGGTCATGGTCTCAGGGTGGTGAGACGGAGCCCTGAGTCCGGCTCCACACTGGGGGGTGGCGTCTGCTTGAGATTCTCTGTCACCTTCTGCCCCTGCCCCCACTCACCTGCACTCTTGCTAAAAATAAATATATATTTTTAAGATAATTTCAAGGTCAGGAATGATTATAGTAAGAAAAAAAGGAGGGGCGCCTGGGTGGCTCAGTGGGTTAAAGGCTCTGCCTTCGGCTCAGGTCATGATCTCAGGGTCCTGGGATTGAGCCCCACATCGGGCTCTCTGCTCGGCAGGGAGCCTGCTTCCTCCTCTCTCTCTGCCTGCCTCTCTGCCTACTTGTGATCTCTGTCAAATAAATAAGCAAAAAATCTTAAAAAAAGAAAAAAAGGATATAAGTCATCTGTGTAGTGACATCACAATTTTAAATGTACACACACACACACACACACACACACACACAAATGCTGGAAAGAAATGCCCTCCAAAGTTGAAGAAGTTATCTGTAAAAGAATCACAGGTGATTTAAACTATTCTTTAGCAAATTGCGTATTTCCTAAATATATTTTTATAATCAGAAGATACCATCACAACCTAAATTTGGAGCCTTGCCCATTATTTTCTTGCTGCCCCTCTCCCTCGATCGCGTTCCTACTTCCTTCTCTTTCTTGGTCCAATACAACCCCCCGCCCCGTCCACAGCCTGGGTGGGAAACTGAGTCATGCTCCCTCTTTCCACTCCCTCCTTCCCCACCCTCAACGGGTCATTAATCGTTCTGGTTCTACCGCCTAGAGACCTCATGTTGTACCCTCCGCCCCACTCCCGCTAGGGTTGCTCTAATGATCGTCTAGGCTCTTGAGTTGGGTTCCTTAATTGTCTCCTGGCCCTCTGCCTCGCCCCTCTTGAAACCACCTGCTTTCTGGGGCAGATCGCTCCCAGCCTAAACGCTTCCCACGGCCGTCTGCAGCTGCAGGAGGAAAATCCAAATTCGAGCACTCAAGGCCAGGCTCAGTCTGACCTGAATCTACCTCTCCCACGACACACCTGTCACACTCCAGTGTCTAGGTGCCCTGCCTTCTGGTCCCAAGCCTGGAGTCAGGAATGACCATCAGATTACGTGGTAACAGACTCCAGACCACGGAGCCAATGCTGGCCGTGTCCGCCGCTCTGGGCTGGCGGGATCTGCACTCGCCCAGCACCCCCGAGAGCATGGCAGGGGCTCAGTGGACACGGCTGGAGGGCGGGACCCAGGGAGACCCCAGCGCCCGGCGGAACCGGTTCGAAGCCATGCTGGGAGATGGTGACTTGTCCTAGGCTAGGAGCGTGGGAGAAGAGGAACCCCAGCCTCTGTGTGGCGACTATGATCAAAGCCGATTCCTGGGCTGATCCCCGCAGCCGTATTAGGGCCGGAAAATGCTCGTGTTCAGTTATCTCCAGGCTTGCTTTCTCTGCCCTCCACGTTGTCCTTGGAGCTCTCTGACAGCTTGGTGACACAGTTGGCCCAGACAGTGTGCCTGTGTTCTAGGAAACAGAGGGTCTGCCCCCTCTGTCAGTGTCTGGAGACCTTCCCGTGAGGATACCCAAATCCATACTCCTCTCTGCAACGGGATGAGACGGGTCCCCTGACTTTTAATGTTATGTTAAACCCTAGCTAGTTTTGGAGGCCGCTGCTTGTTTGTAAGATTAATTTTTTTTTTCTTCTGTGTGTCACGGGTTTGGCAAACAGTTGCTTCGTTTCCTTGGCCCGTTTGACTCTGGGTCTCTGAGGAAGAAACGCGCAAGGAGGGGTTCGCGTCCACAGTCCCGCAGGCCGGACCCTGGAAGAGCAGAGCTCTCGGCTGCGAGTCCGGGGGGTCAGTATCCTGTTTGTTGACCACACTTCATGCACTGGGCATGTAAACACCCCTGCAGCAGGGGAGGGGGGAGGGAGAGGCAGGACACGTGCGCAGTTCCAGCTTGCTGGCCCCTCAGGAGGAGAGAGGGAACCAAAGCAGTAGTTTTCAGACCTCACTGGGTTCCCACTCACCTGCCCCGAGTAGCGCTCCCGTGATGGCCCCAGACTCTGCCCCCAAAACTTTACATACTCTTTGCACAGGCTTCTCTGGGTCGGGACTTCTTGGGGCTTGACCGAACATGAACCACACTACAGTCCTGTTGAAATGCACATTTGCTGTGTGTGGGACGGGGACAAGTTCCCAGTGATCTGGCTCCACGGGGGTCTCCCTTAAAGTGGCAAGCTCTGGGTTACACCCTCACGCCCAACCCCACCTTCCGGAACCACACTCCTGCCCTCCTCCTCAGACACCAGCCGCGCCTCACCTACTGCTGGACGGCTGTCTGGGCAGGACCCGAGAGGTCCCAGCCTGACTCTTGCCGGGCGGGGAACCGGCCACGGGATCCTGCGTCGTGCCTGGCTTGGGGAAGATGAGGACTCTGTTCCAGATCAGCGAAGGCATGGTGGCCTACCTATTTCTCTATGCTGTCTACGACCCCGTGGCGACATTTCAGACCCCCCCGCAGCAAATGTCTGCAGGGCTACGAGGGGCAAAACCATGTGGGTTTCACTCATGGAGAGCGGCTGGGACCATCTGCGTGAATCCACGGTCCCTCACAGCCCCTGCCACACCCCTGCACCCGCCCACCTGCCTCTCTGGGCACCTAGCAGGGATCCAGCACTTCGAACTGACCTAACCCTCCCGAAGGAAGAAGGCCACGAGCCTGGGTCACACCTGTCGCGGCCCGGGCTGCCTGTCTCCCGACTCCTGATACGGTCAGTTCCGCCTCGGTCGCCAACAAGGCCTTTGTTCCCTTTGGCCTCGAGAACTGGTCCCCATCCCCAAACTCGGGCCTGCCTCCTGGGCTTCCGCGGAGCAGCTGTGCGAGCGCAGGAGGGACCGTGGGGCCATCGGACAACCTTCCCTGGAAGATGGTGGGGAGAGCTCAGGTCTAGGAGACTCTGCTTTTGCAGACCTCTATCCCAGCACGGAAGCATGCGGCTTCGAGCACTTCCTAAAGTCTGTGAGAGAGAAGAGAGCGATCCAAGTGACGGCACTGTCCCCTAGCAATGGCCCTGCGGGGAAGAGGGAGACACGTTCTTGGAAATCCCAAGTAAGTTTCCAAAAAGCAGGTACAGGTAAAAGGAATCAAGTCCCCGAGGAAGAGGAAGAAGGGAAGGGTGGCGCCCGCCGTCCGGAAGGTAAGCCTGCTGCTTCTTTCTCGACCATATTTGTTTATTCCTTTATTCAGTCACTGAGCAAATATTTAGGGAGCGGGGGCTCTGGCCCAGGTCCTGTCCGAGGCCCTGATGAGTCCATGGTGAGAGAGTCAAAGACAGGCAATCTCCTGGCGCTTGCAGTCCCCTGGAGAAGGCTCACGTGCCCTCCAGGTAATAGCAAGTGAGCGCTGTGGGGGATGGGGGAGGGAGGGTGGGGGCAGGGCAGCAGGGGCGGGGGTGCCAGCCCCGATAAATATCATCGGCCACCATCTCATTTCCACACCAAGGGCGCTCCAGGACCACCTCCCCCGGGTTACAGAGTGGGGGGCCAGCTGCCAGGCCCGCGCTCAGCCCACCTGCCCCCGCAGCCCTCCAGAAGCTCCGCCCGCCACGCTGTGCCTTGACAGCCCGGGCCAGACGGGGTCCGTCCCTCCCACGCTCCCCTCGCCTTTATCCCACTAAGGGGGCAGCCTCCTCCACACCCTGGAAGCAGTGGCCTCACGTGACGTGACCGTGACCGTCATTTGCAGGGTGTCTAGGAGGCCGATGTGGGAGGGACA
This sequence comes from Mustela nivalis, assembly GCF_964662115.1. Lineage (NCBI taxonomy): Eukaryota > Metazoa > Chordata > Mammalia > Carnivora > Mustelidae > Mustela > Mustela nivalis. Next base: position 4,152,742 of record NC_139020.1, on the reverse strand, counting down.
GGTTGTCCGTGACAACAGCAGACTTGCTCACCCAGTTTCCTGGTTATGATAGTCGTTAAGGTTCCTCTCGTTTGACGGTCCCCACCCACGGCCCTCCCACAGAGCGAGGCCCCCCTGCTCTCCTTCTGTCTCGCTCACAGACTGGGACTGTCCTGCTCTGCAGCAGGGAACCGAACGGTCACAGGGTCCTCGTCCGGGAGGTCCCCCCCACCCCCGCATCCCCCCACAATGACCCTCCCTGGCTCGGATCTCCTATTGTCTGGAGGCTCTTGGTGCGTCGCTGTTTCAATAAGCGGCTTCCAGGGGAACAGGACACAGTGCCCAGCAGTATTTCTCCAACACTCCTGCGCATGTGACTCCTGGGAATCTTGTGAGAATAAGGATCCCCCTTCCGGTGGGGGTAGGGGGTCTGCAGCTCTAACGAGTCCCACAAGGTGCAGGAGCTGGCGTGACCCACAGTGTCCCATACCACCGTGGCCACTCTCCTCTGTCCTTCATTATCAGATTCACGGGCTCCCAAGCCGGGGCTGCTTGACCTGGCAGGGAGACGTCTGTGGTGGTCACAATGGGGTGTTGCCCACTGGCCCACAGGACATAGAGATCAGGTGTGCCGCCAGATGTCCTACCCTGTCCAGGACGACCCCATGGCACAAAATTATCAGGCCTCAAACATTAACAGTGCCTAGGTTGAGAAACCCTATACACTAACTCGGTGGGATCTAATTTTGCTTATACATTTGGGTTACCTAGTATTCTAAAAATGTCACCTCCTGGAGTCTCTCCCAATGACTTCAGAATCTTGGGGGTGAGACCTTGGCACTGTACTTCCCAGATGCAGTTGTGGTTCCATTGTGCAGCCCCAGCTGAGAAGCAGGCCTCCCCCCTCCATGGACCGTAGTGATGGAAACTGCAAGCCGGGGAGAGGGTTGGTATTGGGGAACTTTTCATACACCCTACAGTTGCACGGCATACATTTTTTATTTTTATCCTTTTAATTAACATTGAATGTATTATTTGCTTCAGGGGTACAGGGGTACAGGTCTGTGATCCATCAGTCTTACACAATTCACCACAGCACGTGCCCTCCCCAGTGTCCATCCCCAGCCTCCCCACCCCCCACCCTCCTCCCCTCCAGCAACCCTCCGTTGTTTCCTGGATTAAGAGTCTCTTAGGGTTTGTCTCCCTCTCTGGTCTCCTCTCTTGTTTCATTGTTTTCCTCCCTTCCCCTATGATCTTCTGCCTTGTTTCTCAAATTCTACATATTAGTGAGATCATATGATAATTGTCTTTCTCTAATTGACTTATTTTGCTTACCACGATACCCTCTAGTTCCATCCACGTTGTTGCAAATGGCAAAATTTCATTTCATTTTTGATGGCTGCATAGTATTCCACTGTATATACATACCATATCTTCTTAATCCTCTCGTCTATTGGTGGACATCTGGGTTCTTTCCATAATCTGGCTACTGTGGACATTGCTGCTATAAACATTCGGGTGCACATAACCCTTCAGATCACTACATTTGTATCTTTGGGGTAAATTCCCAGTAGTGCAATTGCTGGGTCATAGGGTAGCTCTATTTTCAACTTTTTGAGGAAGCTCTGTGCTGTTTTCCAGAGTGGCTGCACCAGCTTGCCTTCCCACCAACGGTGCAGGAGGGTTCCCCTTTCTCCGCATCCTCGCCAGCATCTGTCGTTTCCTGACTTGTTAATTGTAGCCATTCTGACTGGTGTGAGGTGGGATCTCACTGTGGTTCTGATGTGTATTTCCCTGATACCGAGTGTGTGGAGCACTTTTTCATGTGTCTGTTGGCCATCTGGATGTCTTCTTTGCGGAAATGTCTGTTCATGTCCTCTGCCCATTTCTTGACTGGATTATTTGTTCCTTGGGTGCTGAGTTTGATAAGTTCTTTATACATCTTGGGTACTAGCCCTTTCTCTGATACATCATTTGCAAATACCTTCTCCCATTCTGTGTGCTATCTTTTGGTTTTGTTGACTGTTCTCTTTACCTTGTTACCCGCATGGGCTGCCAGGGTGTGGAGCGGCCTGAAGACAAACCACGTTTTGTGGTCTGCATTGTCAGGACCTGGGAAAATCCAAGGACCTCCTTGTGCACTTGGGGGAGGGGTCTCAGCCTCTTCCCTGGGGGGAGCCCAAGGGACCTCTGTTGCTCCCTTTCCCATCGATGGGCAGCATTTCACCTTGGCCTCTGCAAGCACAGGCCCTACAGGACGGTGTTCACTTCATTCTTACGGAAACTGTGGAGGTCGGTGGTTAGTAACAGTAACCACCCTGCCACGGCGCGGGTGACAAAAGGAACGGCTGGCTACAGAAAAGGCGTAGGCGGGATTAGGACCTAGAATTTATACATTCGAGTCACATGAAATCTCTGCTTTATTCTGTTTTCCATACAATTCATTTGTTCACTCATTCATGCTTTCATGCATTCATGCATTAAAAATTTGCTGTATGCCAAGGATCCTTTTAGTTGCCGGACACACAAGTCTGGGAGAGTTCTTCCCCATGGGCCACTCATGGACTTGGACCTGTGGGTGGGGAGATGAGCGGACCGGCTCATTATAACGCAGTGTTACAGACGCCCCAGGCAGAGCACAAAGGACAGGGCCATCACGCTCCCCTCAATGTGATTCCCATCAGCTGTGTGACCTTGAGCAACTCACTGCACTTAGATCCTCAGCAGCGGCCCCATCTGTGAAATGGGCATAACAATGCTCCTCTCCTGCCCGGTTGCTATAATACGAGGTCATTAAGGTAACAGGTCTGAAGGAAATGTTTAATTCACTCCCTCACCACCTCATGAAGACACTGGACAGAAGAGAGGGCGGGCAGTGACTGGAAGAACTTGAATCAGAGGAAAAAGTGAAACTTCTTTTGTTTTACCCCTTTAGCAAGAAAGCAGAGATTTTCATTAAACAGGTTTGGAAAATTCTCTTGTCACCTTTAAAAAAGATGTATGTGTATTTAATTACTTGCCACTCTGCTGATCCCAGTTTCACTTTATAAACGAGAAGCAGCTTTCTGCTTATGTCGAAAAGGAAGTCTCCATTTTCAGAACAGAATAAGGCAGGACACTTGGCGTGACTGCTAGGAGGCAAGGTGGCCCAGGAGTTTTTGCTTTGCATTCTTAATCAGGCATTCTGACTTGTTCTGTACCATGAGTCAAGAACAAATTAATGGTTGAATGTTGAGGGGGTTGAATTTTACTGTGGGGGTTCATTCATTTTTCCCCAAAAACTGTTTTCCTCCAGCCAAACCCTGTATGGATCAAACATACCTTCTGTGTCAACACTCAAGACTGGGAACTGAAGGTATGACATCAACTCTCTTCTTGATCCCTGTGGCCCAACTCAAATTGCAGTTTCCTGGTAGGAGCTAAAAGCATTGCGTTATGCAACAGAGGTTCCAAAAATGCTAGCGTGTTACTTCTGCCAGCTGAATCCAACATGAGCCCTTGGAGATCAGGCCTTCAAAGACAGAAGCGGACTCCACCTAACTTCCTCCGGGAAGGTGGCATGGCCCTGGGTGTGGATATCACACTGCTCTGGACTGAAGGCTGGTGTCCCCCTCAACATTCTTCTGTCGTAGCCCTCACCCCAGTGCAACGCTGTTTGGCGATGTGGCCTTTGGGAGATAGATCAGATGAGGTAGGGAGGGTTGGAGGCCTCGTGATGGGATTAGCGCCCTTCTAAGAGGAAGAAGAGATAGCACAGAGGCCGGTCTCTCTCCGACCCACACGGAAAGGTCACGTGAGCACACAGTGAGCCTGCAGAGCACACAGTGAGCCTGCAGGTGTCGGCAAACTGGGGAGAGAGAGCTCCCCAAGAACCTAATTTGCAAGCACCCCAATCTTGGGTTTCTCAGCCCCCAGAACCGTAAGAAGATGAACTTGTACTGGTTACGTGGCCCAGTCTGCAGTAATTTGTCATAGCCTGAGCTGACTGAGAACCACCAGCCTGGGCAGAAAATGGCTTTGAGGGAGTTGAATAACGTGAAGCCGGAACGTTTCCCCAGCCTTGCATTTTAAGAGGCATCCGTTCAGCACACATATAACTGCCGAAAGCTTAGTGAGCGCCGCACCCAGGCCTGTGCACTGGGGACGGAGAAAACCCCTGCCCTGCCTTCCAGGGACCCACAGGAATGCAGGTGCCTGGAGGTCATTAACCCGGCTCTACACCAGCTGTATGGAAGCAGCCCCGGCAGGATGGGGAGAAAGAAGAGCATTTTCAGAGAAATATTTTACTGTGGGGGTTCATTCTAAAGGCCTCCTCACACTTCCACCAAACGAGGCAGGATGATAAGGGGCAGAGGAGAGCGGGGAGGAATCCGGACCCTGGCTCGAAGAAGTGCAAGCAGGTGTGGGGGGCGTGGGGGGCGGATGGCTAGAACCTGGCTTGGGGCCTCCTGGCCCAGAGAGCTCACAGGCTACCTCACAGGGGGCCTATCCCAAAGGCCTGTCCTTTCCTGACCCTCTTCTGGGCCTCCGGGACTTCCCTGGGGGCCCTCCTGCAGGGAGGGACGCTTCTGAGCAGTCCCAGCCACCCTAACTCGGGAAAAGCCCCAGGCGCGGCCTCCGGGGCGCTGTGCTCTCCCTGTGCCTGACCCACCCTGGGTCCACCCAGCAGAAGGGGCGGCGGAGCCCAGGGACTCCGGTTTGGGGAGGTCGGGTGAAGGTGCAGGACGGATGGCAGCTCCCAGGGGACACCGTGAGGTGCGGGGGGGAGAGGCGGGGGAGGAGAGGCGGGGGAGGGGGCAGGAGAAGCGGGGGGGGGGGGGGGGGCGGCCGGCCGAGACAGCGCCCCCAGCGGCGGGCCGGGGAGGCGACGCGCCTGCGCAGTCCGGGGGGATGGCTCGGGCCCCACGAGGCGCAGGGACTGCTGCACGCGGCGGGGGGCGACGGCGGCCGGGTGAGAGGACGCGGGGCAAGGCCGGGCGGGGGGTGGCGGGATGCTGGTCCCTCCGCGGGGGCGTCTGGTACCGGGGCTGCCCCTCACGAAGGCCGAGACCCCGGGGTCGAGGGGGACCGGCACTGGGGTCGCGGGGACCGGTACCTAAGGTCGGGGATGAGGCGCGAGGGATGGACCCAGGCTCCTTCCTCTCGGCCGCCTGGTGCCCCAGGACCCCCGGGCTCGTCCCCGACCGCACGAGGGCAGCGGACAGGGCAGGGTGAGCCCCCGGGTCAGACCCCCCGCCTCGGCTTCTCCGGGAAAGAGGGTCCCTGCGGGAGAGCAGCCGGGGCCGGCGCGCGGGGGCGCCTGGGAGGGAGGAGGGGCCGCCCCGGGGTCCCCCCCCCCCACCGTCGGGCGCTGTCGGGGTCCACCCCCCCGGGGCGGGCGGTCGGCGGGACGTCGTGGGGCCGCGTGGCGCGGGCGGGTGGGGCTGGGGACCCGCGCGTCGGGCTGGAGCGAGCGTCGATGGAGCGCCAGGACCGCGGCGACGGCCCCGGGCGCTGTCCTTCCCCGACGCACGCCCGCGCTTCCCCGGGGACCCCCGGAGGAGCGTGTGAAACGCCGTGTCCGGGCTCGGGACCGCACCGCGGGCGGGGTGGGGTGTCGCCAGGCCCGGGCCGGGGCCGCCGTCCTCCGCGCGCTTCGCGGGAGGCGCGCGAGAACCGGGGTCGCGGGCGCCGTGCGGGGCGGGGCGGGGTGCTCGGCCTGGTGGCCGGTGGTCTGGGGGCCGCGGCGGACCGCGGCGGCGGCCCCAACCGCAAATCCCTGTTTCAGAAACTCTTTGTTTTCCTACATTGGGGCTGTTAATACGTGTGCGGTTGAGCCATTTTCTTTTGTTTTCTTTCCCAAAGGACGGACCTTTAGCAAACATCTTTTCTCGGGGCGCCCGAGTGGCTCGGCGGGTGAGCGTCCGGCTCTTGTTTCAGCGCAGGTCCTGATCTCGCGGACCGACGGGGCCCTGGGTCTGTCCACTCTGCGCGTGGCGCCTGCTTAGGATGCTCTCTCTCTCTCCACCCCTCCCTCCTGCTCCCCCTCTTCCTCCCCCTGCTCTCACACTCTCTTGCTCTCTTTAAAAAAAAAAGAAAAGAAAGAAAGAAAGAAAGAAAGGAAGAAATATCTTTTCTCATTGGAATATTCTAGGACAGGTGTCAGAGTGGGGCTGTGATAGTCCCTTAACTTTTTTCTAAATCAAAGCTGAAATTCAGCTCATTTTTCTCTTGATTACTTATGACAGTGAGACACAAACTAACTCATTAAAATAACACTCGCGACCTAGGGTGCCTTCAATCAGCATGTTCTGGTACCTTCTCTCCTCTCATTTCTGAGGTGGGTGTTGTGGACCCCTTTACTCCTACATTAGTTCACACCCCCAGACCACCCAGCTGCTGAGAGAGACAGAACTAGGGGGTCAGGGTCAGTCTGATCCACTTTCAGTGCTCTTTGTCCTAAAAATTTCAGCCACTGCAACCAGCAAAAATGATTTCATAAAAGGTGAAAAACAGCTGCAAAGCATGCGAGTTGGGGAGTTGGTTTGCTTGTTTTTATTTCTCAGGAATCTTGCATTCTGGGTGAAGTGCGAGTCAGCGGATCACAGGAGGGGATAAAGGTGAGGAGGAGGCGACACCAGGGGTCACACACAGTCTGGGAGGTCATTGTGTGTGTGCACTCTCCCTTGGCCCCTCAAAGACCGGTGACCTTTCAATTCTTATACATCTTCATGAGAGAAGCACGGCCCTCCAGGAATGTAGGACACCTGCCTGCAGGGCCTGGGAGCTGAGAGAACCAGGTTCTAGCTTAGTGCCGTGAACTACTAAAGTGTCCTGTGTGCGTGTCCAGGTGCAGTGCCCAGGGATCTGGCATTGAGCTGACGGGAGCGTATGGCATCAACCGTCTCCGGGACCAGCCAGTTGATACCAGTTTATATTACCGATTTGTATTGCACTTTTGGCCAAAACCTCTTTTCCAGGCTCCCGTGGACCCTCCCTTCTGACAAATGGGCAACAACTGCTCCAGCCCCGGGAGCGTTCTCTCACTTCTGTCTCACTCGTGTCCATGACGCTTCGGTGCCTTTTCTCCGCACAGATGATTCACTCCCTGCACAGGGCCTCTTCGTGAGATGGTGAATTCTGCTTCAGCTCCTCCCTGCCCCGGGATACCGACTGTGACCAACATGATGGTGCTTGAAACAGAGAAAGGAACATTTTGAACTATAGGATATAAACACTCCCCATTTTGGAGTGTTTAGGAGAAAAATACTCCAAAAATTTGGACTCTTCCTCACACCGTAAGTGTCCGTGTCAGGGTAGATTTCTGTAGCTAAGGGTGTGACTCAGCTCTTGGTTTCTGTGAGCAACACCTTTTCAAATGAAGACCCTGATGTCACCGCGGATTATCTGCACAAAAGCATCTGGCTCCTTGGAGAGATTCGCAGAGAAACAGTCTGCAAGGAACAGCTTGACAAGCAGGAAAAACAAAACCAGTTCGGAAGCTTAGACGTGCTGCCCTGTACTCTCACTGCCCAGTCCTTTCTAAGAACAATGGCTGTTCAGGAACAGACGGCTGTACGGTCAGCATAGGACCTTCCCGAGTGTGCTACCATCTGGCCCACCCAGGTTGCTTCTGGAACAGCCCAGAAGGGCCTCTGGAAGAAGGGCACCCGGCCCCTCCGTCTGCACTCTCAGCTCGCCTCTCCCCATGGCTTTGGACCTCATTCAGACTCAAGACATCTCTAAACTAAGTCTGGGCCACCTGCCCAACCAGAGTTCACAGTACCTGGATTTCTCCTCTCAGCCTGTTGCAGACAAGGACATTTTGACAAAGTTGTGGTGTAGAAAAGGGTTGAAAGTTTTCAACCAAAAGCTGCCTTCCCCAACCTCAGGCTTCTTGCTTTCCCTCCCGTCTTGCCCCAGGGCAGACTCATGTCCTGCTTGTCATCACCATCCCTGCCTCCACCCCCAGCATTACCAGTGCCTTTCCGCATGACCCCTTGCACAAGAGCTTTGGGGCGCTTGCCGTGCATATTCTCCTCCTCTTGAGGGTTTCCCACTGGCATGCTCCTGTCTGCGGGACTTCCCCCACAGGGGACCTGTATTTCATAGCTGCCCAAGTCCTGGTTCTTTGTCAGTTTTCTTCCTGATGTGTCTCTGGGGCATAAACAGTGCTTGGTGTCTAGCAGTTGCTTAATAAACGTTTGGCTAATTGAATTGAATTGAACTAAGGCCTGTACCTTTCCCAGAGCTCCTCTATCTGGGTTTCTGGCCCCTTGAAAGATGAACACTTCCTCCCCTAAGGTTGGAGAGGCTCAGAAGGGTCAGCCCTTCCACTGTCCTTCAGCCTTCCCAGGAGGCTTTCCAGGGCATGGAAAGCCTTTACTTTCCTCGTGGTTGTCCAGCTGACCAGGATTCTGAACAACTTCACCCCCAACTCAGGAGAATCTCTGGCTGCCTAAGCCTTGTGGGATAAATTCCAGAGTGCATTAATAATTAAATGTCTCGGGGCCTGCTTAGCTTCAGGCTGTCTGTGCCAGTACGTGCCACATACTCATCTAATCACAACAGTTCTAAAATTTTATAATACCATTTAATTAGCACCCCCCAAAATGAAATACTTAGGTATAAACATAACAAAATATGTACAAGGTCTATGTGAGAACTACAAAGTGCCGTTGAACAAAATTAATAAATGGGAGAGATATACCATGTTCATGGATAGGAAGACTCAGTGTTGTTAAGACCTTAGTTCCTCCCAACTCTAGATTCAATGCACTCCCAGTCAAAATCCCAGCAAGTTATTTTGTGGGTATTGACAAACAGATTCTAAAGTTTATGTGGAGGCAAAAGACCCAGAATAACCAGCACAGTGCTGAAGAAGAACAAAGCTGCAAGACGAACATTACCCAACTCGAAGACGTAACTATAAAGTTGCAGTGATTAACATAGCACAGTGTTGGTGTCAGAATAGATAAATAGATCAATGCAACAGAATAAAGAACTTAGTAATACACCCACATAAATATAGTTAACTGATCTTTGACAAAGGAGCAAAAGCAATACAATAGAACAAAGATGGTCTTTTCAACAAATGGTCCTGGAAGACTAGAACATCCACATGCAAAAAATGAATCTAGAAATAGACCTTATACCTTTTACCAAAACTAACTCAAAACTGATCCCAGGCATAAATATAAAATGCAAAACTATAAAGCCCCTAGAAGATAAGATAAGAGAAAACTGACAGGACCTTGGGTGTTGTGATGACTTTTTAAATACAACACGAAAGGTATGGTCCTGAGAGAAATCACTGATACGCTGGGCTTCATTTAAAGTTAAACATGCCTGCTCTCCGAAAGACAGTGTCAAGAGAATGAAAAGAGAAACCACAGTCCAGGAGAAAATATTTTCACAAGACACAGCTGATAAGGAACTGCCCCCAAATATACAAAGAACTCTTAAAAGTCAACAATAAGAAAACAAACAGCTAATTTAAAAATGGACCAAAGGCTTTAACAGACACTTCACCAAAGACAATACATAGATGTCAGATAAGTGGATGAAAAGATGCTCCATGTCCTATGTCAGGAGGGAAACTGAAATTAAAATGTTGGCACCACTAACACACCTATTAGAATAGGTGAAATCTGGAACGCTGGCAACACCAAATGCCGGTGAGGAAGCAGAGCAAGAACCCTCGCTCCCAGTTGGGGGGAATGCAAAAATGGTGTGGCCACTTCGGATGATTCGGGGGGTTTCTTACAAAGCTAACTCATTCTAACTATTCTTACCATATCATCCAACAATCACACTCCTTGGTATTTACCCAAAGCCGTCGAAAGCTTATGTCCACATGAAAACCTGCACACACATGTTGCTAAAGGCTTTATTGATAACTGCCAAAACCTGGAAGAAACCAAGATGTCCCACAGCTGGAGAAGAGAGAAATGGACGCCTCCAAACCATGAGTTACTCAGTGCTAAGAGAAATGAGCGATCAAGTCATAAAAAAAAAATATGGAGGTAAGCAAAATACATATTGCCAAGGGCGAGAAGCCTGTCTGGAAGCCTTATACTCTGTAGTATTACGGCTGTGTGGCGTTCTGGAAAAACCCAAACCGTGTGGACAGGACAAAGATCGGTGGTTGCCAGGGCCTGGGGGAATGAGGGATGACAGGCAGAGCGCAGAGGGTTTCTTAGGGCAGTGAAACTACTCTGTAGAACACGGCAGGGGGGAAACCACTGTTCTACATTTGTCCAAAGGTATAGAATTTGCAACCTCATGAGTAAACCGTAGTGTAACCTGCGGACTCTGGGTGGTTACGACATGTCAATATAGATTACGAATTTGTGACCAGTGTCCCCTCTGGTGGGAGATGTTGATAGTGAGAGGGGCTGTGGGGGGGCAGGAGGTCTATGGGAAACATCTGCTTTCTGTTCCGTTTTGCTAGGAACCTAAAATGGCTCTGGAAACATGGTTAATTTAAAAAAAAAAAAAAGACACCTAGTATATATTTGGCTCTAAGACATTGAGGTTCAGTATCTAAATCAGACTCCTAACGCTTCCCCTGCTGTCTGTTGTCCCTCCTGACCCGTGTCACACACCTTTAGTGGAGTCGGCGATTCGCACGTTAGTTCACGTGTGCATGGGTTCCCCAGAGATCTGGTGAGAATCCCTTTGGCGTCAGGCTCTGTGCTAGGCACCGGGGCCCGGCAGTGTGGGATGAGGCCCTGCTTTGGTGGGGCCTGTATTCTGCTGAAGGAGGCAGACATACGCAGGTCCTCAAGCAAGGAGAAGGGCAGGGTAGTGCTAGAGGCACTGAAGACGAGAGCAGGGAGAGAGGGGTGAGGCTCTGGGCTTGGCTCTTGGCCATTCAGGGAAGGCCTCTCTGGAGAGACCCCCCGGGAGTGCTGGTGTAGATGTCATGGAGGGGCCTCATTATCCCCAGCTGCCAGTCTCAGGGCTAGACACACTTGCCCCTCATCTTTTATCTCTTCTGCTGGCTGTCCGTCACAGTCGACGGCACTTCTGTTGAAAAAGCATTACTCCTTGTTTACTGTACTGTTCCTCCAACACCCCAGCTGCCATTTGCCCCCTACTCCATAGTAAGCTCACGGTCTTCCTGGGCTCCCCAAAGATGCACCCTCACCTCTGGGGGAAGCGTGCCAGGAAACTACATTTTATCCAAGGGTACTTGTGAAGCCCCCAAGTTAGCATCGAGGAGTATGATAGTAGATCCTCCAATGCAAAAAAAAAAAAAAAAAAAAAAAATGGAGCCCAACTCCATCAGGATAGACACCGACTTCAATGAATGGCTTATGTTGAATTATGGCCCATTTTCAATTAACTGGGTCACCCATGAGTTTTCAAGCCTTGACTCTATATTTTCTTATAGACGCGCCAGAGTGGTAATGACTCAGGCCCTAGCAAAAACGAACACAGAGATTTTCAGGAATGAATTACCTCCACTGGCCTCAAGGCATTTTTTCATATATATATTTTTTCAAATACAATGCCCAGTGCATAGCCAGTCAGGCAAAATCTCCATAATCTAGAACCAGGAAAAAAGCTTGAAAATTTCAGACAAGTTGTAATCAGCCGATGTAGACTGTTAACTAGCTAGACTAATTACGATTAACAAAACAAGAGGAGACCGTAAGATACCTTTAGTAAACAGAAAATTAGGAAAAACAACCTAGCAGTTCTGAGAAATATCCAAATCACATTTCTAGAAATAAAAATGTGACCATAATAAGACTCAAAAGAACAGGTTTACCAGCGGATTAGATAGAGCTGAGTGTGTGATTCGTGAACCGGAGAGTGAAGTCTGAAAAAGCTCAACATAGTGCAGCCCGAGAAACAAAGGATGGAAAAGAAAGGGAAAGACACCCGCGGAAGCACAAGGGAAGTTCATGTCCAGAAATTTCCAGGCATTTCAACACGTTCAGTCTCCATCTGTGCAAGAAATACGAAAAACACTCAACTTCGTTGTAAAGACGCTAAATCTAGTTCTTTACAAGAAAATTTGAGAGGTCTCATTTAGCGTTTTATATGCTGTGGATCTTTGCGATGGAGAATTCAAGTGAGCAGCTGGGTGACTCTGACTCTGCAGACCCACGCAGACAGAACTGAGGGGTCGTGACTGTGGAACACAGCTGTTAGGAGGCCCCGGTTGTGCTGTAGCCGTGATTTCAGTGAGCACGCGCTCTCACGGAGAACATCCGCTTGGACTCCCATGGAGTCCTCTAGAGTCCCCACTCGCTGAGCAATGGCCTTTGTGACAGTGGATGCTTCACCTCGCCATCCGTGAGACAGCGGAGAGGGCCTCCCTTCAGGCTGTTGTGAGCGCACAAGAAGATCTCTCAGTACGGCCTCCAGGACAGAGCATGTCCTGTGCTGGGGACTCTGCAGCCATGAGCCATGACGGCGGAATCCCAAGTTCATGTGTCAGAGGAACATGCAGAGATCACTAAGAACTCTCAGAGCAGGAGACAAGGCAGAGAAAATAGACTACAATGTCCAGACATCAAAACAAGTACACATGGGACTTCATAGGATGAAGGGGCCATTCAGTCAATGCTGGAAAGTGATCCTTCCAGAAAGAGTGAGCCACTGGCTGGCCAACTGGAAGAAAGGAAGTTTGGGTCTCTATCTAAATCTTGTGTCGAGAGGTCAAATTTTTTAAAAGATTTTTATTTATTTATTTGACAGAGAGAAACATAGTGAGATAGGGAGTGGGAGAGGGAGAAGCAGGCTTCCCGTTGAGCCAGGAGCCATCGGTGCGGGGCTCGACCCCAGGACCCTGGGATCGTTACCTGAGTTGAAGGCAGATGCTTAATGACTGTGAGCCACCCAGGTGCCCTGAGGGGTCAAATGTTTTAATCAAGAAATGAAAACTCAGGGCTCCTGGGTGGCTCAGTCGGTGAAGCATCAGCCTTTGGCTCAGGTCAGGGTCCTGGGGTCCTGGGATGGAGCCCTGTGTTGGGCTTCCAGCTCAGTGGGGAGCCTGCTTCTCTCTCTCCCTCTGCCTGCTCCTCCCCTGCTTGTGCTCTCTTCTGTGCACACTCTCTCTCTGTCAAATACATAAAATCTCTTTAAAACTAATTTAAAAAAAATTTTTAAAAAGAAATGAAAACATGGGGGGAGGAGGGAGGGGCAGCCTTTCTATGCGAGACAAGAACTCAAAAGCCGCACAAAGAAAAATCAGGTAACTTTTTAAAATTGTGCCAGGGGGCAAAGTCCATACTAAAAAACAGGAAACATTTTTTTATTATCTATGATAAGGGACTAATTACTACAGAATCATAAAAAGTGTCATATACAATTTAGAATTACAGAGCAGTGTGTACAGCAAGTGTCCCTTAGTTGGGGGAGGGGCTATACCATATTTAGGTATATGAGAGTGTCCCCTCCAACCCCAGCTCCTTGTTGTTGGCTGTTTGCCTTTGAGTGTGTCTTAGCAGGAGACGCATCCGAAACGGCAGTGCTTTCCTCAGTAAACGGAGAAAATCCGGAAGGGTAGACACTAGCCTAGAAAGCCCTTAAGATGAAACAGGTGTGCACCAGCGAAGCTAGAGGCAGGTCAGTGAGTGCCACACCATCCAGGTGTGTTTTGGCAAACTTTGGTCAAAATGAAGGTAACACAAGCCCAGCGGTTCCATGTCTACGAATCTGTTTCATTTATGATTTCAAAGTAGGCTCTGCGCCCAGTGTGGGGCTTGAACTCACAACCCTGAGATCTAGAGTCACATGCTCCACCCACGGAGCCCGCCGGGCGCCCCAAGCCTGAGTATTTGTTGTTGTTGTTTTATTCATCTCACGCAAGTGAAACGTCCTGTGTGCAAGACTTTTGTCGCCGTTTCAGTCCTCGGAAGACATGAGAAAATCCGATGTCTATAGTCGGGAGCCGGTAGAGACCTCACGGGCCATCAGCGCTGTCAGATCCCTTGCAGCCCTTGGAAGAGTGTGGGAGTCTCTGTCTACACAAGGGTCAGCTGCGCTGAGATACCTTGAGAAGCCAGGTGTGGGGCCGCGTGAGTGTGTGCGCTGGTTGGCTGAAGCAGGTGCATTATTTGGTGGGGAGAGGGTTTGGTGAGGTAGGTATAAAGAAGTCCCGGAAGGACACCCAAGAAATCAACAATTCTCATTTTCTGTTAGGATGAGGAGGTGATTATCACAATTTATTGTGAACACACTCTTTAAAAATTGACTACATATAAATGTATTATCTAGGCAAAAAATCATTTCTCACAGCTACTACAAATTAAAAAGAAAAAGACAAACAACTTAAGAGAAAAACGGGGAATTTATATGATTACACTCCTGGTTCCTGAAAAAGAAATACACACAAACCACAAATAGACTTTAAACCTATGAAAATATGCCCAAGCCATCCCTTTAGTGAAAGAAGCCAACAGAATCATACAAAGACGAGTGAAGATCAAGGAGGTGGACGATAGGTTGTGCTGGGAATTGTTTGGACGCAGGGACCTTCTCCTGTGCAGCGGGCAGGCATGGGGACTGCTGTAACTTCTCCGGAAATACCCATTAAATCCAGAACTCGCCAACCCTCTGATTCCGTAACTGACTTCCAGGAATTTATTCTAAACGCACCTCAGCATTTATGTCAAGGTGAACGCCGGCAGGTATTACAGCATTGTTAGTAGTGCGACAGACACAAATGACCCAAACTGCCCTCTGAGCCCGTTTTTAAAATGTGTCCATCCAACAGCAAAAGCCTGGGTGTGTTTCTGTAGGAAGCTTTCTAAGATTTTACAGCGCAAGAGGCAAGTTATGAAACACCATGTACAATGCAGTGTTTGTGTCCGGAGGCCGAGGGAGAGACACGCAGGTTTGCATGTGCAGAGACCGGCTCCGAGGGCTGGCCCGAACTGCTAGTGACAGCGGCTGTCCCTGGGGAGGGAGCCCTGGGCCTCGGGTGAGCGAAGGAAGAGCTGTGAAGATGAGCCGGTGGTCCAGGAGGCCCAGGGGCACGTGGGGGAATTGAGGGGCGGCTGTTTGTGTCAGTTTCAGGCGCACATTTCCATGCGTTACTGTACGTGCTCCCACGGCTACTTACCGTCTGTCCCCGTGCAAAGGTATCACGATCTCAAACTGTACCGTTCATCCCTGTGACTTACCTCTATTGCACGTAGAAGTTTGTGCCTCTTCGTCCCCTTCCCCGGGTCCCCCGTCCCTCCACCCCCGGGCCCCCCCGGCAACCACCAGTTTGTTCCTGCACTTATGAGTCCATTTCTGCCTTTGTTTGTTTGTTCCTTTTGTTTTTTAGATTCCGCAGAGACGTGAAATCATACGGGACTTGTTCTCTAACTTAACTTCCCTGGGCATAAATACACTCTAAGTCCCCCCACGCTGTCACAGACGGCGGGATATCAGTCTTTCCTGTAGCTGAGCGTAGTCTGCGTACAGCACGGCGTCCGTATCCATGCCTCTCCCCGGCGGCACTCAGGTTGCTTCCATATCTCGTAGTGCGGATTTACTTAAAGAAATTTTACTGTGACGTGGCTGTATCGTACGCTCAGGCAAATGTCATTTGCCAGTTTGTAGTATGCAGCACTGTCGTGTTTTTATGTGTCTCCTTCTAGCCTTATATGCGTGAATGTGCACTTCGGTCCCTGCTTTTCCACTTAACGTGCATCTCGTGTGATTTCCATGTATATTACAAACAACATATAAGCTTTTAAAAAAAGACTTATTTATTTATTTATTTTAGAGGGAGAGAGAGAGTGCGTGTGAGCGAGGGCAGGGCCAGATGGAGAGAGAGAGAGAGAGAGAGAGATAATCCTAAAGCAGGCTTCCCGCTGAGCAGGGAGCCCAAGGTAGGCCTCGATCCCAGGATGCTGAGATCATGACCTGAGCTGAAATCAAGACTAGGACGCTTAACCAACTGAGTCCCTCCGGGGAACCGCAGTAATATATAATCTTGATAATATATAATCTGATGTTCTTGACTAGAGTTCCAAGTGTTTAAACAGTGATTTATTTAAATAGTCATTTTCTTTTATTAACCTCATAGATTGCTTTACAGTTTTCACTGTTAATATACATAGCATTTCCTCTTTAGAAAAACAAGAAATTCTTAGTATAGACCAGAAGTGGAAATTATGTCTTTTTATAAGATTTTGTTTATTTGAGAGAGAGAGGGAGAGGGAGCAGGGGGGCGGGCAGAGGCAGAGGGAGAAGCAGGCTCCACGCGGAGCAGAGAGCCCAATGCTGGCTCGATCCCAGGACCCTGTGATCATGACCTGAGCTGAAGGCAGAGGCTTAATGGACTGAGCCACCCAGGTGCCCTGTCTTTTTAAATTTTTAAATAGTGGGAGCTGCTAGGGGTAATTGGAGTGACCATGTTTGTTGTAAACCTGCTAAGCATGGGGAGTGGGGTTGGCGTATAGACAATGAGAGCAAGATCAAAACAAACCCTAACTTAACCAGGCGGCGGAAACCTCGTGCCCTGAAAACTGTAAGACATCGCTGGAAGAAATGAAGGAAGTGGCCCATTAATGAAAAGACATCTGGTGTTTGCAGATTGGGAAGTTAAGTATCTGACGCTATCAATATCACCAAAAATAATCTAGACATTTAATGCAAGCCCTATCAAAATCTCGATGGTGTTTTTTGTAGAAATAGAAAAATCCAACCTAGGGGCACCTGGGTGGCTCAGTTGGCTAAGCGTGTGCCTTCGGTTCAGATCATGATCTCAGGGTCTTGGAATCGAGCCCCGTGTTGGGACTTCCCACGGAGCTGAAAGTGTTTCTCCCTCACCCTCTGCCCTTCTGGAAGTCCATTCGTTGTCTCGCTCGCTCTCTCTCAAATAAATAAAATCTTAAAAAAAAAAAAAAAAGAAAAGAAAAAAAAATTCAACCTAAATTTCCCATGAAGTCCAAAGGGACTCTGCATAGCCAAAACAACCTTGAAAAAGAAAAAGTTGGAAGGCTCACACTTCCTGATTTTGAAACTCATCCTAAAGCTACAGTAACCAGGTGGCACTGGCCTAACGACAGATTCTGTACATGTCCACGGAGTGTACTAGAGAGCCCAAAAAGAAGCCCTTGCGTGTGCGGTCAGATGATCTTCCACATGAATGCCAAAACTGTCCAATGGGGAAAGGCCGGTCTCTTCAGCAAATGGTGTGGGCAACACTGGACATCCGCATCAAAAGAATGTGGTTGGCTCTCCCTAACACCACACACAAAAGCTAACTCAACAACTAAGGTCAGTCCCCAAACTGTGAAACTCTTAACAAGAAACTTCCTAACACTAGATTTGGTAATTTTTTGGACAGGACACCAAAAGCAAAAGCAGCAACAACAACATTAAAACTACGTAAATGAGACCATATCAGACTGTGTTGCAAGACACAGCAGCTGAGAAAGCGACCTATGCCATCAGCGAGTACATTTGCAAACAATACATCTGATAAGGAACTCATACCCAGAATGTTTGAAGAACCCATACAACTCAGCAAAACAACAAAACCAGACTATAAACTGTGCAAAGAACTGGAACAGGCATTTCTCCAAAGTGGATAACAGATAGCCAACAAGCCCAGGAAACGCTCAACACAGCTAAGAATTAGAGAAATGCAAATCAAACCATGGTGAGATACCCACTAGGATGGCCACTATGTAAAAATTTAAAAAGTAAAACAAAATGTGTTGGTGAGGATGTGGAGAAATTGGCATCTTGTACACCGCTACTGTGGGAAACTGCACGGTGTTTCCTTAAAAACTTAAAAATAGAATTGCTATAGGGCCCACCAATCTCTATTTCTGGGTATGTATCCCGAATCACTGAAAACAGGCCCCTGAAGAGATGTACCTATGTACGTATGTACATATGTGTATAGATGTGTACAGATATGTTCATAGCAGCATTATTCCATTAGTCAAGAGCTGGAAATAACCCAAGTGTTCATCAACAAATAAACAGGTAAACAAAATGTGGAATACACATATAATAAATAGGATATTAGTCGGCCTGAAAAAAGAATGAAATCCTGAGGATTTTATATTCAGTGAAATAAGCGGGTCATAAAAAGACAAAATAGTGTATGTTATACTTGGGTGAAGTTTCTTTCTTTCTAAGATTTTATTTATTTATTTGAGAGACAGTGAGCAAGAGAGAGAGAGAGAGCATGTGCAGAGGGAGAAGCAGACTCCTCACTGAGCAGAGAGCTCGAAGTGGGACTCGATCCTAGTAGCGCGGGATCATGACCTGAACCGAAGGCAGATGCTTAATCAGCTGAGCCACTCAGGCGTCCCTTGGGTGAAGTTTCTAAAGTAGTCGAGTTCACAGAAACAAGGATGGTGGTGTGTCCAAGAGCTGGGGGGGGGGGGGAGTCGATATTAACAGGGACGGAGTTTCAGTTTCGAAAGACAAGAAGGTCTTAAGGTCTGTTGCACAGCAATGTGAATATACTTAACGCTCCTGAACTGTTCCCTTAAATGTAAATTTTTTAAATGTAAATTTGGGAAAGATAGTAGATTTTATGTCTTGCATTTTTTTTTTTACCATAATCCGAAAGAAAATGAAAACAGGACATAAAACTCAGTCTCCAAAATCAGGTGAGCTACTCAAAGGTGAGACTTGGTCAGTGAAACCAAGGTCCACTTTAACGAGCTGGTGTGCTTGCTTAATGCCCAGGCAGGCATGCGTACACGTCTCAAGTCCTAGGAACTGTGCAGACCCTGTCTTCTGATCTCCTGGATTTGGGAGCCAGTGGGGTAAGAGTGACCTGGAAGAGTAAAGCCAAACTATTCACAGGATATGTCTCCCCAGGCCCCCTGGCTGGGGCCACCCAGGAGCGGTCAGGAGGCAAAGGCTGGTGGAGGAGGGTCATGGTGAAGCCCCTTCTGACAGCCACAGCATGACGGGTATCCCGGGACTAGGGGAGGGGACTTTGCGCTGCACTATTGAGGCCTCTGGCTTTCCAGAGAGGAGAACCAGGAACAGGGGAGAAGTGTGGAGCCGGCGGAATCTGGGAGTGGGAGTGGGTCTTCTGTAGGACCCTGCCCACCTCGAACACTCTTTCTGCAAATGACCAATGGCGCTTGGAGCCTTAACTTGCCCTTGGCAGCCTGAGGCCACTACGACTACAGTGTGTATTCCAAAGAGTGACAGAAGCCTGGTGGACGTCAGGATGTAAGTCCACAGAGAGCAGCTGGCGTGTCTTCTGGGAAGCTTTCTTCAAACACCTGCCGGACTCCCACCCTGGCACCCCTGGCCTCTGTATGAACAAAAGGACCTGCACACCTGTGACCCTGACCATGGAGTAGGGGGCACTGCCCTTACCCCACTCCCCCAAATCAAGCCCTGAAGTGAAGGAGACAAGAGGTGGAGGGCTGTGCTGGGCTGTGCAAACCACCGCGGCAGCAGGACTGTCCCTGAAGAAGCAAGGAGCCTTGCGACCTTGGCCCAGGGGAGTTGACCTCCAACTTGGACCCTGCTAGGACTCGCTTTGACGGTTAAGAGGCTCAGGCCATGTTCATTTATCTTAGTAGCCATTTCCCCCCTGAGACATTACACTGGCCACTGAGGCTGCGAAAGAACGGTGAAGGGACACAGTGTCCCTGGGGCCTGGGGGCTCCACAGTTAAGCATCTTCCTTCAGCTCAGGTCATGATCCCAGGCCCCTGCGGGGGAAGGAGTCCTGCTCAGGGGGGGCCTGCTTCTCCTCTCCCTCTGCCGCTCCCCCTGCTTGTGCTCTCTCAGGTACACAGCATCTCTGAAAAGAAGGGCAGGGGGTGGGGGGCGGACACAGCGGCCTCCGCGGGGAACAAACCCTACTGGGCACTGCTGGCCCCCGGGAGCCCGCAGAGGGCCGGGCGCAGGGAGCATCCCGCCCCGCTGCCGCTGCCGGCCGAGCTCGTGGGCGCCGCCCCGCGCACCTGCCCGGCCCGCACCTGCCGGAGCTGCAGGCACCCGCCCCGCGCACCCGCCCCGCGCACCCGCCCGGCTCGCACCCGCGCTTCCGTCAGGCCCCGTCCGCCCGCCCTTGGCTCTCCCCGGTCGCCGCCGGCCGCTTCGAGGCTGCGTCTCTGTCGCCGCGGGGCCCCCGCGAGGCTCGCTCGGGGTCGCCACAGAGCTGCGCCTGGAAGATGCGCCTGGGGACGCCGGGTGAGTGCGACCTCCCGGAGGAGGGAGGGGGGCGCGGGCCGGGGAGAGCCGTGCCCTCGCCCTACTTGGGACCCCCCCCCCCGCCGCCCCCGCCCCTGCGCGGGCCCGAGGACGGGGCAGGCCCTGGGGCCGGGTCTTGCCCTGACCCTGGGATCAGAAGGTGGCTCGGGCAGGGAAGTCGCCGGTTCCCATGCGGATAGTCCGACACCGGCTCCGGCTCCGTGAGTCTGATGCGCTGCCTGAAAAGTAGGCAGCGGGGTGGGGGCGGGCAGAGAGGAGGGGGCTCCGTCCACGGGGAGGGCACGTGCTGCGGAGTAGGGGCACTTCTGGGCTCCCCCGCTCCCCGCGCTGCTCTGGCGAGGGTCGAGGGTCACTAGCCACAGGTGCCACTGACCAGCCCAGGAAGTCATGACAAGTGAGGGACCGTGAGGCAGCCTGCTGAAGTCGGGTGCGGTGGGCTGAATGCGGAATGTCCCGTGGACGCTGGCTATAAAATTTCTGCTAGCATCTCTCTATAAGGCCATTTTTATATTTTCCAAATACCAAATTACTTGAGACTGCAGAAGGCTTGGGGAAAAACTAGGAAAAAGGGAAGAGGAGACGAAAGCCATCCCACGAGGCATGTTGTCTCTCAAAGCCTGCCTTCCGGACAGCAGCCTCTGCCAGCCGGTCCCTGGTGCCTCGCCACAGGGCTCACTCTGGGCTTCCAGGTTAACCCGCCGGCCTTTGTTCCTCCTGACTGGGTTTGCTCTTTTCTTCTGGAGCAAGGCAGCATACCTTGTGCAAAAATGGGCAGGTCTGAAATGGCAAGTTCTCTGGGCTCCTGTAGTGGCCAGTCGCCCTCCCTGGAGGGCAGCTTGTCTGCAGGAGGTGGTGGACTAAACCATCCTCTTGCCTTGGGGCACACATTCCAGCTGTGTGGTCACACTCCAGAAAGTTCTAAACACCACCTTTGTGGCGCCATTCCCAAAGTTTGGCAAGACAGATTTCAAGACTTTTCTTTATTGTGTGAAATAGTCCTGTTCTCTACAAAACTGCTTGTTTATGAACAGCAGTGCTTTTGGTAACTTGTGTGGATTGTATAAATGGGTGGCAATGTATGTTTCTTTTGCGGGGAGAAAACGTCTCCCTTGGGGCATTACTTTTACTTGATCTTAGCCCAATGTCCGAGAAGCGAAGGGGCGTTATTATCATGCTAAGTATTTTGGAAGATTTTTTTTTTCATTATTTCTAGATTCTTAAAACATTTTGCTGGCTACTTGGTGGAAAATGCTGAGTATTCTTAGACTACTTTCCCTTACCGACCCCTTTTCCACACATGGCCCTTGCGAGTCATTTGTGGCCCATGTGTCCTTTTGCATAAAGCTTTGGCATAACTCAGATCTGTATTTATATGGATATATGTGCTTTAGAGAGAGTCGCCGCAGAATCTCAGAACCATGTTACTTTGGACTTTGTGAGCTCGGGATTTGGCAGCATTCTCGGAAGCGCCATTTTCCTGGATACTTGGGTCAAGCCCTGGGTCTGTCCCAGGTAGAAAGATCACTGGGTCGGGGGGGGGGGGGACATTCCGATGGAATGAAGGGATGAAGTAAGTTAAGCCGCCACTGCTCTTCCCCTGTCCTAGGACAGCTGCCTAGTAGCGGTTATCCGAAGTGCTCAAAAGCAGGTCATTGGTGTGTGAAACTTTCAAGGCAGATTCCCTTCCACACCTCCTGTGATGTTCAGACGTGTCTGTTCCCGGCCTTTCTACCAAAAAGCCTCAGTCAGTAGGACAGGGCCAGAAGCTACAAAGCGGCTCACCCACCCTCGGCCCTCTCTCATCCCCCTCCCCAAGACAAAAGGAGCAGGTGTGGCCGTCTCCAGGGGGATTTGGTTTCCCTTTGGCAAGGCTGCTAGTGACAGCTTCCTCGTCCTGCATCATGTTGAAGGAGATGGCACCAAAGTGTGTTCTTAGGGGTTCAGAGTTGCCTTCTTCAGGGTCCCCCGGGTAGAGGGGCAGGAGGGTGCCCTGAGATCCCCTGACCTGTTCCTGGAAGTATCTGGCTGCCAGGGGGACAGACCTGGGAGCCAGACCAGCTGGGGCCGGCCAGTCTCGGGGCTGGACACCTGCTTCAGTCCCCAGGGGGAGTGCACACCAGGCGGGACCTGAAGCAGTTCCCTGCGACAGGCTCGGACCCTGGGCAGCAAAGAACCACGAGTCCCAGAGGGGCACAGGTGAGCACTCATTTGGGAACAGTAGGAACCAGACCCCAGCTAAGATGGCTCCTGGACCTGCGTGGGACGTCTGGGGGCGGGGGCGGGGCGGTAAGGACGGGGAGGAAGTATGCTGAGTTCTGTGATACTGTAACCAGGATCTGGCCTTTTCCTGTAAAGTAATGAAGTCATCCGCAGTGGCCGACAGACATGTCCTCCTCCGGGCTTCTAACCAGCAGGTGCCACATGGAAGGGTCGGAGCAAAGGCCAGGTCCAAGTGCGGGCAGGGAGTCAGCTCAATTCCTCTTCAGAGACCCTCACCCACCCTGCATGTGTGCCTCTGTGTGTGTCTCCTCCCCTCCTCCCCACGCTCAGACTCCTGGGGTCTCAGTTTGGTCCCGGACCCTTCACTTACATTGGAGAAGACAGCAGTCCCCAAACCAATTTGCATTCGGCCAGGCTAATGCAAATGTTCCTGGGTCATTTGCTGCCCAGGGTCCGAGCCTGTCGCAGGGAACTGCTTCAGGTCCCGCCTGGTGTGCACTCCCCCTGGGGACTGAAGCAGGTGTCCAGCCCCGAGACTGGCCGGCCCCAGCTGGTCTGGCTCCCAGGTCTGTCCCCCTGGCAGCCAGATACTTCCAGGAACATAAGGCCTGCACACGGGCTGCAGGTCCAGCTCCCCGCTGGCATAGGTCTCCAGTCTCTCGCAGCGGACTGGTCCCAGTCTGTGCAGCCGGATCTGCCCTCCGCCCGGAGGTGGTTCTGGCTCTAGGTCTAGGCTTCTCTCCAGTTCCAGCATCCAGCTGCTTCCAGCTGGAACGTCACTGGCTCACCCCTCACCCGAAGCACGGGGACTTTACAGCCGCGCAGGGAGCACTGGAGCGTGTCCAGGGTCGGGAGCTTACCGCCTTGCAGGCCAGGCCGGCCACGGTTCACAGTTGCGCCTACGAGGACTCGTGGACTGCCGGCCACTCCTTGTGGCCCTCCAGGTCACTTCTGCTCATGTGTCCTTGTTCATCGCGACAGGACCACGCCTCCCTGCCCTGTCGCTGTCCTTTACGCATGTGGAAGGTAGCATCATGTTCTGCTCCAGTAGCTAAACAGCACCTCGGCTCAAAGACCTCACACCAGACACGGTGACTAGAAGGTTCTGTGGAGAGTCTCTGGTTCACTGATTGTCTTCTTTAACTACGACACTTGGACAAAATAAGTCCAGCTGTGATCTGACACACACGGACACACTGGACTACTGCTGACACTACCGATGCTGACTCTGCTTCCAGCAGTCATTCCACACTGCTCACTCCGTGTGCGTCCAACAGAATTTTCTAGAACCTCCACGACCCACACGCTGTCTCTGTGCGCGGGCACAGCCCTGGAGAGGGAAGACCCTCGGTGTGCTCTGCCAACAAGGCGTGCGAAGGGCTGATGTGAGGGTGTGTGGCAGCCTGCACTGAGGGAGGGGGAGCCGCAGAGGGAGAGACAGAGGGGGCCGGAGGTCACGGAGGAGCCCACCCCGAGGCAGAGGACAGAGTGATGCAAAGGTACACGCAGGACAGGGCCGAGGCCCGCCTGGATCCGTGGGACCCAGCGCAGAGCAAGCAGAGGTGCCAGAACTGGCTCTCAGTTTGCTCCCTGGGGCTGGTTTTCTCTGCTTGAGGTGTCCCTTCCGCGCCGCAAACGGCCCTGGTCTACCCCGTCCCGCCCCTGCATAACCTTCTAACAACGTCAGACCGCGTGGTCTGGAAAACGGAAGACTGAGACTGTCGTCGGTGTGGACGCGCCCACTTGAAAAAGACCAGCTCGCCCCGGTGAATCTGAGGGATCCCACCCGAGTCCGCCGTCAGCGCCGCCCGCTGAGCTCAGGGGCCGCCCCAGGCGCGAGCACATCCCTGTAACCGTCCACAGACCCAGAGGCCAGCCGGCGAGGAGGGTTCCGGGTGGAATACAGGGAGGGCCCCAGCCTGGGAGGTCTGGGCCTCTGCCCCTGCCGTCACGGCGCATCCCCAGCCCCACACTTCCGCATGTGAACCCGCAGGAAGGGGCCCCACCTCGGGCCTCGGGAGTCCAGAGCTCTCGGGTCCCACTGTGTCATTGGCTTCATACCCCATCAGGCTCCCTTTCAGCTTCCTCCTGGAGCTCCGGGGCAGGGCGGAAAGCACCAGCCCTGCGGGCACGCGGCCAGCCCCTCCCTTAAAGCTGCCTAAGGGCCTGAGGACAGCCCTCCCCACTGTCCCCGCGGGAGCAGACTCAGCTGTGGCTGATAGAGCCGTTAGCAGCAGGTGTCCTAACAGATCGGAGACACCAAGGGCTTTAGGCGTCTGTGCCGGGACCGGGACAAAGCTGCGCTACAGCCTCTATTACATCCCCTGCGATGCGTCCACACGTTGTCTGGAGCACGGGGCGGGAGGTTTCGCTCCGGGCCAGCGAGAGTGGCCTGGGGAGGGGGAGGCAGTAGAGACAAGAAGAGTCTCTGGAGGCGAGATTGATGGTGCTGGTAAAGTCTGCGAGGCCGGCCCGCGGGTTCCATCAGGGCAGGGAGGGGAAGTGCGAAAGAAAGGAAGAATCCCAGGTACTGGCCTCTGACCCCATCCATCTGCTGAGATGGGCCACACGGGGTCAGGAGCAGCTCTGGGGAGCTGGGGGCGATGAAGGGGTTTCCTCTGGGACATCTCAGAGTGCGGAGAGCAGGCTGGCATACGGCCCCCCCATGGGGAACTCAGAGCTGAGTGTGGGCAAGCTCAGCTTGGGATCCGGAGGAGAGGCCCAGGCTGTGCCCGGGGAGGGAAAGCCGGCGGAGAGGGCCAGGACATGCCCACAGAGTGGGAGCCCCGTGGAGTGTCGTCGAGGGAGGACCGGGGTGCCGGTCATGGGGGGACGGAGCCCGGGCCGCATGGAGGATGTGGAGGCCTTGGCCAGCCCAGGAGGGGAGAGGCCTGGCAGCTGTGGGAGGGGTGGTTCTTTCCAGGTGCTTGGCCCAGTGTGACAGCCAAGGGCGTTGTGGGGTCAGGTGGGAGGGCCTTCCCCTCCCCGCCGCTCCCCTCCCCGCCGCTCCCCTCCCTCCTTTCCTTCCTTGTTCTGCCTTGTAGCCCTTTGGGTGATCATGAACGAGTCCTGCTCTCTGAGATATTTAGTGGGTAAAATCAGAAAGGTCTGGCAGCAGTTTGCCTGTGAAGGGACAGGGAGCTGTCCCCTCAGCCTCCCCGGACCTCGGATTGGGAACGCCTTTTCCTTAAAAGCTGGGAGGAAGCTAGCAGAGCCAACCAGCCAGAAGGAGCACCTCCAGGGATTTGCCGCGGCTGCACAGCTTGGGTTTCCCTGCCAGCCGGTCTGTGATGGTAATGACGGGTCCGGTGGCTTTTCCCAGGGTCATGAGGACGCTGGGCAGGCTCACAGGGCGTCAGGTGCTGTTCTCAGCATTAACAAAACAGTCCCTGCCCTCTGGACTTTGCAGTCCACTTCCAAAAGCCTCCTCCCAAAGGAATGAGCCACTTTGGTGTTTAGGCCCATGTCAGGCGTGTTGGGTCACGAGGCCACTAATGAATCACCAGTGTCACCATCTGAGGAAGCTCTAAACAGCAAACAGAAAAACTTGGTGTGGAAAACACCCACGTCTTGTTTCTGTTACCTGTCGCCGAACCCCAAATGCTTAGTCCAAGCAACACCAACTAAGCCGTGGTGGCGTCACTACATTCCCACCTGCCACTTCCCCGGGGACGAACTTCTCAGAGTGCGGGGCAGACCCTGGTGCAGGAAGTGGGCTTAGGATGGCACCTGTCCCCCCAGCATCACAGTGGCAACTTGTCTGTCCCCAGGCACTTTGAGGACCGTGGTCTTCTTCTTCGCCTCCATATGCGCATGGTACTCCGGGTACCTGCTTGCGGAGCTCATTCCAGAAGTCTCCCTGACCAGTGCTGTCTATAACCTCAGGAGCATCTCGGAGAAGCCCCTCCTGAAGGGTGAGTGCCGAGCCCCGCCACGGTCGTGGCAGTGAGGAGCGGGCCTGGCCTCCTCGGCTCTGCCCCAGCTGGCCGTTTTGTGTTGACGTTGGTGATGAGGATGGTGAGAGTCGTGAGAAAGTGAGGAGGAGGGGGGGGGGAGGAGGAGAGGGGGCGGGGGTGGGGGGGATACCTGCCCCTTCAGTTCCCGTCCCTTTCCAAGGTTGACACCCCTGCTCATCCCTGTGTGAGACCCCCCCAAGGCAAATTATGATGATAGGAAAGCAAAGAAACCCCATTTCCAAGATGCGTTAAATAACAGTCAGCGCCGGGAATACTAGTCCGTGAGGGAATGACGTGACATCACAAAGTCTTCACTAGACTCTCCACTGGCAAACAGGCGGGACGCTCAAGGCGCAATCGGTCCCTTTTGGGGAATCTCATGGTAAATAGGCATATTTTTAATACAGACATAAATTGTAGAAAATTAACTTGCACAAATATGCAGAACTGGGTGATGATTTTAAAAATTTGTAAAAATTGGGGGTGGGGGAGGGTGGCGCCTGGCCGGCTCAGGCGGTGGAGCGTGTGACTGTTGGTCTGGGGTTGAGAGTTCGAGCCGCATGTTGGGTGTAGAGATCGCTTAAAGAGAAAATGTTAAAAAATAATAAACTCTTTTTGAAAAATGTATAAAAGTGATTCCTTTTCAGATTACCTCTTACGACCCCACCCCCGAAACCCGACAGTTTCTAGAAATCAACTGTGACCAACTGTTTTATTTTTTAATTTTTTAAAAAAGAACTTATTTATTTAGAGAGAGTGCAGAGGGGGGAGAAGAGGGAGAGGGAGAGAATGTCAAGCAGACTCAGCACTGAGTGTGGAGCCTGACGTGGGGCTCGATCTCAGGATCCTAAGACCTTGACCTGAGCCCAAACAGAGAGTTGGACACTGAACCAGCTGTTCCACCTGAGGGCCCCTTGGTGTTTATATATTTTTAAAAAGATTTTATTTGTTTATTTGACAGAGATCACAAGTAGGCAGAGAGGCAGGCAGAGAGAGAGAGAGAGGAGGAAACAGACTCCCGCTGAGCAGAGAGCCCAATGTGGGGCTCGATCCCAGGACCCTGAGATCATGATCTGAGCCAAAGGCAGAGGCTTTAACCCACTGAGCCACCCAGGCGCCCCGGTGTTTATATTTGTAATAAAGTTTCCGCAGTGCCCATGCTTGCCATTGGGCAGACCCAGGAGGAGGCCCAGCACTGAGGTTGAGCCCTGCACGTGAGGTGTGGGGGACACCCTCAAGTCTTTCTCATTCTCTCTGTTCTCACATGAAACGTAAAGTCTGCCCAGGACATGGGTTTGCTCCTAGGAGCGGCCTCGATGCCAGCCCTTTCAGAAGGGCCCATTCACGAGTTTCCCACTCCTACCAGTGCCGGCCAGGGAGGCCCTGTCACCTCCACCGAAGCTACAGCACTGTCCGGTTATTGGAAACCCAAAGGAGGCAGGAGCACAGTAGAGGGGTGGCTGCAGCTGGTGTGAGGGCTGCGTCCTGACTCTGGCTGGCTGGGGCTCCACTTTGGAAGGACGCAGCTTTCCTGGGCATCTGGTGGGCTCAGAGTTTGGGGGTTGAGCCTAGTGATTGATGGAGGGTCTGGGGCTCATGTGGCTAAGAGAGTAGAAGGCACTGCGCCAGGCTTGGGGCTCTGCGGGCTCTGTAGCAGGGCTCACTCTGTCAGGCTCCCAGGGAATGGCCTCAGAGAAAGCACAGGTGCCCTTTGGTTTGGTCAGATGCTCCTCAGCCGGTGCCTGGCCCCTCTGGACACCTGTATTCTTCCATGCCTGCGGAGTACCCAGGGAGGTGGTGATCCCCGGCTTTGGACAGGGTTCAAGGACGAGTGGAGCTCCTGCCATCAGCGCGGGAACCTCTGTTGCGCTCGGCTCAGCACAATGACTCTGACACCCTCCTGGGAATGTCTATCTAAACGTCCTCAGTGACCCCTCATGTCTGGTCCAACGAGAAGCAAAGGGAGGGGCATGTTGACGTGTGAGATCAGTGTCAGGCATGGAGAGAAAGGGGCGGAGGAGCCAGAGGCACATGCGAGCACCTCCCCCCGTGACCAAGGCCGTCCAGACTGAGCCCACTTGCTCTTGGCCCTGACGCACACACGCCTCCCCCAGATCTTGGGCTTCCACCGAGTCCATGGGTTGCTTTTCCACTTCGTAAACTAGTCTTTAAAAAAAAAAAAAAAAAAAAAAAAGGTTTTATTTATTTGCCAGAGGGTGAGCAAGAGATTGAGCACAAGCTTAGCGGGGAGGCGTGGGAGACAGAAGCAGGAGAAGCAGGCTTCCCGCTGAGCAGGGAAC
This sequence comes from Mustela nivalis, assembly GCF_964662115.1. Classification (NCBI taxonomy): domain Eukaryota; kingdom Metazoa; phylum Chordata; class Mammalia; order Carnivora; family Mustelidae; genus Mustela; species Mustela nivalis. The sequence goes on along the minus strand of NC_139020.1, from coordinate 4,124,149 downwards.
CCAATGCAGGACTTGATCCCAGGACCCCAGGATCGTGACCTGAGCTGAAGGCAGATGGTCACCAGCTGAGCCACCCAGGCGCCCCTAAACTATTCCCATAAAGGGACCCAACTCCCTGTGTGGCCTCAGAGGCCTTGCGATCCTGGCTTGGGTTTTCTGAAGTTAATTCTTACCTTGCGAGTTCGTGCTCGCCAGGGTTCATACCATCTTCATGTCGCATGCTGGCCCCCGCCCCCGCTCTGCCGTCTTTAGGAGACTGTAAATCTGAGCCCATCCCAAGTGCCCCTGAATCTCTCTGGTTTTCTAGACCTGGCCCCTCTCTTCCTACTCCGGACCCTGGGCTGTTGTTAGGAGTCGGCGCACTGACCGCTCTGGGTCACTCCGTTCCTCATACTGAGCGAGAGGGCTTCCTACCAGTCTGGCGCCTTCATGAAAGAAGCCTGCTGTCCGGGAAAGGCAGAGAACCCCGTGGCTCCCTCTCTCCCGGCGGGCCTCAGTGTCCCTCCACCACCCCCGCCCCCGGCATGGAGCAGGGCTGCTCTGGTTTTATTGTCTCCTGCCCCTTCTCCCTGGTTTCCGCACCAGCCCCCGCAACCGTTCTGAGGTGTTAAAGGACATCTTTCTGTTTGAATACCTTGTCGCAGAACCAGCTGTCCTATTTTGCGGATGTGTAGCTGTTACCAAAATGTGCTGACCTTCGGCCGCGGGCCAGGGGCTGTTTGGGGCAGGCCGCACCTGTGCGTACCGGACCTTTGTCCCCGTGCCCCGCCCCCTTCTGCAGCTCTTGCGTTTGTGTCTTGCCCATTTTCTGCGGGCTGGTTCTGTTCTTGTTGATTTGCAGGGAGTTTTTAGATATGTTGGAGGCTGTCGATGCCTGTTCCCCGCATGGCATGTATCACAGTCCGTGATGATCTATCCTAGCCTGCTTTCTGTCTCTTGCACTCAAGATGAGAGCTACTCTGTTCACTGCTGTCCCTGTGGCGGTGAGGACGGCATGCAGTGTTGACAGGTATTTTGTCAGTAAGTGTCTGTGCAGGGAGAGTTTGTGCATCTGTGGACGAGTAAGTCCGGTTGGAAGCCACATACACCCCCCCACACACAGCTTAGAACCCCAGCCCCCAAAGATCAGTTTCAGGAGAGAGTCAGTACAGGAGGATCCTGTTGAAAGTTTCTCCCATATACTCAGATGTGAGGTCATTGAATCATTTTCTTAGAAGCTCTGGTGAGACCGAACCAAGCCAACCAAATCAGCCCCGTTGAGCCACCTTCCTAGATCCTCAGCCAAGATGGAATGAGTTGGCAACCGCTAACGCCTGCTGTCTCAAGAAAAAGCCGGAAAAACTACATTTAATTCTAATTCTGCCCCCAAGTACTGGTCATGGCCTTCGCGATCCCTCCTCTGTCAGGGAAGGGACATTGCCGGTGTCTCTATGTCTGAGGTTCTTCCTGGTTCCAAAATGAATCCTCCCGTGCAGAGTGCTGCATCGTCTAGCTGGTAGGGCCTTAACAACCTTACCTGGCCCCACAGCAAGGGCACAGAAGCAGCAATGTCACTGTCCGTGGGGGGCCTTGGAGACAGAGGTCCAGGAGAGGCGACAGAGTGCCACACCCCAGAGTCTCTCCGGGGGCGCCCTTCCTCGTCGGCATCACCGAGCAGGACAAACCGGTGTGCTGACATCTCGTCCCCCTTCCCCGTCCTGAGGCGCCCAAGAAACCATGATCACGACTGTCAGAGAGACCAGCACTCTTCGGTGGCTTCTGGGCTGTTATTTCTGTGGACTGGACTTTAATCTCATCCAGAACAATGAGGCTTGTTGACCTGGCTACAATGTAGCCAACGCAGGCCCAGGCAGCACCCTCCTTGTTTGCCTGGCTTACGCAGCAGGAACACATTTCTGGAATCGCCTTGCTCACTTAAAGGGGTGAGTGTGGTCATGGTTCCCAAATCAGGAAGTATTTCAGAAAGACAGGTCCCTGGACCCTGCTCCAGGAAATTAAAAATCTTTGGGCTCCAGGTGGAGTCTAAGAACCTCTGTTTGTCTTAGTGAATGTAAGGATAAGAACTAAGCTAAGAATTCTCTCGGTAGGAGAATGACCTCTGAAACTGCACTTCATGGCAGAAGCCCGCCCTGCTGAGCCACACGGCCGGTCAGGGCCCTGGGCCTTACTTAAACCCACAGGCAGGCGTTTCAGGAGACGGGGAAGCAGGATACCGAGGAGCAGACCCACTGCTCCTCCTGGCTGGGCGTCCGTTCCCACGTATTCTTGTGAACTTTACCATCCAGTCTTTGGGGAAGGAGATTTCAGAAAAAGCGCTGAGGACCTACATGGAGCACAGTATCTGGTACTTAACAGATAGTTTTGGAATAAAGATCTGTGAATCAGGAGTGAATCTGGTGGGGAACATGGTCGGAGAGGGGGGGTTTGGAAAGAGCTCTGTCTTCTGAGAAGGTGTGTCTCCATCTCCACACCCTCACCCCAAACAAAGAATATGATCTTATTTCTTTGTTCCCATAATGACGTTTTGTGCTTCTAGGGAATGGGTAGAGTGTCAAGCAGGCCTTTCTGAAACGCCGCACAGACTACGCGACCGCCCCAGGCCCTGTGAGAAAATACCTCCACCCTGTCCTCCCTCGTCCCAGACACATTGTCCTCCGAGAATCTGATGAAAGTCAAGGCCCTCCCTCGGGGAAAATGCACCTGTGCATACCCACCTGAACGGCACCCACATTCTGCTGGGGCCTCTGCGTGGCAGGCCGCAGTCGCGGACCTGCCCTCGGCACTCCCTGCGAGGCATGGGGTCCTGCTCCCAGTCCACCTCAGCACCTCGGGGTGCTGGCTGCCCTGCGGTCAGCCGTATGACCCCACGGGATGAGGACGCAATGGGAGATCATCCACATGGGCCCCCAGGGACGGCAGCACTGGGAAACTCCGGCGTCAGGCCTTCGGGGGTTGCGGGGTAAGAGGATGGGAGAGATGGGCCAGCCAAGTCTTGTTTGGTTCTGCGCTTGCTGTGCCGGGCTGGTCACCTTGTTTCCGTCCCTGAGCCCCAGCCAAGTGCAGCTGGGTGGCTCAGTGGGTTAGGGCTTCTGCCTTCGGCTCAGGTCGTGATCCCAGGGTCCTGGGATCGAGCTCTATCTACATCCGGCTCTCTGCTCAGCAGGGAGCCTGCTTCTCACTCTCTTTCTCTGCCTGCCTGCCTCTCTGCCTACTTATGATCTCTCTCTCTGTCCGATAAATAAAATAAAATAAAATCTTAAAAAAAATCTGTTGGGTACGTGGGGGACTGTCCCCCTCTGCCAGTGAACACATCACACCTGTCAGCGTGCCCAGCACATTCAGGACAGACATGGTCCTTTCCATCACTGGGCTGAGAGGACCCCGTAGCCGTGCAGCCCTCCAGCCTGTGATGAAGGCATAAGGACCCACCAAGACTGTCCTTCTCCAAGAGCAGAGGGCAGTCCGTGACTCTGGTGTCATCGGTGTGGGTCCACCCAGAAGTGGGCAGGTCCCCGTGCTTGTTAAGGGAACAGCATCGCCTACACCAAGCAGTGCAGGTGACGGGTAGGATAAATGAGGATCCAGCCCACTTTCCGAGTATTCACTCCGGGGGCGCCCGGGTGGCTCCGTGGGTTAAGCGGCTGACTCTTGATTTCAGCTCCGGTCCTGGGATCAAGCCCCATGTCAGGCTCCAAGTCCACTTCTCTTCCTCTTCTTCTGCTCCTCCCCAGGTTTGCACACAGGTGCTTTCTGTCTCTCTCTCTCTCTAATAAGTTAATTTTTTAAAAAAAAGTATTTGCACTGGATCGGCTGTATACACAGGATGTCTGTAAGTCAGGAAATAGGACATACCTACTTTTTTCTTTTTTTTTAAGATTTTATTTGACAGAGGGAGAGAGGGCACACAAGCAGGGAGAGCTGCAGGGAGAAGGAGAGGGCGGAGCAGGCTCCCCGCGGAGCAGGGGACCCGACACGGGGCTCTACCCGGGACCCTGGGATCATGAGCTAAGCCAAAGGCAGACACCCAACCTGCTGAGCCACCCAGGCACCCCAGGACACACCTACTTTTAAACAGTATGTTACATTTTCAGATTTGCTCAACGTGTTTTTAGGTGAATTACCTCTACATTTAAAGTAATGGTTATTATTATTAATTTTTTTAAAAGAGCTAAAATAAATACACTGTAGTGTCCCAAATCCAGAGACACCGAGAATATATGTACTTATAGCACTTTTTCACATAAATGGTTGGACCCTTGCTCTAAACTTAGGTAGCTGGAGATTGAGAAAATCTTAGCGGATATATTGCTTGAAAATTTATGTAAGTGACATACTGCTTGAATATGTTTGATCTATGTTCACCAACTTTGCAGATGCCATCTGTATGCACAGAAAGGTCTGGAAAAAAATGTGCCAAAAAGTAGAACAGTTAAGATTCTTTAGAGTGAGAATGTGTAGGACTTTTTCCTTTATTCTGATTTTCTTTTACTTCTGATTTTCTTCTGCAGAAATTAAATAAGGAAAAGGAATATCCTGTGGCCCTTTCTTGTTTAAAAATATCGACTAATAGGAAGAAAAATCAGTAAAGGTGGACCAGAGCTATAGCCATGAGCGCTCAGAGAGCCTCCCTGCCCTTTGTGGTTTTTGCACGGGGCTCGGGGCAGGGACAGGGTTCAGGTTCTCTGACGTCTGGAACATTTCTCCTCCTCCAAAGGACAGATGTCTGCTTAGTCAGTCAACAAACAGTGGGGCAGCTGTGTGTAAGCACACCACCTTGGGGCTGGGAGTAGAGTGGAGAGGAGGCAGGGCAGCAGGGAGGTCAGCCCCGGGGCCGGGGCAGGTGAGGAGGGACAGGGTGATGGGAGGGCTGTGAAGGGGCGCATACTCCCTGGAGAACTCTGTGTCCCCTGCCCCTACCCGGGGCGCCCTGAGGCTAGGGGCACACCGGCTTCCCCACGCTCCCCCCTCCAGCTCCGCGGGGCAACACACTCAGCCACCCATACCTTGAGGTGAGCAGGGAGGCTCACGTGCAGGCGATGGCCACAGAGCGCCCAGCCACGGGAAGGGCCCCCTCAGGCAGGTCCCCACCCCTGCCGATGGCTGAGCCCTGCAGTGTGGGGGTGCTGGGGAGGGAGCCCTCTTCCTGGCCTGTCAGCACTGACCTCAAAGCACCCCCAGCAGCGGAACCCAGTGCCTCAGGCTCAAGGGAAAGGAAGGGGGTTCACAATAGCCAGAGTGGGGGTCCGGGCCTGTGTGTACATGTGTGTGCATGTGCGTGCGTGTTTCTGGGTGTGTAAATACACAAGCCGGAGGACTGTTCCATGTCTGGCTGTTTCCTTGTTCGCCAGCCCTCTCAGACCCAACGAGCTCTCTTTCATTGGGGTACAAAACTCACATTGCGGGGCGCCTGGGTGGCTCAGTGGGTTAACCCTCTGCCTTCAGCTCAGGTCATGATCTCAGGGTCCTGGGATCGAGTCCGGCATCGGGCTCTCTGCTCAGCAGGGAACCTGCTTCCTCCTCTCTCTCTGCCTGCCTCTCTGCCTACTTGTGATCTCTGTCTGTCAAATAAATAAATAAATAAAATCTTTAAAAAACAAAACAACACACATTGCGTGCTGGGACCGTCCGGGAGGCGAGCAGCCCCGGCAGGCGCGCCCGCCCCTTCGGAAGCTGTGACCCCGCCCCACGTCCTCTCCCTTTCACGTGTTTGTTATCGTAAGACAAACGCCTACGAAGTCTCCCGTCTGTTTAGGGGAATTTCTGACGCCGCCGATGAGACGCTGGTGACCCCTTCTCCCCTCCACCGGGGTCTGGCCAGCGCGAAGTCCCGGGGAAGGGCCGCTGTTGCCAGCCGGGCAGTGGGCTCGTCTGATAAACTGTTGCGGGCTCTGACTCCTACCGTCTTGTTTGCTGCAGCCCCAGCCCCTAAAAGGCAGAAATGCGATCACTGGACCCCGTGCCCCTTGAACAGCTACGCGTATCGCCTGCTCAGCGGGGGCGGCAAGGACAAGTTTGCCAAAATCTGCTTCGAAGATGAGCTGTAAGTACGCGTGTTGAAGAAGAAAACAGAGCGGTCCCCCTCGATTCTTCCCCTTCCCCGGGGCTGGCCAGGCACCACATCTGCGCTCAGGAGGGAAGGGCACGGACCTGGTCCTGGGCACCGGCTCGGAGCCCCCTGTGGGACGGAGCGTGCCCCCGCCTTCCCTGCGGGGCGACAAGCAGCCCGCCACGGCTGGGTGTGTCCCCGGATGGAACTTGCCTTTGACTGCAGGTGGAACAAATATGTTGTGCTTCTCTTTGAACGGGTGGCAGGTCCTTCCCAGTCACAGAAACAACAAAATTCATCAGACGCGGTTTTGCTCGCATTTTATTTTATGAGCCTCACTGCTGAGATGAAAGCGGGCGCTGTTTCTCTTTGCCGCCTGCCGCTCCTTGCCCCGGGTCTGAGCGACTGCCTGACCCACGATAGCCTAAGTAAATCCCGCCACCTGGAACTGGCATGGCCTAGTGTTTGCACCGGCGTGGGCAGTCACCAATCGCCACAGACCGGATGCTGAAACAACAGACATGTATTCTCCCGGCCTGGAGGCGAGCCGCCCAAGGGCAGGGTTGGGTGGGGTTGGTTCCCTCTGAGGGCTGTGAGCTTGTGAAGGGCCCTGTTCTCCCTGTGTGCTGCCGTGGTCCTCCCTCCGTGCGTGTCTGGGCCCCAATTCCCCCTCGCCGCCCACCCTTCTCTGCCACTCTTACTTCGTTGGTCTCTGCGCTGACCTTGTCCTCCTAAAGGGCATGTGGCACACTGGCACACGAGCCGCCTTGGGCTCGGCTTCCCCTCCCTGCGTGGCCTCAGCACATCCCCGGTCCCTAGTGGGAGGAGACGGGAAGCCTGGCTCCCCTCTGCGGGCCCGTCGCTTGCCAAAGGCTTCCTTCACGCAGCCACGGAGTTTCTCCATAGACGTTTCTCCACACGCACCCCCGGGTGGGGCACTCCGTGGGCCAGCTACGATGAGAAACGTGGCCCTCGTGCTCCGTGGGCTTGCCTCACGGTTCAGGGTTCCCCAGCTCATGGCAGGCCAGCGAATGGGATTGCCAGTGAGGTCTGTGGATGGAACGAGGCGGGATGTGGCTTGAAAATGAGCCGGGTCCCCTGAGAAAGAAGTGGGGGGCCTGGGAGTGCGCGGCGGCCGTGGGACAGGGACCGGATGCTCATCCCAAATCGTGTCACCAGGAGGGGAGTTGTTCCGAGTCAGACCCCAGAACCTCCACAGTGCCCGAAGCCTTCTCTTGATCATTCAGAGCAAGAGCACCACGCTTCCCTAGTGTAGACCAGACACAGAGACACCAGCTGCGTGGGACTTCCGGGAGATGGCCCATCTGTCATCCCTGCCCCCCACCCCGATCACAGTGCAGAAAAGGAAACGGCTTCACAGGCAGATTCAGTAACTCGCCCCTCGCCACCCAGCTAGTTAGCGGCCAGGCCCAGATTCCGCCCTGGCGTCCATGTAGGTACTGGGTGGACTGACGTGAGTCAGGCTGTCTAATGGAACAGCTAACGTCCGAACACGGGGGGCCCGAGTGCCGCTTGCCTGCTTTCAAACAGTGTCCCAGCTGGTCTTCAGAACGCCGTGTGGCCTAAAGTGAGGTGGCTTCAAAAAAAAGCAGGTAAAAAGGAACAGAGGAGGGAACACGGACAGAGACCCGAGGGGAGCCTCTCACCTGGCTCCGCGTGGCGTTCCCTTGTCATGAACTCCCCGAACAAGGAAATGCTGCGTTGTGGCGACTCATCATCTTCTAAAGAAAAGATGTGTTTATGTAGAAAGACAAGCAGGCTCCTGCTGCTGGTTTCCTTTGTAGGACCAGCCCTCCCCGGGGGCAGCCACCTCCACCGCCTTCCTTCCCATCCCCACGCAGCAGCTCATGCCCACGCCTCTTGGTCCCCCGCGCCAGGCGTGATCCGGGGACCGGCCGCCGTGCGGCTGAGCAGTCCTTGGCCCTCGGCTCTCCCGTCGTCCCCCACGCCGTGGTCCTGACTCGGTTATTGTCCGGCCTGCGCCGTTGTAGTTTGATCACAACCCAGCAGCGTCTGCATACAAGTAAGGCCGCCAGACGGAAATCCGAAGGGCTTTACTGGATCTGAATGTGCCACTGAGGGAGGAACGGGGGAGGACAACGGCCAGGAAGTCCAGACAGGAGTCACAGCTCCGTGTGGGAAGCCGGAGTAAGTGCGATCTTTCAGTGTCATTGTTGCCAGAGACCCGCTCCGTTCCCTGCTCTTACCTGAAGTCACACGGACACGGGGAAAGCTTCCGTTTGAAGGGCAGAGTCAGCATTTCAGTCGCGACCGTGAGCCTGTGGTCTGCAGACACACCCAAACGGTGTCCTCCAGGTTAGGTGGCTTTTTTTTTTTTAGCCTGGCTAAGCGAAGGCCCTCCGTCGCTGAAGCATGTTGTGTGCGTGACTGTTGTGGACCCTTGTCTTTTTGTTCGTTGTTGCTTGCTTGGCTTTCCATGTACTTACATCAGTGTCAACCCTAAGCATTCCTCTAGTGAAAATAAATCTGATCTCACACCAGATACTCATCAGGTTCATCTTCTGGAGCCTTCTGACCCACTCGGGTCCACCAGCTTGCTCTTAGGGCACCAGGCAGCTGTTGCCCAGCATTCCTATCCACTGCTGTCCTGGGATGACCTAGTAGCCCTCTCTGGAGTTGGAGCTCCGCTTTCTAGGATACAGCACCTTCCAATTTCCTAGACTCCTCCTCTGTTTTGCTGAAGATAGGGTGATCAGACATCAGCTGGGTGGGGCCCCAATCGGGTAAGGAGGGTGATTGGCCATCAGAGGGAGGGGGATCTGGAGAAACTGAGTTGCCAGGAATCTTCTGAAACTGGACACTGCAGAAGTAAACACAGAAGTCCAAAAGTCAGGCCTCATTAAAGAAGGAGCTCAGGCGACTCCAGGGGGAGTCTGGTGAAGGACTGTAGGCACAGAGGGATCCCAGACAGGCCTGTTCCTGCAAGACCCAAGCTCTCCTGCTGGCCAGCATGGGTTCCAGATGCTCCTGTGGCCTTCCCAAGCCCTCCTGAGACTGCATGGCAACCTGAAGCACGTCCAGCCAGGCTTGGTCCCCCATCCTTTGCTCAGGGTCAGACTTGTACTGTGGTCTGAGAGCTCTCCATGCTTCACCCAGCCCCTTCCTCACCTCCTCTAGTAGGCATTTTCCTATACGAATTCTTGTGTGTTCTATCCGGTTCTGACATTTGTCCCTCGGAGGACTCAGATTAACACAGCAAGAATGACTGTTTCCCCATAGTCTGTCCAGCACAGCACACTGACAGACACTTGGATCTCTGGCATTCTGAGAGATGAAAACAGAAGTCTCAGGTCAGATTTTTAACTTCATTGTTCTTGTTAAGAGTGAATTGAGGACCTTTTATGCTAAGAGCCTTTGTATTTATTTTCTATAAACTCTCTGTTTATACCTCTTGTCCATTTTCACCTCTTTCCTTGGCCTTTTTTTGTCTATGTACAAGATTCTTTATATATTAAAGTAATTAGGCATTTTTGTGTGTTGTAAAACTCTTCTCCATATTTTATCTTTTCACTTACTTAAATGGTATTTTTAAATATGCTTGTGCTCTAGTTAATATAAGATCTTTAACAAAGAAAAAAAACTTCATAGTGTGAAAGCAAAATTTTTAAATTTAAAAAAAGCAACAAAACTAGAAAGCAATCCAAGTGTGATGGTACCACAGAGAACAAATGTATCTCACATAATAGGAAGTGGTCTGAAGGTCACCAGTGAAGGAGAACAACTCTTAGATCATAGTACATCAACTCCCAATGGTGCTCCAGACAAGAAATACATGCATACCAGAGAACTGAGGTCACGGGGCAACCCAATGCCCTGAAAATGGGAGAGACAGGTGAATTCACAGCATCACACCTCAGCTAGAGCCAGTGTCAGACAGGGATCCTGCAGGGGCAATTGACTAGTTGCTGGAGACTGAATTTGGACTGTTTTGAGAGATTAAAACTCCTAGAGAAGCCCCTACACTCTCCTGGTTTTTCTGCCAGGAAGCCCACCTGGCTCAGAGTAAAGATCAAAGAAAAATCCCCTCGTGCTTTTGTCAGGGGGAAGGGAGAGTAGCTATTCTGAAATATACCCAGTGTTCTCTCTTCTCCTTAACAATGGTCTACCTTCAAGGGAAATTGTTTTGCCAGTGTCTAACCAATGTGAGTTTTACCAGGTACTAACTGCCCTGTTGGAGGAAAATACCCAGCATCATTCTTTCTCACCTTTCTGGATCACCTAAGGAGTGAAAGAAAAAAAACAATATGGCCACCTGTGAAGGCCACCACCTAGTGACACAGACTCACCAAAAGACTGAGACCCAATCTTAGGACTGTAGAACATTTCCCCTTCCCCACAACTTACCACCACATAAATAAGCTCCTTTAAAATAACAGGGGGTTACAGCACAAAAGAACCACAAGGCTAAACCCCAAAAAGGATTCTCAAAAAATAAATAAATAAAAGATAAAAAGAGGGGCTCCTGGGTAGCTCAGTGGGTTAAGCCTTTGCCTTCAGCTCAGGTCATGATCCCAAGGCCCTGGGATCGAGCCCCACATCGGGCTCTCTGCTCAGCAAGGAGCCTGGTTCCTCCTCTCTCTCTCTCTGTCTGCCTCTCTGCCTACTTGTGATCTCTCTCTCTGTATCTAAAAAAAAAAAAAAAAAAAAAAAAAAACAAAGATAAAAAGAGTCTCTTGGGATACCCAAGACATAGGGGGAAAGTTTTAGTCTTTGACACCTACAGCCACAGCATATAACAAACACAGTTCACTCCTAGCCAGATGAACATAAAGATTTCAGAATAAAGTTCCATTTATCTCTGTTCCTTTTAACTGACATACAAATGTATGGCTTTAACAAAAATAGCAAGGCATACTAAAGGCAAACAATACAGATTGATGAGATAGGGCAAGTATTAGAAGTTAACTCAAATATGGCAGAGATTTTGCAATTAGTAGATCAGGAACTTGAAACAATGGTGATTATTATGCTCCAATAGAAAAGGTGGGTGGAATAAAGGAACATATGAGTAATGCAAGCAGAGAGATAAAAAACCCCAGGAAGAATCAAAAGGAAATAGTGGAAATTGAAAAGACTGTAACAGAAATGGAAAGCACCTTTGATGGGCTCATCAGTAGAACAGATACAACAAAGGAAAGGATCAATGAGCTTGAGGTTATGTCAAAGGAATTTCCCAGAGTGGAGGAGGAAAAGAAGACAAAAATGAAGGAAAAAACAAAAACAGAACAGAATATCCAAGAACAGTGAGACAAGTACAGAAGGCATAATGTATAATAGGGAACCATAAGAAGGGAGAGAGGAAGGAACAGAAATATTTGAAGTAGTGTTGTGCTGGAAATTTTCTAAAATTATTGACAGACACGGAACCACAGATCCAGGGAACTCGATGATACTAAGCAAGATGAATACGAAAACATCTACACCCAAGTATGTTATATTCAAACTACAGAAGACCAAAGGCAAAGAGAAAATCTTGTAAGAAGCCAGAAGCAAACAAACCAAAACAAAACAAAACAAAAACAAAAAACCCCACTTACCTATAAAGGAAGAAAGAGAAGAGTTATATTGAGCTTTTTTTCAGAAACCATGCAAACTAGAAGAGAATGGGATGAAAGCAAATGGTTGAGGCTGTTAGGTTCCCATCATTGTATGAAAGTTTGTCCACCATCATACTCACCAATACTTGTATGGTCATCTTTCTAATCTTGGGCATCCTAATAGGGATGTAATGGTAACTATTTTATCTGAGGTTTTAGTTTGCAATTTTCTAATAACTAATGATTGTGCATATCTCTTTCTGTGTGTTTATTTTCCATGTGTGTATCTTATTTGGTGAAGTATCTATTTAAGTTTGTGGTCAAGTTTTCATTTGGTTTTTTTTTTTTTTCTTATTACTATTGAGATTTCTTTATATATGCTGTATACAAGTCCTTCATCAAATACATGATTTGCACATATTTTCTCCCAGTTTGTGGCTTGCCTTTTTCTTCTCTTAAGTGTGTTTATCAAAGAGCAGAAATATTTTAACTTTAATGAGGTCCAGTTTATCAGGTGCTTTTTTTTTTTTTTTAATTTTAGGATCATACTTTTTGTGTCATATCTTAGATCTTTTTGCCTAACTCAAGGTCACAGAAATTTTCTTCTATTTTTTCTTTCAGAAATTTGATGGTTTTAGATTTTTCATTTCATATACTGTGAGGTAGCCATTTGGGGTTAATTTTTATGTATGGTATAAAATATGGATTGAAATCATTTTTTTAATGTTGGTATCCAATTGTTCTAGCACCATTTATTCAGAATACTGTCTTACTCTACTGATTTTCCTTTGCACCATTGGCAAAAATCAAGTGACTATATATGTGTGTATCTAATTCTGGATTCTCCAGTCTCTTCCATTTATCTGTCTGTCTTTTCACTATATACCATGTTTTGATAAATGTAAATTTACAGTAATTCTTAAAGTTTAATAACATAATTTCTTCAGTTTTGTTTTCCTTTTTCAAAATCATTTTCACTATCCTAGATTCTTCCCATATTCATATGAATTGTAGAGTCAGCTTATAAATTTCTATGCAAAATCCTGTTGGTTTTTTATTGGAATTACATTGGAACTCTAGATCAATTTGGGGAAAACTGATATTGTAGCAATATTTAATCTTTTACTCAGCAAACATTGTTCTCCATTTACTTAAATTTTCTTTAACTTGATTCAGAGATGTTTTTATGGTATTCAGTGTACATGTCTTGCAGCTCTTTTACTATTTTTATCTCTAAGTATTTCATTTTTGATGCTGTAGTATATTTTAAAAAATTTTTAATTTACAACTGTTCATTGCTTGTATATAGAAATAGAATTGATTTTTGTATAATGATCTTATATCCGACAACTTTGCTAAGCTCACTTATTAGTTCTAGTAGTTTTTTGTTTTTTTTAAACATTGGATTTTGTACATAGATGGTAATGTCAGCTAATTATCCCCAACCCAGCCCCAATAAAAGGCAGTTTTACCACTTTCTAATCTGCATGCCTTTGTTTTCTTTTTCTTGCCTGAATGCACTGGAGAGAACCTCTGTTACAATGCTGAATGGAAATGATGAGAGTAGACATAATTGCCTTTTTCCTTGTCTTGGAGAGAAAGTATTCCATTATTCATCATTAAGTATGTTAATTAGGGATTTTTTTGTAGAAGTCTTTTATCAGGTTGAAGAAATTCCTCTATTTCAAGGTTTCTGAGAGTTTTTAATCAGTGATAGATATTGGATTTTGTCAGATGTTTTTTCTGTATCTCTTGAGGGGATTATATGGTTTGTCTTTCTTAGTCTGCTAATATAGTGAATTACTTTTTTGAACATTAAACCAACCTTGCCTTTTCTGATAAATCCCACTTGCTTGTAATATCCTATCCTTTTAATATGTTGTTGGATTCAGTTTGTTAAAATTTTACTAAGAATTTTTATATCTGTGTTCTTGAGGGATATTTGTCTGTGGTTTTCTTGTTATTTTTTCTCTGGTTTTGATATCAAGGTGGAATGTGTTGGTGAGTATTCACTGCAATACTCTGAGAGAGTTGGTAAAGAATTACTATTATTTATTGAAGGATTTGGTGCAATTTCCCAGTGAAGACTTCTGGCCTAGAATTTTCTTTGTGAGAATATTTTTAACTACAAATCTCACGTTCTTCAATAAGTACAGAGGTACTCAAGTTATCTGTTTCTTCTTGAGTGCACCCTTTGTGGGGTGCACAAAGGAAAACAGTAGTTTTCTACTACTTTCCTTAAACTACTGATTTCCTTTATGTTCTCCCCAGTACTCTGAGTGCATTGTACTCTGGTCATCAAACGTGTGGTCGTTTTCCCCCACTTCAAGCAGTTATCTGCAGTACCAGCTGGGGGATGGATCTACAGTTCAACTTGATTCTGATATACCTACTTGAAGATGGCCTCAGACTCCGCAGGTTGAGGGATTTAGTTTCACAAGACTTTCCACCACCACACCCCTGCCAATTTCACATACCAATCACAAGTCCCAGATTGTCATTATACTTCTGACCGATTGCCTGTAAACCAGAGTTCCATGCACCCCTCTTTGGGTTTGGTCATTTGCTAGAATAGCTCACAAAATTCAGAGCAACACATTTTCCAACTCGTTATAAAAGAATACAGTAAGGGGGGAGGGGCACCTGGGTGGCTTAGTGGGTTAAAGCCCCTGCCTTTGGCTCAGATCATGATCTCAGGGTCCTGGGATCAAGCCCCGCATCGGCTTCTCTGCTCAGCAGGGCACCTTCTTCCCCACCCCCTCTCTGTGTCTGCCTCTCTGCCGACCTGTGATCTCTGTTTTTCAAATAAATAAATAAATCTTTAAAAAATTAAAAAAAGAAATAAAGCTGAGATAGGTCCACCCATGCATCAAATGTGTAATATAATCATGTCTGTTTGTGCATATGTGCATGTATTTCAACTGGGTATTGTTCTGGGGGGGAATTGCACAGATACCCTCAACTTCTGTGATCTCCTAGAGGAACTTATAAGACTCAGGAACAGCTAATACTTACAGATAAGGTTTATTACAGCAAAAGACAGAACAAAAGTTTCTGTATGGTCTGCTGGTGGTGAATTCTCAATTTACTTTTCTCTGAAACACGTTTATCTCATCATCCTTGCTGTAAGATTTTCCCAGGTAGTGTTTCAGCCCAGACAGAGACCGTTCCATTGTCTTCTGGCTTCCATTGTTTGTCTTGAGAGTCAGTGAACAATTGAATTGCTGATATGATGAAAGTAATGGCCTTTTTCCCCCCCTCTCCGACTGTCTTTCAGCATTTGTACCCTGTTTCTGTTGTTACTGCTTTATTTTCTTTGGGGTTCATTGGGCTTCTTAAATACGTACAAATCAGAGTTCTTCATCACATTGAACAAATTCTCTGCCATTTTCTCTTCTGCCCCACTTACCTTCTCCTGAGCACCTGAGACCCCTACAAACATATGTCAGATCTTATTACTATGTTCTCAGTAGCTTTCGGTCTGTTTTGTATTCTCCATCTTTGTATCTTTCGTTGTAGACAGACCTGTTTTCCTCTGAGCTGTGGCTCAGTTTACAGATCTTCTTCTGTGCCTGATCTGCTGTGAATACCCTCCACTGACTACCAACTGTGCTTGTCACATTAATTTAGATTTAGAGCTTCATTTAGAGCTTCTAGCCAGTTTGAAATGTTTTGCTTTTACTTACTGTCTTCATTAGTATTTTAAGTATAGTTACTTTGAAATATTTTGGATAAATGAGGTATTAGCTGGTCTCTTCTTTTTTGAGGGTTTTTGCTTGGTATAAACCGGGGACTTAGAATCATTAGCAGAATAGAATGGTCTGAATAAATATTAAAGACTGAGATTTAGGGGGACCCACCTGGTTGACTTAAAATCTGGCTGCTGTTATTCAGCTCTGATCTATTTCTGGTTCATTCTTATTTTTGAGATTCAACCATTTTTTACCCCAACCCAATAGATTGGAAGATTTAACATGGCCTTCCCTTTGGTGGGCCTGGTCTTCCAACTTTTATCCCCCAAGCCTCACCTCACATGGTTCTCAAAAGTGCTACTCATCTCCTTTGATACTTTTTCTGGAATTAGTTAGCAAATGCTCCTGAGGCAAAATAACTTCATTTGCTGGGCTCACCCCCTTGAAACTCAGTATTCCCCCACATCCTGGCTTCAGTGCTCTTTATTTCCCTGTGAAGTCTCCAATACAGTCTAGTAGGTACTCTTTAAATCCCATTTTTTAATTTTTCTCTATGAGAAGTTAGGTTCAGATCACCCCCACTTTCCATTATCATAAATGGAAGTTTCTTTTTCTTTTTCAAAATATTATAGAATATTCTCTAAAGTTGTCAAAAAGCTACTCTTCCAAAAAGGACTCATACTAGAAAGCCCCCAGGGGAGTTTAGATAAATGTGTTAAGAGCAGATAGAAAATGACAGTGCTGTAACCACTATTCTGAAGCATGGGAAAAGGAGGAAAACTTTCAAATTCTTTTTGTGACACTAGCAAAACCCTGACTCTAAAACCTGATGGGGGTGTCAGGCACCTGAGGGGCTTAGTCAGTTGAGTGTCTGCCTTCGGCTCAGGTCATGATTTCAGAGTCCTGGGACCAAGCCCCACATCAGGCTCCCTGCTTAGCAGGGAGTCTGCTTCTCCTTCTGACCTTCTCCCCTCTCATGCTCTCTCTCTTTCTTAACTAAATAAATAAAATCTTTAAAAAAAAAAAAACTTGACAGAAGGGGCAAACACACACAAAATTCTAGAATCTTTAATAATAAATACCACCTCCAGGAAAGTCAGTCTTCTTACTGGTTTTAGGTCACAATTCATTTGAAGTTGGCCCTATTCTCCAACTTAAAAGTGAAAATTAAGTGAAATAATAGGAAGTATTTATTTGAGGAGGTAAACTGTCTTCCATTTTGTGGCTTGATGAAAGGATCGCCAAGAGTCCAACCAGTCCTCGGTCAGTATGGGGAAAGAGAGTGTATACATGGGGAGCAGACTTGGGTGAGATCCATGCCCAACTGATCGACCTCTTATGACTTCCTGTAAGATGGAAAATGAATGCTTAGGAGGTGGTGGAAGACTGTGAGAAAATATTTGTAAAGAGCCTGTGCTCAACAAATCTGTCTCCGGCCATTTGTCTAGATTGTAGGAGTAAGAGCAGCTTCCGTGTTCCCCAAGGGACTGATTCTGTAGAAGCTTGGGGGTGGGTATGTGTGGAGCAAGGATGAGGGTGACTTTCAAGGGATCTGAGCCAAGGCCCGTGCATCTCTTCGAGGAAATGGCAAGTGCCAGTGATAGGGACCAGCGTTCTGCCAAGAGAAGGGCTTATGGAACAGGGAGCCCTACTCATTGCTTAGTAAGACAGGGATTCTTTGACTGACTCTTATTTACATTTCAGGCTCATGGGAGAAAAGACTAGAAATATTGGAAGAGGAATAAATATTGCCATTGTCAATTGTGAGTTGTTAAATGATTTCTTTTAAACTTCCCTAAAGTTTCCACGGTTGGATTTTCAAAGATACCTTGGGTTTTCAATGATTTTTGCAAATGATCTAGTCTGGGATTATATTTTAATGCATTTTAAAATTCTTTGATTATTTTTATAATACCTCACTTTATAGGTTATTTGTGGTTCCTGGAAAAAAAAGAAAAAAGTCAGGGGCTCCTGGCTGGCTCAGAAGAATGTGTGACTCTTGAACTCAGGGTCATGTGTTTGATCCCCATGTTGGGTGTAGAGATTACTAAACACAAAGTTTGTTTTTTAAAATAGTCTAATAGGCCTTTAAGAAAACAGAAAAGGACCAGCAGAAGGCAGGGGTCAAGTTAAGCAGGCTGTGAGGGCACAGACCATTCTGGAGTCGCTCTTGGATTCCACCCTGCAGAGGGTGAGGCTAGAAGCCAGTTCCCACCTCTGTGAGAAAAGGCCAATTAGGGCCTCAGGGGAGCAAGTCTTGGCCTATTCTTAGGCCTGGGGAAGACATCCTGTCACAGCTGCCACCAGAGGCCCTTTACCAGGAGACCTGTCAGAGGTTTTGGGAAAGGGCTTTGTGTGCTGTGACTGAGAGCACATGGGGTGCATGGTCCCCTGACCACGGGGCTGTGGGAACCGAAACAAAACACCTGCTCTGAGAATCCCATTGGAAAACCTAAAGTCCGAAGCAGAGGGGGCTGAGGTGGGCGCTCTGGGGTTCCTGTGGGAGAGGCAGGGCAGCAGGACAGAGCAGAAGGTCCACCTAGCTGGCAGTCGGCAGGAGGACCGTTCTAGAACTGCTGACCAGGCCAAGGAGTGCCGTTTTGAGCACCATGGTGCCACAGATGGGCCCTGAGTCCACTGAATGTTCTTTTTAAAAACCATTTCTTTTATTTTCAGATGTGACTGGGAAAGCGATAGCATCACGGTATTTTGATATGTTTGAAGGTGGTAAGAAAACTCTTTTCCTATGAAAACGAATTAGAAGCATGAAGATAAAAAGACACAAATCAAAGTGTCAAACATTCTTAGTTGTCTACTAAAACAAGGTGCCAGAAGCTTGTAGGAGTATTCTAGAACAGTCTGACAGAAGCCCTCCTTGTCTCTTAATTGAGTTCATATGATCAAGTTTGAAGGCATTATCTAGAACATGTCTTTTCGGGTCACACTTGTCCTGGGCCTTTTATTTTTGTTGCTTCATCAGATAATAAGAGAAAACATTTTTTAAATCAAACGTATATAAAACAATGGAATCAGCCTCCAGGCCTGGACATCATTATTCCCGTCCTGTTTGTGGTGCGCCCCTGCACTCCGCGCACACGTCCCGGAACACGCGGCGCACGTTCTCCTTCCGTGGCCTCCAGTCTGGGCACTGGGCTTGAGTGCAGAGGTCAGTCAGGTTACGGCAGCCCCTTTTATTTTTTATCAAACAGTAAGAATTATTAAAAACAAGGCTTTATAAAGAGAACAGAGTAATAAGAAATGTCTGGACACACTTATAGGAACTGTGCATTTTTACTCTGTAATTAAGGTGAGCACCGCCCAGTGGGAAATAATGGGGCTTGAGATCAGCTTCCTGTTGTTGCTGTGAGGCCCAGATACGTCCCTCAGCAAAGACTTGCCACACTCAGTCTGGTCTGCAAGTCTGATTTCTGGCCCCCTTCTGCAAGCTGGTGTCCCGGGACCCCTCTGCGGTGGTTGTCACTGGCCTCCGGTTAGAGTCATAGGATCCTCACGATGTGCTTGTGTCCCTCGCCTCTGTGGGTCCCAGCCTGGAGCCCAGCGGCCATCCACTCACTAGTGGAGACTAGCTCCAGGAATTAGAAGATTCAGAGGACACAACAGCTAAGCCTAGAGGAGGCACAGCGTCTGGGGGAGCAAGCAACAGGGACCTAAAGCAGATTTGCATTGACCTGACAGATAACTCTGGACCGATGGTGACCTTCATTCAGAGTGCACCTCCCAAGTCCCTGCTCTTCATGGTGACCCAGGACGACGGTGCAAGCAGGTGAGCGTGGACGGACTGTCCCCTGTGGCGGGGACGGGGAAGCCGGCTGGAGCAAGGGGCTTTCTTAAGGAAAAGGAAGGGGAGCCCATCACAAAGTGGACTGTGTTCAGTCCTAGACGCTAAGGAATATTTTCGGGAGCAAGAAAGAATCGCCACGGACCCGGATTTGGACAGAAAAGCTACACTCAGGGTGGGACTTACAGAAATAGGAAAGGAAATCAGCAACTGATTGAAAAGGAAACACACACACACACACCCCTTCCTGTGGGAAGAAGTTGGTCTGGCCCCCGTGTAGCTCGGAAGTTTGCTCTTCTGAGTAAACACTGGTGTGTTCACTGCCAAACTTCCATGAACCTTCCACGAACCCCAGAGTACTTCTGTACCCTGTAAGTCTGGCTCCTGAACAAGGCATTCCCCAAATTTATTTGGCCTCGGATCCTATTTTTAATAGGGCATCTTATCAGACAGAAGCTATTTGATACACGCTTGGAAAAATTCCGATTTAACTCGGGAACATCTCAGCCCATTTTTTTCTTTCCCTTTCTACCCCCTCCCTTCGCTTACTCTAAGTCGCCTGCTCTGACAATGGTGGCGTTGTTTTAGGGTTTTCTTTCTTTCGTGATACCGACCTTTCTGAAAACGAAAGGGACTGTTTTGACCTGTTCTTTCACCTTTCGCCAACTTCTGCCTCCTTTTGTGGTGAGTGAACAGGAGGGGCAGCCAAGACCAAAACCGACACTGGCTGAACGGGAAAGTGTGATTGGATCCCAAGACACAGGGCTTCTGAGAATTAAGAATTGAAACTCTGTGCCCAAACCTGAGGCTCAAAGAGCCCCTGATGTGGCCGTATGTTTAACTGGAAACTTGACGCCCCCCCGCTGGACGCCCCAGGAGGAGGTGGGTTGCTCTCGAAGCCTCTTTGCTAGGACAACGGCGGTGTGACACACCGAGGTCCCCACGGGGACATTCACATGCCTTTCCTCTCTCCCCCCAGGCTGAAGGAGGACGCCAAGAAGGTCATAGAAGCCCTTGGAAGTAAACAAATCAGGAGCATCCGGTTCAGGTCCAGCTGGGTGTTTCTCACAGCAAAAGGCTTCGAGCTTCCTGCAGAAATTCAGAGAGAAAATGTGAGTGCTTTTAAATGTCGCTTCCCACAAGTGGTTAGTGTAGGACACCCTGTAATTTCTAAGGTTGTGGGTCGGTGATGGCTCCTGGTCCCCAGGACATTCCTGCACGAAGTGCATGCCACACGGGGCCACGCGGAGCCGGCTGCCTGGGTTTGAACCCTGGGTTCGCTCGTGGGAATGTGCCTGGGACTCTGCATTCCTGAGTCCCGGGCAAACGGCGGTAGGGGCCTGATCCGTCCTTGTAAGTAAAATAGTCCATCATACGAGGGTTGTAGACCTTGCCCGTTACGTCAGGAAAAGGCACTCGACTGAAGCTCACGCTTCCCAAATCTCTTTAAAAATAGACAGTTCCTCATGGGCTGTGGGTCCCGCCTTCCGTCACAGGTCAGCCAGCATGGGCTGGGGCAAGCCTCTCGGGCCCTTGCCTGTGTTCGGAGACCGGTGACGGCGCCGGGTGATGGGCTCACCCGGCCTGTGTGTGCAGGTTCCGAAGACACGGGATAAACTCAGCTCGCGGGCTGCCATGGCTCAAGCCGGCTTGCTTTTAAGCCCCCATCGTGTCCCCTTTATGGAAGAGTAGAAAGAGCAAGAGGATCAAGTTGTAATGAATTAATTTGGTCGCCTGTGAAAATTGCAACTGAGCACTGGTGAATGTCAGAGTCCCCAGCCGGCGCCTCTGGGGACGGTCACATGGCCCCTTTAGGAGACACAGCTCTTTGGGAGACAAGACAGCTCCCAAGAGAGGAAGGAGCAGTCGCATGACCATGGAGCGAAGTCACCGACTCTTCCCAGGGAAAGGCTTCCTCTCCTGGAGCCAGAAACTCGGAGGAGACAGAGGCTGGGCGCCCCCAGCCCGGGCGAGTGGCTGCTTCTGACTTCAGGCTGGGACCCCGGTCTTGGTCCTGGTCCGCTCCTGGCACCGTGCGTGTGCTGTGGCTGTGGGTCTGGGAAGGGAGACAGACGGAGGCAGACCGCGGCTGGGCCTCTCCTTGTTGGCAGGATGCCCTCGCAGGGGAAGGGGGCCGGGGGAGGTGGGAGGTCAGTGCGGCCGCGCGAGCAGATGACTCATCGCCGGCTCCCAGGGGCGCCCCGCAGCCCCTCTGAAGCCCCCCGGACGCAGCACTCTGGAGGCTCCGAAATCAGGCTTGTTTAACACGCGTCGACAAAAGCACGTTTCCCCTTGTGACTCTCGCGTGCTTTCGTGGACCGAGCCAGTCGTGCAGGACGTGTCGGGAGCGTCTACTCGGTGCTCTAGCGTGGACTTCTTGGTACTAGTGACTGGGTCTGGACACCCCGTGTACCGGCGGGACCTCAGACACATGTCCCAGTGAGAGACATGCCCGGGGCTCTGTGCGGTAGCACCGTCTGGACCACACGGCATAGCGCGCTAAGTCAGGCACAGCCAGGGGCCGGGGCTTGGCGTCCTGTGTCAGATTTGCCAGGGGCCACGAGTGATCCCACGCAAACCGCTTGACCTCCGTGGGCCTGTCTGCTGCTCTGGGCAATGGATTGAAATCTAGGTAGCTCCTCAGGGCCCGGCGGCTCTGACGGGGAGATGCACCCCGCAGACCCGTGGCCTTTGTCAGGCTGACCCTGCCGATTAAGACAGCATGCCTCTCCTCGGCCCTTGTATGATCAGCAGCAGTCTGGCCCTTTAAGGATCTCCCGGCTTCTTCCGCTCAGCTGTGTGGTCTTGGGAAAGTTACTCAGCCTCTCTGTGCCTCAGAATCCTCTCTCAGGAGAAAGGAATAAAGACCACGCCTACCGCGGAGTAAGTGTGACCACACCTACCACACCTGAAGAGTACGTGAGAATAGTGTAGAGTCCTGGAATCCAGAGCGACTTTGCAGGCCACCCGAGCTGCAATCGCAGGGTGGGGCCTGGCGGGGGATTCTGATGCACGGGAAGGGTTGGACCATTGTCCTGATAGAGGTCCCAATCCCCTGTGCCCCTCCCAGCTTCCCCCTAACATCACCTTCTGTCCCCCCCCTCCAGTTGCGTTACCCCGTGCTCTCCTTCCTCTGAGCTCCCACCGTCAATGTTCCGCTAAGATGTTTAACATAAAATTGATTTGAATCGCAAAGTAGCAATGGCCCTCGCTTCCTTATCTTCTCTCTGAGGAGAGTGAGCTTCTGAAAGGGGAGAAATCAAGGACAGAGTGGGCCTCCGAACGCTGCCCTGGGCTTAGAAGACCGGCGTCTCGGAGCAGGGGCGCTACGGGAATTTCAGGAAAAGGCTTGTCTCGCCTGTACGTGTGTGTTGGTCTCCGTCGTTCCAAGAGTAGGAGGATGAGACCTGAGTGCTGTGGGCGGTGCTGGTGGGAGCTGTTAGAGCCGTGGCTTAGGGACAGAAAGGGGCTTTGCTCAGATGCTGACTGAGGCCTGAGCCGGGGCAGGGCCTCAGGGGCGTCTCACCCAGAGAGCGAGTCGAGCACTACTGGGGAGTCAGTACGCCTTCCTGTTTGGGGTGTGCAGACTTCCTGCTGGACTTCCCAGGGGTGGCGTTTGGCTGTGTGGGGCGGGCCTTCCCAGCCCTGGCTGGTCCCCAGCCACTATCCCCACCCTGCCCCTCTGGCTCCCAGAGCCAGCTTCCCAGGCACAGCCCGCAGGTCACCCGCACATTCAGAAGCCTTCACCAGCCCCACTTACCCATCGAACTGAATTTTAAAATGTAAGAGACTTGCTTTGTTTCACACTACCCAGGGAGGGGTCAATACAGAGTTGTTCCACGTTCCTGTCCCAGCTTAAAGGGAAACTGTCCCCATGTCCAGAGCCCCGGGCATCCTGCAAGTGGAAGAGGAGGAAGGTCTTGAGTTTCTTGCAGCACACCCCCAGAAGAAAAGCGAGGGCATCCACATCATGAGCCTGAGGAACACCTGAGAGAAGCTTCTGCTGGCAGCTCGCGTCGCTGTGCCATTGAAAACCCGGCTGACATCAGCGTCCTAACCTCCGTGAATCCCCAGCCAGGGCACTGGGCTGCAGTGGGCTGTTGCCGGTCACCTCCCTCCTGGAGCCCTCCAGGAAGCCTTCCAGGAGCCCAGACTTGGGTGGTAACTGATCGCAGGGCTGACCACCAGCCCGTCACAGAGGCGTCTTGCACTAACCTGCCCTCCATCGCTCTGTGGAGCACAGACTCTCCCCTGCACACCGTGGACATCGCCATTCCTTGCAGCAACAGTGGAGCTCCCTCAGGGGGTCCGAAGTGGAGGACGCTGGCCTGGGAAGTTCTGCGCGTGCGTGGCACCGTTTCCTGGGTGCGCCCGCGGGCGGTCGTGTCTTACTTCACAGAGATGCTGACAAGATTGCAGAGAAGAACAGGCCAGCGCTGGAAAGGCCGTGACCAAGGAGGGATTTCAGGGCGCACTGCTCCAGCTCCTGACTGACGGCTGAACTTGAAGGTGCAGACTCATCAAGGACAAGCAAGTGCGCGCTGGGCCTGGTCAGCACTTCCCTCCCGAAGACTCAGTCGGGTGTGGAAGGCTGGTTGGCTGCTCCCACTGCTCAGGCCATGGAAGGGGTAGGAGCAACCACTGAGTGGCCCTAAGCCGCTCCTCCACAGAGGCAACGCGATGGAAGTAAGATTGATGGAAAATAAACAGTGTCTAAAAAATAATAAAATAAAAATAAAAATAAAATAATAATAAAGCATTAGAGGCTGCTGATTCCAGTGTTCTAAAGGAGGAGGAATCTGAGACCTACAGACTTAGACATAAAGGTGATAGAAGCCTGAAGCAGCACAGCCTGAATCCAGACCTAGACATTCTCGCCCTGAGCTTGGTGACCAGAGGACTGTGATGTCACGTGCCTGAGCCTCCTTGTCTTCGCCCTGAACTATGGGTGGTCAGCCTGGCCCACTCGGTGTACTTAGCCCGGGATCATCTTTAACATCACCTCCCGCGATCTCCATCTTAGTCCCTGGCAGTCTGGAACCAGACCAGTCTGGAACCCTTCTCTTAGCAGCCCAGCCAGTCCACTCCTACTCTGATTTCCATGCTGCAATGCCCTACATGCTGGCGAAGCCGCTACCCCTCCACTTGGCTCTCCTCCACACGTGACAGAGCTTTCCCATGCGGGGCCTTTGAGGAATGGGTCATGTTCTCAACCAGTGGATAGCCAGACAACTGGATATCCATATGCTGAAGAATGAATTGGGATCCCAACCTCACACCATATACAAAAATTCAGTTAAAGTGGATCAAATAACTAAAGGTAAAAACTAGAACTACTGAACTCTCAGAAGAAAACATAGGCATAAGTCTTTGTGACCCTGGGTTAGACACAGTTTCTCTGATAGAATAGCAAAAGCACAGAGGACAGAAGAAAGCACAAATACCATCCAGAAACTGAAAAGGTAACCCACAGAATGGGAGAACATATATGCAAATGAAGGACATGTATCCAACATATATAAAGAACTCTTACAACTCAATAATAAAATGACAACCCAATTTTAAAATAGTCAAAGGATCTGACTGGGCCATTCTTCAAAGACAGATAGATGGCCGATAAGCCCATGAAAAGATGCTCCTCGCTAGCCATTGGGAAAATGCAAATAAAACCCAGTGACTCACTAGGATGACTGTAATACCAAAGACCTACTAAGAAGTATGGACAAGGATGTGGAGAAATTAGAACCCTCATACACTGCTGGAGGACATGTGATATACAACTGCTTTTGGGTAACATTCTGGTAATTCCTCAAAAAGTTAGACATATAGTTACCAGATAACCCGGTAATCCTACTTATCAATATTTAGCCGATAGAATGAAAACATATGTTCATCCAAACACTGGTAAGTGAATGTTCATAGCAGTATTACCCACAAAAGCCAAAAAAAGGGAAAACAACCCACATGTCTAATTAACAGATTAAAAATGTATAATAAAATATGGTGTACCCATTCACGGGACTATCATGCAACCACATAAAGAGACGACATGCCAATCTATGCTACAACATAGGTGAACCCTCAAAATATGCTAAGTGAAGAAAAACCAACACACAAAAAACACATATTGGTATGATTCTGTCTGTATGAAATTTACAGAAAGACAAAATCTGGAGAGACAAAGTAGATGAGTGGCTGCCTAGAGCTGTGGACAGTAGGGAGTGACCACTGACAGGTGTGGCCCCTGCTTGTTCAGGAGACTAGAATGTTTGAAAGTTGGTTGTGGTGATGGTAGCGTATCTCTGTGAATACTAAAACCGTTGAATTCTATGCTTAAATGGGTTAACTTTATAGTATGTGAATTACATCTTCGTAAAACTGTTACATAGAAAGGAATATAAAACTAGAATTCCACAGTTCCATAACAATGCAAATTATCCCTCTTTTGTATCAGGCTAAGGTGCTCTGTTACTGTGCAAACATCGAAGATATGAAGGGTTAAAGCCCAGTCAGTATGAACACACATTTGCTGAGTAAGGGCCGCGACAGTTTCCCTCAAAAAAATACTCCCCTAAACCCAGAGAATTGAAAACTAAACCTTTGAGCTATGCTGTCCAGTATGGCGGCTTCTAGCCAAATTTGCATTTATATTTACCTTTATTTAAATTAAATAGAATTTAAAATCAGGTTCATCAGTCTCACTAGCCACATTTTAAGTACTCATGAATGCGACGTGGCCGGTGGCTACTCTGCTGGACGGCATGGACGCTAGAACATGGCCTCATTGCAGAAAGTTCTATAACTTCATTAACACCTGGTTCAAATATTATTAAGAAGCACATTGAGGGGAAAAAATCAAGTATCCAGAATAGGTTAGAGAAAATCCCGTTCTAGGAAATGATTCTCTTTATATGACTTTGCTAGTAACTGACATGTTAAATATTTGTTGAAAAGATTAGTGGCTAAATAAAATTCTTCTCTTTTCTTCACACAGATCAACCACTCTGATACCACAAGGAACAGATACTCTGGCTGGCCGGCAGAGGTGCAGATAGAAGGCTGCATACCAAAACCACCGAGCTAACGTTGCACAAACCCCTAATAAACGTGTAATGTGTAGACCCGTGTGGTGTGGCCTGGCCCAGGAATCTTGGCCGACAGTCAAGATTTGATGAGCATTTGAGGGCTCCTTCAAGCGAGCCATGTTTGCTGTATCCAGTCCTGGCACACAGTATGTTTATGCCAGAATTTCTCTAATGAAGGCATTCCTGAGCAGGAAGACTGGCATGGATGGGGATGGTGAGGGGAGGCGGGGATGTGCCCTGGGAAGGAGAGGCTGGGGGAAGCAAGCCCTGTTTGTCAGGGAACAGAGCCACGTGGGATTGGACCTATGCATGTGTCCTAAGGCACAGCCACGAAACACACCCTCCTTCCGGGCTGTCCTCTCCTAGGACACTGAGCGCGGTCAGAGGGCTTGGCAAAGCTGCCTTGGTCTGCTCCCACTGAGCCCTGGGGGTCTGTGAGCTTACTCATCCACCCTGCAGATCTGGGCACGTCTGCCTTCCGGCAGGAGCTCCACCACAGTAGCGAAGGAGACCCAGACGAACGCAGGGGTGCACTCCACGGGGCCGGCAGGAGGAGCCCCGGCAGGCCCAGTAAGCTCTGCTCTCAAGAGGACAGCTAGATACCCCGCAATTCCCAGGAACACATCGTTAGATCCAAGTGTCCAAGATACCCAGGCATGGTGAAGGACGTCCAACGACGCCTCTGATCTGGGGTTCAGGCAGCCACCCCGTGGCCAAGTATCCATTCTAACACCACTCCGGGCCTGGCTCTGAGGTCGAGTTGGGGGTCTTGCCTCCCGGAGCCTCCAGCACTTCAGGTGGAAGGGGAGGACTTGGGACGGGTGAATGTGTGCGAGCATCCTTATCAGGAGGACGCCTTTCAACAACCAGCAGCACCTGGCGCTTTGAATGTCAGCACCCTTCAAAGTGGCAAACCACCCCTGGCTTGGTGACTTACTGTGGCACTGATTTCTTCTTCATTTGGCATGTGAGTCGCAGATCAGCCAGGCTTGGCCGCAGGGTGCTGGGAGCCAGGCCAGAGGAGGGTCCCTGTAGGCACAGAAGTCAGAAGGAGCAGGAATCCCAGATGCCCCCGAGCCCCTGGCAGGACACACACGGGTGAACCCTATGCCCTGCAGCCCATTGCCGGGTGGTATCGGGGGTATCAGCCATGCGGGCATAAGGGGGCTGTCCTCCCACAGGCAGGGGTGAGTGTGAGCGGGCACACACTGACCCTGCAAGCCAGGCCGAGCTCTGGGTCTCTGGGCCCAGGAGGATCTGGTGCCTGCTGGCCCGAGGCCCTGAGCAGTAGTCCCTCGGGGAGCCAGGGCCTCTCTGCAGAGGAGTCTGCAGACCACCAGCTAGGCGCGTGGCTCAGGCCCCATTATGGACTAAATTCTGCCCCTGCAATATTCCTAAGTTGAGATCTTAACCCCTGGGACCTCTGAAGGTGCCCCTATTTGGAAATGGGGTCATCGCAGGGAGAGCAAGTTAGGGGGAGTAGGGTGGACCTCGAGCCAGGGTGACCGTGTCCTTATGCGAAGGGGGACGTGGACATGGAGCAGAGGCAGAGGTCCGGGTGACGTTTCCACAAGCCAGGAAGCCAAAGATGCCGGCAAACCCCTAGAAGCCTGGGGAGAGGCCTGGAGCAGACAGATGCCTCCTCCCCATCCCCAGCCCACGGAGGGCGTGCAGGCCGGCCAGCGCCTCGGACTTCTGGCCTCAGACTGAGGGAGAGCAAATGTCTGCTGCTTAGGTAACCGGGACTGTGGGGTGTGGTATGGCCTCCCCAGGGACACGGCTTCTGTTCCCTTCCGGTGCTAAGCTCTGGCACCCATAGACCCTTCTGGTCTAAAGAAAGGAGGAGGGAGCCTATCTGTGGTCCAGCCTGAGTGATCATTTTCTCTGATCTCAGTTCACCTCAGGACCTCCTGGCCGAGCAGGTCCCAGACTTCTGTTCCGGGATGGGAGGCTCTGGGGCCGCCCCCGCCTTGAGACAGTGCTGGGACCCCTCGGGCTCCCGGGGTCTCCCCCACCCCGCCCCGGGAGCACCTGTTTGCTGTCGACGAGGGCACCGAGTATGGGCGCGTCTGAGCCTCTGGGGACCAGCCCCCGAGAGAGCCCCGGACCTGCCCTCACGCATCTCTGACGCTGACCCAACACAGAGCTTCCTGAGAACGCCCTCCTCAGCCCTGACCTGGGCCATTGTAGTCCCTCCATCAGGTTCCGTCTTCTCCCCAGACTTTCATTTTCTTCCATTACCTAGTGTGGCCGCCAGCGGGACGGGTTCCACAGCGTCGGACCAGAGATCTCCGGCCGGGGTCACTGCGGGGCCCTGTGGGCCCTGCCACCCGTTCTCTTCGGCCAGCTCTGGCTGTGCGTTCCTGAAAGCTTCTGCCTCCCAGCGCGCACTGGGGAGTTCGCCGCAGAGAGCAACGCCCGCAGAGGGATGGCTGTGTGACAGTCCTCCCCCGCGCTGGGGACCGCTGCCTCCCTGAGAAGCGCCCTGTCCCCCCCCCCCGCCCCAGCCGTGTCCCCCCCTTACCGGGAAGCCCCTTCGGGCCCCTCTGTGGGAGAGGTTGGGATTCTGGGTTCTGTGAGGACGGGGTAGCTGGGAGTGTGAGGCGGCGGGGGCTGGGGGGCTGCGGGGACAGTTGGATCTCGGAGGACCCTGGTCCCCAGAATGTGCATCACCAAGAGTGAACTTGACCTGAACTGCGGACTCTGGGTCATGACGGGTGCAACCTTGTCAACTCCTGGGACAAAGATACCACTCTGGGGGGCTGTCCATCCCGGGGGAGGCGGCACACGTGCTGGGGCAGCGGGAAATGGGGAACGTCTGTGACTTCCCCTCAGTTTTGCTTTGAACCCACACCGCTGTCAAATATAGTGTAGTAAGAACAACGAAAAGCTGCCGATGACAGATGACACGGGTGGACAACCAGCCCTGAGCGTCCTAGGGACCCAGCCCCCCTTCCCAGGGCAGAGCAGGGGTGAGCTCTCCCTGGAGGAGGGCAGACCCCGCCCCTCCCTAGGGCGAACACAAGGGCGGCAGCGAGGGGAGTGGGGAAGAAGCTCCCTCCAGCGAGGACACCAGGGCCTCCAGCCTCTGCCTCCCTGAACGGGGTAGGGGTCCCCACACACAATCCCACTCCCACCTCCCGCAGCATTGCCATTACCAAGACGCCTCTGACTCTGCACACCCCAAAGCGGAACGGAGAGCGCGTTCCTGACCTGCTCCTGACCGAGAACAGGGTGTCTCCTCTCTGCCCTCCCGCCCTGCTCACTCTGCCCTCCCTGGGGCCGGACATCCCTGTGCCTGTGCCCAGCCCGCCCCGTGCGGACCCCCTGCTAGTCCTCAGGCCCATCCTGACCCAAGGGCCCAGTGTAAGCCTCCCTGGAGAGGTGGGGCCCAGAGATGGAGGAGGCCGCGGTCTCTGACCTTGCAGAGCCCCACCCCCGCCCCGCTACTGCGCCCCACCACAGCACATACCCCTGCACCCCTGCCGGGCCTCGGTCTCCACAGATCCCTCCATCTCCTTAATCTCGAGCAGTGCTCAAGGCGTCATTTGTACACTTGAGAATGCCAGCTTGGAAGGAGAGGGCCGCTGGACGGGGGGGGGGGGGGGGGGGGCACCCTGGGTCCAGGGGGCTGGACCCTGTGAACACACCTGCTGCCATCCCACGGAGACTCAGCAGGCCAGCTGGGGGTGCATCCTTACCCCCCACCCAGCGGAGCGGACAGCCCGCCTGGTCTGTGCTTTGATGCTTCTGAGAGTGCTCCCCCCTTGGCTGGGCGTGTCACCATCCTCTGGCTACAAGGACCCTGTCTTGTAGGGTCCGGGGTGGGCTCCCTCCCGAAGAGGCTGCCGGGAGGGGGAACATGCAGGAGGGGGTGCCCTCTGGACGGTAGATGGAGGGTTGCTGCTGCTCTCGCTGAAGATGGGGCCACTCTGCCTGGATGGGGCCTTCGTGGTGCCTCTCCTGAAGCCATGAGCACGCCCCAGGACTGTTGGGAAAGACATGGGTGTCGAAACAGAAAAGCATCACACAGCGGGTGAGTGGCCCACTCCCTGCTGGGGTCAGCAACGGACCCCGGATCCTGCAGTGCCCAGATCTCCAAGACTATCTCCCCAAGACCTCGAAGGCAAAGGTTCTAATTTTCTTCTTTAAAGGAAAACCTGCCCACAAGGGCAATAAGTAAAATGAATGAACAAAGAATTGCTTGGGATTCTTTTCTCGTGATATATAAACAATGTTTGTTTCGATTTTGGGGAGGATCAGCCGAGGCCCACTTCCTCTTTTTTGTGCAGGCCCCGCATCCTGAGGGCTCCTGAGGTTTCCTGCCAGCTATGCTCTGGTGATGGGCATACCCGACTTGCTTCCACTCCATCACAGAACTGGGGACCTGCAGGACCCCTGGGCACATGTTTGCCCTTTTGCGGGGGACATGACCCAGGACCAGAAGGTCAGCAGGGTCAGGGCTGAGCTCCCAGCTGGGAGCCCCTACAGTCTGGCCTCTGCCCTCTTCCTGGCCTGGCAGAGAGCTCTCCCAGCGCAGGGACCCCCGGGAGTGTGGGGGTGTGCACTGAACAAACAGGTTATTTCAGGGAGCTGCAGAGTTCCCTCCTTCGGGTCTGCAGGTCTTCCCACGGGGAGAGGATGAGGATGGTCAGGAGTGGTTCAGGCGTGCTGCCGTGGGACCCCCCTCCGAGCTTTGAGATCACAGACCTGCAGGCACCTCAGTGTGGGAGCCGCACGTGAGGGGCCGAGTCAATCAGAATGAAACCAACTAAGACTAAGACCGTCAGATCCTAGGCTCCCTGGCCTCGTTCAGGAGGCTTCGAGCCGCGCAGTCTCGGTATTGGACACAAAGAATAGAATGTTGCCATCACCGCGGGATGTCCTAGAGGACGTGCTGCTCTACGTCCCTGGATGTCCACGTTCTTCCTGATACCAGCCTCCCCCGAGAAGCCACCATCCCCGACGACGCCGATTCTCCACCCCATGCACCTGCCCCCCACCCATGCCCCAGCCCTCCAGGACAATCCTGCTGAGAACTCCAGGGTGAGTCACAGGGTGCCGGGCGGGGGTGGGGGGGCAGTGTGCTGCTTTTTCGGTTTCATTTCTGTGGTCCGGATTTCTGGTTTCATTTCTCTCGGTGATGCTCAGGGGGAGTGAGCCACACAGCATATAAAAGGAAGCCAGGAAGGACCGGATGACTCTCCTGGTGCAGGAGCACTTGCGAAGAAGGCAAGAGAGCACCGAGGTAAGGGGGTCCCTCCCTCCCCAGGCGGCTGTGCAGGGAGGACCGTGTCCCCACGTCTTTCTGCAGCAGATGCGCCTTTTCAAAGGATTTCCCGGGAACCGTGGCTTGTGCCGGAAGGCGGCAGACAGAAAGTTTCTGAAGGTGCCCCTTGGGAGATTCGGGGAGGCTTGGTTGGCGCGGGGTGGGAGAGGGGGCACCTGCACGCCCGGGGTGCGTTCTAGAGGGCGCGGCTGGTTTGGAGGCACAGGCGGCCCCCCACCCTGAAGCTTACCGAAACCTTGCGGCCACAAAGGGGTGGCTTCTGGGACGCCTCGCTCACACATTCGGGGGTGGGGGGAGCTCTGCGCCCCTGTGATGCTGTGAGTTGTAACAAGGTGAGCTAACGCTTGTCCTCCGGCTGTATATTACATCCCACAGTCAGCAAGGCAGTTAACAACACTGTAGTGCGTATTTGAAAGTTGCTTAGAAAGTGGATACTAAAAGTCCTTATCAGAAGAAAAATTGTCGCTATGTGCCAAGACTGGATGTTAACTAGATTTACTGCAGTGATCATTCTGCAATATATTACAAATGCCGGGGGGGGGGATATATATATATATATATAATTTGATCTTCATCTTGTTCCTGACACAGCTCCTAAAATCCTGGGGATTTCTCTAGTGGAGAGAGCCTTGTCTTTTGTTATGTTAATAAGGACTTTGGAAAGCCTCCAAGGGTGGGGCTGGCCGCTGAGTCCTGCGGATTCCGCCCCCTGACCTGGGGGAGGGAGCGTGGCTGGAGGTTGAAGCAGTCTCCAGGGGTCAGTGATTTCATCTGTCCTGTCTGTGCAATGACACCACCATAAAAACCCAAAAGGAGAGGGTTTGGAGCGCGTCCAGGCTGGTGAACACGGGGGACCTGGAGGGCACAGAAGCGCCCCCTCTTTCCCAGACCTCGCCCTGGGCATCTCTTCATCTGACTGTTCCTGAGTTTCGGGCTTTTGTCATAAATCAGTAATCTAGTCAGTTCTCTGAGTTCCCTGAGCCACTTCTGCAAATTATCTGAACCCCAGGTGGCTGTGGTTGGAACCTCCCCTCTGTAGCCCTCAGAGACAGGCGACTCCTCGCACTTGCGGTTGGCATCTGCAGTGGGCTGGAGGTGCGGTGGGCGCACGAGCCACCTGCCAGGACCCAGCCCGTAGCCTGTGGCGGCAGATGCTATTTTGGGGTAGATCATGAAAGAATTAAGTGTCTGGTGGTGTGGAAGAAAACCCCCACACGGGAACTAGTGTCAGACTTCGAGCCCTAAAGCCTGGTCTCCGGGCTTCGGGTGCCTTCCAAGTGGTCCCTCGAAAGAGACACTGAGGCCAGGTCCTCCTAGCAGAGAGTGGCATTAGCAGGGGACAGATGAGTATCAGCCACGGACTGTCTGTGTCTCAGGGCTGCCAGAACAAGGTGCCACGCGCTCGGTGCCTTAAATGGTAGAAACGTCTCTTCCTCCCGCTCTGGAGGCTGGAGGTCTGAGGTCCGGGTGTGTGCAGGGCTGCGTCCTTCCCCGCCTCCTCCGGCGCCTGGTCGTGGCCGGCAAACCTGGCATTATTGGGGGAACACATCTCAGGGTGCTGGGCTGCTCCCCGGGTCGCGCCAGCAGCAGGAAGAAGGCCCGGGTTCTCCCGAGGACGGAGGGGAAGTGAGAAGCACCTCCCTTTCTCTTTCCTGAAAACGTGACAAAACGCCAGAGAACCTGATTTTTGTAACTGTATTCTGCGAGCGACCCTGCGAGGCCGCGCAGGCTCGGCCCAGTCGTGGCGATGGTAGAGCGACCCTGAAGGCACAGCAAGCGGCCAGGTCCAAGGTCGACAAGCTGCAAAGCGATAGAAAGGTCTCCCCTCCGCGCAGAGCCTGTGTGGCTGCGGAGCTGCTCGCAGAACTCCGGCCTGGGGCAGGTCCCGGAGGCCAGGCTCCGGGGCTGGGGGCCAGGGAGGGGCGCAGGGCACTGGGGTCCAGGCCCTCCCCGAGGCTGCGCTTCCCCTGGGGCTCGGCAGAGTGAGAAGAAGGTCCAGATACAGTAGAATCAAAAGCAGGAGGACAGGCCCTGGGGGAGCAAGGGGCCGGTCCTCAAGGCTGAGATCCAAAACCTACCCTCATGGACGGTGGCCCTCTGTGAAGCGTTTTCTTCTCTTTTCTTTTTAATATTTACTTTATTTTATTTACTTATTTCAGAGCGAGCACTAGTGGGGGGAGAGGGACCAGGAGTGGGGGGCCAGAAGGGTGAGGGAGGGGGCACGGGGGGCAGGGAGGGGGAGGGGGAGAGGGTGGAGGGCCATTGGTGGGAGGATGAGAGCCCGGGGAGAAGCAGGCTCCCCCCGGAGCGCGGGGCTAGACAACGGGCCATTCCGGGACCCCAGGATCCTGACCTGGAGGAAGGCAGACACTCAACCGCGAGCCCCCCGGGCGTCCCCTGGGATGTGTTTTCCCAATGTGACTAACTTCAGCATTTCCTCATTGTGGAAACAATCCACTGTTGGTTGGAGTCTCGAGCCTGTTGCCTTCTAGCCGGGACGGTCCCCCAGCCCTTCAGCCCGTCTGAACTTCTCCCGCCGCCTGCCCACGCGCGGATCCGTAATCCAGACCGCGGGGCACGCAGGACCGCCGGGCACGCAGGGAGCATCAGGGGCCCTTCCCCGCACTGCCTACCCGTCTGTCCCTCTGTCCAACCGTCCCACAACCCCCTCCCTCCTCTTTCCTCGCCCCTCCGGGCACACGTACCTTCACCCTGCATCGGTATCCCCCAAATTGCTCCGCCCGGGGTGCCCTGAGTGTCTCCGTGACTCGTTCATGGTGCCCCCTTTTGGGGGAGCAAGAACCCCGGCCCCATCCGTGTCCTTGCAGCTGGACTGGGAATCACGTGGCCACGAGGCAGATTCACAGGAGAAAATCCAATTTAGCAGCGTGTGGACGGGGAATCCACACAGATGTGAACGTCCCGGACGGTCGGGCGACAGGGGGCACCCGTGTCATCTGAACAGAGAAGAAGGGCCGGGGCTCTGGGGCTTCGGAGGGAAGGAACCCGCTTCACGGGGCGACAAGAGGCGGCTGTTTGCGGATTAAGGGGTCTTCGGCCGTGCAGATCAAATGCGTCTCTGCTGAGAACCTTATTCTGGAAAGACCCCCCCCAGTCCAGATTCTTCTGTGGGGTTAAGGAGGGGGCAGAGTTTCTCCCGAGCCCACGGGGTCTTCGTTGCCGGCAGCTCAAGAGAATGCTCGCGCCAAGTAGTGCGTTCCTGGGGGTTGGAGTCTGACCCCTTCACCCCCGACCAAAAGAAATACCGAATAGTTCTATCAATTAATTGCTGTTGTTGGGTCCAAACAACTCAGCAGCAGCAGGTTGTGTGGTGTCCAACAGGTGACTCTGTGCCCCCCTGAGAAGTTTAAAAACCCACAAGCGACCTTGCAAGTTGGCTGAGGTTCCTCAGGGTGCCCGGACGCACCGTTTGGGAACCATCGCCCAACCACTCTGGGCAATGCCTTTTCCTCACCTGCATGTCCCTCAGAGGCTTCCCTGTGAGGTAGGGAACCTGGTCACAACATGGGGTGCCTTCGACAGAGGGGCCCTGTCTCCGTGGGCCCCGCAGCGAGGGATGATGGGATGAGGTCGTGTCTCGTGCAGATGGCAGCTCCTTCAGGATCAGGGAGCCCTCGCCTCGGGTCTGCCCCCTCGGCCTGTGCTCGGCCACGTCCGCCCTGCAGCCCTTCACCTGCCCTCGGGGCCCCTCCCCTCTGGGTTGCGGGCTCAGCCCCTGGAAGCGGACTCCAGCCCGTCACCCTGCAAGGTCCAGCTGAGAGTAGGGGCTGGCAGGGTCCCTCTCAGATGCTTTCACCCCAGAAGAAAGGGAGGGAAGGAAGGAAACCCTCCCTCTGGGGCGGCCTCGGTGACCCCCGAGCAGGACCGGCCATCCTTCCCCTGCCCCTGCGTCTCCTCCCTGGCTCGCTCCTTGGGTGCCTCCTGTCTCCCCCGGTCCCGTGCGCCGCCCTCTGTGCTCTCTGTCACCTCAGGGACGGTGCTGCGCTCCCAACTTGATCGGGTCCTGTCGCCCCGCCCTGCCCTGCGTGAGCCCCACGAGTGGGTGTTTCTCCACACTCACTTCCCGGGGTCTCTCTGCGGCTCTGCCCTGTCGTTGGCTGTGCCCCCTCCTCCCGGGCCCAGAGCCCCCACCAGGAAAGGTGGAGAATGAGCGGACCCCTGCAGACCACCTCCCGCATGCCCCGCTGTAAGTTGCTTATGAAACAGTTCCCCGAAACGGGCCTTGCCTCTTGCTGGCTGTCTAAGGCCAAAAGGCACAACCAAGCCAGCCCAAGAACAGGACAAAGAAGGTGGTGCTTGAGACAAGCCAAGGACACCGGGGCTATTTCCCGAAGCAGGGTCCCCTCAAATAGCAGAACTGGGAAGGTTTATGCTAAGGGCACGTGCATATTTGTGATGGGGCTCAGACGATGGGACCACAGTGTGCCTCTTAAGGGACAGGGTCCAGGTCCTGAGTGATGGAAGCCAAGGGCTGCCCGGGGCGACAGCGTCAGTTCCCTGGGTCCGGTTGCTCTGGGGTCTGCGTACTCTCGGGGTTGAGATCCCGCAGTGATACCTGCAGAGTGTGTTGGACCAGGTGCCCGGCTGGCTCTGCAGGGGCAGCGTTCAACTCCGGATCTCAGGGTTGTGAGTTCGAATCCCACCCTGGGCACAGGGATTCCTTAAAAAATAAAATATTTAAAAGAATAATAACGTGCTGGGCCAATCTTTACTTTTGAACCAGCCCTGGGAGTTTCATCCTGACGGATTGTCCCCGATAGCATTGCGCTCTCTCCTGGCCTGCCAGTGGACGCTCGTCCGCACGTTCTTCTCTTCCCCTAAAATCCTTCACTACTGGGCTCTGTTCTTCTGCAATTTCGCCATATCTCTAGAGGTTCTGCAAGAAATGTGCTCTGGGCGAGTAGTGCTGGTCAGGTACACATCCCAGGGTGGCCGGGGCCTGAAATGGTCTTTCTTATGTCAAGAAGGCTGCATCTCATCTTTCTTTTTCTGGAGACCACTAATTCTTTCTGTTTGCAAAATCTTAAAACAAGAATAAGGCCTGATAAGGCTCTGGGGACGAGAGCCAAGGAGCGCAGCAAGGCCTACAGCCACACGAGTCCCCACGATTCCCTTGTGAGCCTGCTGGCCGCCAATGGCAACAGTGCGCAGGCGAATCGTGCCCTTTACTCTGACAACAGGGAGCCCGTGTTTCACCAGGAAAGCAAAGTCCTCCACCGTGGCCCTCTGCAAAGGAATTTATTCTGTGTACATATGGCGGAGGTTAATAGAACTTGCATGATTTTCTCATTTAAGATTAAATAAGTCAACAGATTTGTTCTTGAGGTCTCCCCCCGGTCTGCGGGCAGGGGTGCACGGTGTGGAGTTGGGCGAGGTGAGGCTGGCCAAGGTCCGGGCGAGGAGGGGACTGCCCAGGGACGGTGGGCCACTCTGCCCTCCTGTGTCTTTGCAGAGTTTGTCAAGGAGACGAGGCACTAAGCAGCAGAGAGCACAGCCCCCAGGTCTGACTCGGTGAAGGCCGATGGCTAAGGCCCACAGTTCTTGCCCCTACTGGAAGCCCAAGATGTTTCCTCCCCAACAGCAACCAAAAAAGGACACGAATTTCTTCCAGCCGCAGCCGCCACCATCTGGAGAGACAACAGGACACACGATGTCTTCCCAAAAGCATCAGGTCGGGGGACAGGACCCAGGTGACCTCACCAAAATGCTCCACTCCCTGACCCTGCAGCAGCCGGAAGGAAGCAGGGCCCAACAGAAGACAAAGGTAGGTCATGCAGAGGGACATCAGGAAGGGTGTGTTCCAGCTCCCGGCCAGAGGTGAGCTCCCCAGTCATGGCCATAAACCCACAAGTCTGGTCCAATCCTGCCAGTAAAGCCGGTGCTCCATGGTCCCCTAGGAACCTTTCAGGCAATCACCAGGATATACCCAATCTCTGGGGCAGCAAGCCTGGGGCTTCTGTCCCAAGGGCCGGGGTTTCCTCCCTCCCTGCTGGAGGAGATGCTACCGTCAGCATCACCATGGCTAACCCACCCCACTCCCAGCCCCACCCCTGCTTGGCAGCCCAGGGCCTGGTTCCTGTCCCCACTCTGGCCAGGTGCTCCCACCGCCGGGTGCTTTCTGCCTGTTCAATGAGGCACCTGCCAGCCAGCTACCCCACATCGGTGGAAGCAAAGCCTCTGCGAGAGGAGAACACGGGGACCTCCCTGGGGCCCACCCACCTCCTGTCTGCTGAACTGTCTGCACCCCAGCATCAGGGGAGGCATGCATCCTGCCCCAAATCCCCGATGACGATGGGAATCCTGCCTTTCCCAGGGCCCCGAGCACAGGCTGGCTAGCCAGTACGAGGAGAAGGTGCGCCCCTGCATCGACCTCATCGACTCCCTGCGGGCCCTGGGCGTGGAGCAGGACCTGGCCCTGCCCGCCATCGCCGTCATCGGGGACCAGAGCTCGGGCAAGAGCTCCGTGCTGGAGGCTCTGTCGGGGGTCGCCCTCCCCAGAGGCAGCGGTAAGCACCTTGGGCCAATTTCTCTCTGCAGCCTGCTGGGTCACCCGCGGGCCACAAGGCATCCCTCGGGGGCTAGCGTCTTCATAGGCAGGCCCTGGAAGGCTTAGGTCTGCAACGCATGGCCTGGGCTGGCAGGTGTGTATGTGGGGGGCTAAGGTCCCTCACGGCCCCTGGGTTCCTGACCCTTTTCTCATCAATAGCTCTTGCTGGGCTTGGGCTGGAGGAGGAGACGATGCTGCCCTTAGAGGACCGGCAGTATAGACATGTGGAATGCTCAGGACTTCACAATAGGAACGCCCAGCCCCAAGCAGCTCAGGGAGGTTCCAGCCTTGAAACCCAAGAATACCCTTGAACCCCGAGAATGCCCTTGAACAGCCTCCTTCAGACGTCCCGACTCTTGCCCTGGCTCTAGCTGCCTTCTCCCCACCGACCCCAAGTGTGAGGGGCTCGGAGGGGGTGGGGCCGAGCTCACTGCTCCACTCATCCATCTGTCCTCGGCCCTCTGCGGCCACCCAGACGAAGGCTGGTCCCGTGGCCAAAGCCCAAGGTGGGACTCCAGCTCAGGTGTCCAGGGAGCCCTCAGACACACAGCCTCAACTCGGGTTTGTGTGGCTTCTAGAGCAACACGAGGGGGGGGACGGTGGCTACGGTCGGCCTGGAGGCTCAGTGACCACAGAGCACAGGGCCCCGGGTCGGGGGTGGGGCGTACAGCTGCAAATGTCTCTTTCCTCGGACCTGTGCCCCTTTGTGCCCGCCCAATCCGAGCCTCTGTCCTTACCCAGCCCTGGAGACGGACCAAAACTTCAGACGAGGACTCCTGGGACATTGGGGCAGCTCTCTGGGGACAGGGGGAAAGGGCACCTGCAAACCCTCCTTCAAGGGACTTAGCCTGTCGGGGACACTGTCTCAGGGATCGTGACCAGGTGCCCGCTCGTGCTGAAGCTGAAGAGGCAGCTGCAGGAGAGCGCGTGGAAGGGTCGGGTCATCTACGGCACCAGGGAGGTCCAGCTCCAGGACCCCTCCCAGGTGGAGAAGGAGATCCTCAAAGGTAGGAGGCCGGGCTTTCTGCAGGGGTGGCTCTCGGGGCGCTCCCGTGCGGTCCCGTCCCCTTCTCCGCCTCCCGGCCATCGGGCCTCTTCCTCCCAGGCTCTTCCGTGCTCCGGTCCTCCTGCCTCCCACGCTGCCCCTCCTCTGGGCAGTGCCGCCCACAGGACACACACACCCCCACTCTCCCGGTCACCACTGTCCTGAGCCACCGCCCTGCAGATTACTAAAGCTGATTTGGAACGCGGAGGGGCTCCGTGCGACTGGTCACAAACACGGCCTCTCCCTGTGACTTCCCGGGCTCAGATCCCCCAGAACCCCAATTGCAGGCCTCAGATGGCTCAGTAGAGGGACCGCCTCTAGAACGGAGAAGTCCGGCCCCCCCCACCCCGTTCTCGGGCCCCGCCTGCCGCCCCGCGGAGGGAGAAGGCTTCTCCAGCCCTGATGCTCCAGGACTCGCTCTCTGTTCCAGGGCGGCCCCGCGGCTCATTCCAGGAGGCGGGGGAGGAAGGGAGGAGGTATGGAGCCCACACTGAGGAGCAAGGCCAGGTGATGCGGAAGCATCACTCTTATGTCTCCATGCTTCCCCTTAGCCAGCGACCAGTGCCCTCTGTGTCCTCGTCCGTGGCACATGTGTGTCGTGACATTTGCCGTCACGCCCGCCCCTCCCCCTGCTCCAGACCGTCCCAGCTTCCTCTCATTTCCGGGTTTCCCTCGGCGGTCCAGCCCCTGGGCCCTCACCTGGTCTGCAGCAGCCAGTAGTCTGGGGGGCTCGTGGGCACTGCAGAGTCTCAGGGAGACACCCCAGACCTGCCCGGCCGGAACCTGGACTTGAACCGGGCTCCGCAATGCGTCCTACGTGCCCAGAGTGCGAGGAACCACGCTTGGAGCTGGGCCGGCTACGTGACTCGGGCGCTCTGCACCGAGTCAGACCCCAAGACCTACCCCCATTCAAAATTACTAAGAATCTCAAGACCGTGAAAGCAGATTAGTAAACCAGGCGGGGGTCCCTCCGAACCATGGGGCTCCCCGTGAGGGCTTGGGCCCCACGTGCATGAAGCAGGTCGTGGCTCTGAGACGTGCACGAGGCATCTGAGTCGGCCCCTGTTCTGGTTGTGGCGCCAACAGCCTGCAGGAAGGCTGGCTTTCTTCTAGCTCACCCCCGGGGTGCTCCCAGGAAGGGGCGCGATCCCCAGGACTTACCTGGTGGCCCCTGTCTGTTCGAGGGCATCTGGACATCTGGGTGATGGGCAAGCGAGGACATGCACAGCCCGGCAGCCGGAGAGTGACAGTGGAAGTCGGGGGCGGGGGGGAGACTGTCTCAGCTCTGCCCACACGTCCTCCTCCCGGCCGCGAGGTTTGCTCTGCGCCGCTCTCTGTCCACACCCGCACGTCTGTTCTTCCTCCCCGCACCAGTCCTGGCCTGCGGAGGGGACGGGAGCTCCGTGTCGATGGCTGCCTTTATGGGCACCTTCAGACCCCCGACCCAAGGACCCCGTCCGTCCGTTGGCCACCCTCTAGGAGGACAGAGACCGCCCTGCTGCACCAGCAGAGCTTGAGCCCAGCTCAAAACAGAAAGTTTCTCCTGTCTTTGAACCCTGTGGCCCAGTGGAGATACTTGGTGTCCTCAGGACAGGGCGGCCAGCTTCCCGCAGAGTGAGCCACGCGGGAGAAAGCAGGCGCCGGCCGCGGCGTTTCCTTCCTGCTGGTCACACACAGTCACTCCCACCATCTCTGTCCTTGGACCGAGGTCCCTACGTCCGGCCCCCGCACAGGGGCTCACCTTCGGGAGGGAAGGGGGTGGAAGAATTTGCGGCTGTATTTGAAGCCGCTATAACACGCACTGGAAAATACTAAAAAGCACGAAGGGAACAGAACCCTTTCGTAATCATCGTGAGCGCATGGTATGTCACCCCCTCCCCGGGGCAGGGGTGAGGGTGTTCAGTGGCCCCCCAGGTGGCCTCAGAGACTTCTCCTCGGGCCTCTGTGAAGTGTTTCCTAAGCACCAGGGGCTCTTGGCTTTTCCTGGGAGGGGTCGTTAATCTGGACTCGGTTTGCCCCCTGCCTCGGCCTCCGCAGCCCAGAACACCTTAGCCGGGGACGGAGTCAGCATCAGCCATGAGCTCATCAGCGTGGACATCATCTCCCCCGAGGTTCCGGACCTGACCCTCATCGACCTCCCCGGCATCACCAGGGTGCCTGTGGGAAACCAGCCCCAGGACATCGGGCTGCAGGTGAGCTTTTCTGGGACTTGGGAACGGGCCCAGCTGGAGACAGGAAGACTTCCTGGTCTGGGCGGGCGGGCCCGGGGGCTCTGGAGCGCCACCACCCTGGCCCTGGTCTCCGGCCCTGGTCCCCAGCTCTGGGACTCTGGCTCCGGGCGGTTGGGGAGGAGACCAGGGGAACAGTGCGCAGGGCACGGAGCAGAGGCTGTCGCTCCCCAAGGCTCTCTGGTGGCTCCAGGTCCTTCAGCATGAAAGTTCCCCGCATCCAATGTGCTCCGGCCACAGGAGCTCATGGGCCACATCTGTCACTGTGCCCCGTTCCTCCCCTGCTCCAGCCGCACCCGAGCCCTCGACAGTCCTCAAGCCCTCCAGCTTTGTACCTTCTCCTCCCTCTCTCTGAAATGCTCCCCCTGCCCAGATTTCCATGAGGCGCCTTCTCCCGCTTCCTCCAGAGCTCTCCCAAAGGCCACCTTCACCGGGATTCCCTCCCTGATGCCCAACACCCCGCCCCTGGTCCTTCCACTTCTATTTATCGTCCCTGTTGAGTGT
This sequence comes from Mustela nivalis, assembly GCF_964662115.1. Classification (NCBI taxonomy): domain Eukaryota; kingdom Metazoa; phylum Chordata; class Mammalia; order Carnivora; family Mustelidae; genus Mustela; species Mustela nivalis. The sequence continues at coordinate 4,082,313 of NC_139020.1, read as the reverse complement.
CTGTGTTCCCTCCTGGGACAAAGACCCCCGAGGGACGTCACCGGTGTGTTCATGAACCTCTGCATCCTGGAGTGGACCTCCCGCTGGGGGCGCCCGTCATGTCCATTGCATGAAAACAAGGTGAAGAAGTGTGTTTCCCGTAGTGCTTCCTACCCCGAGCCTCTCTCCCCCCCCCCAAGGGACGTCAGCAGGGCCTGAGACATTTACCGTTGTCACGGCTTGGGAAGGAGGGGCTGTTACCGGCATCCAGTGGGTAGAGACCAGAGACGCAGCAAAATTTATTCTGTAATGCACCGGCTAACAAACACCCCCCGCCCCGGCAAAGAGCTGTGCTGAACTGTCCGAGGTGCTGAGGAGGAGAGCCCCCGAGGTGGGGTGCTCGCTTACAGACCTCGGCAGAACAGGTGCTGCCCTCGGGTGTAGGGGAGGGAATAGAGACCAAGAAGACGATGACTTTTATTTTAACTTAAAGACAATTCATGTTCAATGGGACTCTATTCCATAATGTTATTCTATGACATGAGTTTATGCTATTAACTAGCTTATAGGAGTTGATTGTTAACTTTACTCAGGGAATTTTTCCCACAGTTAGGACCTCACGGAGCCTCCTGGTGTTTGTCATCTTTATTCGATGCCATCACTGAATTGCTTCTACGACGCTAGCCTGCACTTACATGACGCAAGTTTCCCATTTGTGGCTGTGCGGGATTATTTCCTTGCGCAACATAGAATAATTTCATGGGGCATCATAAGAGAAAAAAACTCTGTGTGAATTGCACCCAAATATACAGAATTGTGTTCCTAGGTGTCGACTTTCTCCACGTTGGTTTGTACTGTCTGAGGGGAAAATATTTTTGAAATTCGATACATAAGGCTTGTGCTGCCCACATCTCTCTTTTGCCTATGGATTTCTCTAAATTTGAGTGAGCTAGATTCCTTCTAAGAAGAAACTCCAGAAAAAGACATTGATATTGGGGATGAACACGTGGAGAGATATTATTGACGTCAGATACTATGGTAGAGAGCACTGAGCACCTGCCACTTCGGGCACCGTGGGGGACTCGGCATGGGTACTGAGAGCTCACAAAGGTACCCCCGGACTCCCAGGGCAAACAGGACGCACACCAAACACTGTAAGAGAAGGCAGACTGTCCGAAGCATCACAGGAGAGCCTAGGAGAAGAAGGAGAGTTCTAGTCTGGCTACAGGGACCAGAGAGTTGGCAGGAAAGAAGAAATATCAGTGGGGGGGGGGGATCTGAAGGGGTGTAGGGAATCAGCAGAGAACCCGGTAAAGGCAGATGGCACAAGTTTGTCTGGGGAAGGGGGCTGGCCGCGTCCACGCCCAGAAGAGTAAAAGCCAGGTCATGCTCTTGGAAGTTGGCTTGTCACCAACACACCTGTCTAGCTGGACTGTTGGTTAACCAAAGATAACCTCTTCCTTTGTGTGATTTTTATTTTTCCATCAGATCAAGGCACTCATCAAGAAGTACATTCAGAGGCAGGAGACAATCAACTTGGTGGTGGTCCCCTGCAACGTGGACATCGCCACGACAGAGGCGCTGAGCATGGCTCAGGAGGTGGACCCCAGAGGAGACAGGACCATAGGTAAGATGACAGAACCAAGCTTCCAGAGGACAGGGAGGAAGGGGGAGACTTCTGTATTTAGAAGTTTGCAGAACATAGCCTTATTCCCCGCAGAAGCTCCATGGTCTTAGGACACCTTCACCCACTGCTGATGGCAATCTCCACTCACAGTCAGGGTGACTGGTGTGGCCAGAGCCTGCAGGTCTTCATCCTCTTTCTTCCTGGCCTTCACTGGTATTTGCAAACCCTTCCGGATGGGGGACCAGAACTGCCTTGTCTGCTCTCCCACCGTGGCCCGAAAGGGGGAAATTGACCAGCCCATCAGCTCTGCTGTTCCACAGTTAAAGGTCTTGGAACCTGTTGGCACATGGCAAGGACCTTCATAAGGCCTCAGGGAACATTCTACCGGGCTGATGTTGGGGCATAAGAGTCTGCAGAATTGGTGTTCAAGCAGAAGTCTTTGTGAGGAGCTGGGTTCTCTTCAATATCTTCTAAAAAAAAAAAAAAAAATTCACCCTGGAAGGTGTTACAGGGAACTTGACTTGAGAGCATACACAGTCTGGGTTTGAATCCTTGTTCTAGCACTCAAAGGCTACAGAGCCTTGGGTAGTATATTTAACCTCTCCGATCTCCCTGTCTTCATCCACAAACTGGTCTCACAGTCCTACCTATGCGTTGGTGGTTGGGAGGAGTCCATGAAGAAATATCATATAGCATGGTCCGTAGCTCCAAGCATGTAGTAGTTTCTCAGCAAAGGAGAGCTGCTCTTTTTTTTATTAATAATTCCGTCACTCAACATCACTTCTTCCTCAGTCATCCCGCCTACCAGGGAGATGACCTCCTGAAACTTTGCAGGTCATTTCCTGATGAAACGCATACCTGCTGTGTAATTGCGTTTTCCCTTTCTTCCCAAATAAATGCCTGGTTTTCCAGGAAGGACAGAAATGAATCTTAGGGGCACAGACCTCCGGTATATCATTTCAGTCTGTGCTGGACCCCCCTGGTGCGCTGTTACCTATCGACTTCTGCAAACTTCGCCAACACACCGAGCCAGACAGAACACTCAGCCTTTGGGTCCCTGGTCGTCGTGGCTCCGTGCTCTTTGTCTTCTCTTGATCCTAAGTCAGGAAGGATGCCTCACTGATGGCCACACCAGGTGACATCATCTGTCTCGTAGGGTCAGCTGTCTGGATATCAGTAGGTCTATAGAAGCGGGGGCAGCCGGGAGTCAGTGGGTGAGGACAGAGTTTCAGTTCTGTAAGATGAAGCAAACCGTGGGCAGGGGTGGGAGGCAGGGGGTTCACAATGGTGAGGATAGGGACACCACTGAACTGTCCACTTTAAAGTGGCCCAAACAGTAACTTTTATGTGATGTAGATTTTACCACAATTGTTAAAAATACATGGGTTTTAGAAACAGGAGGAAGCAGCCTGTTTTCATTCGTTCATTATTCTTCTCATTAGCTGCGTGATTCGTGCACACACGAATTATACAAACTTTTCCACGATTTTTTAAAAAGAGAACCGAATGCCTGTCTATATAGTACTTGGGACGGGCGAAAATAGAACAAGGTTGATAACGCCAGCCTGTCCCCCTAACCCGCCCACTGTTCCACGCATGGTGCCCACTTGGCCAAACCCAGCGGGACTCCTGTCGCCACCATGGCACGGAGATGGCATCTGGAAAGTCGCCAACGCCCTCCGTGCTGACACGCTTGCAGTCCCTTCTCTGTCCCCGTCTCCTCCCCCTCAGACCCAGTCCGATGACTGACCACTCCCTCCTTCTCGAAATCTCTCCTTCCTTTGCTGGAACACGGCCCTCTGGCTTCCAGGTCAGCCTCCTTCAGTGGCCACTGGAGGTCACATTCTTAGTCTTGCCTGGTTGTTCCTTCCCTTCTCTGACCTCTGAATGTCGGAAACCCAAAACGTGGTTCTGAGGTCTCCCCTCTATCAACACGTGCTCGTTAGGCAAGCTGACCATGGCTTTGAGTCTCTCTCTGTGCCGGCGACTCCCAGATCTAAATTTGTAACGCTTCCCTTTCCCTGGACTTGACACCTCCACTTGGACGTCCATTGAATGTCTCCAGGGGAACGTGACCAAAAGACAGCTCCCGACACCCCAGCCCTCCAGCTCTGCTCCCTCCCACGGCTTCTTCCCACGCACAGCGCCGCACCTGCCGGCCAAGTTCTAGAGCCAGACCTGAGAGTCACACATGACACCTCCTTCCCCGGCTTCCATGTCTGATTCATCTACAGTCCTGATGACTCTGTCTCCAAAACTAAACCAGGTCTGTCCACTCCTCTCCATCTCTTGCTCACCACTAGACCAGACCCCCATCGTCTCCTGCCCAGATGACTCAACCATCCCCTGACTGGGTCTCCAGACACTCGCCTTGACCCCTACACCCCCCACTGGCCTTTAAGCATGTAAATAAAGTCAGACCCCTCTTCAGCTTTTTCTTTATTGCTTGTATATTTCTAGACTAATCTGGCTTTTACCCACTAGGGGGTGAGGGGATAGTCACAAAATCAGGGACCTGGCAGTCCTGTTCTCGACCCCTTTCTCAATACCTAAAGCAGAGTGCTTAATAGGCATCCTTAAATTCAGTATAAATATGTCATGTACTCAGGAAAGGGTTAATTGAAAAATAAGAAATGCTGATGACCGTGCCTTCTCTATGGCCCAGTAGTTGGGACACAAGACGATCTTCACGAACTAAGGCTGTCGAAGGAGGCGTGAGTGTTTCCTACTTGAGTTCCCGGCTTCAAACAGAGGCCCTGGGTGAGAAGATCGTCTCTCCCCCACAATGGGGCGTTCTCATCGCAAACCTCCCTCGTTCTTATCTTCCTGCTTTCTCGGACTCCAGCTCCGCGTTCTAGGCTTTCCTGAGTGACCGCTGGCTCCCAGGAGGGGCCTTCACAGTGCTGCCGCCTCTCCCGGTGGAGGGTCCGCTCCTTTCCCGGTGGAAGGTGCCGGCGCAGGTTCAGAGACCTGTCGGCTCCCTTGGGGACCCGGGGGCGCTGTGCACACACAAACCTCTTAGTGAGTGTGGAGGCACGCTCTTGAGGACCACCCTTGGTAATGGGAAGGTCAAACAGAGAGAAATCCCACAAGTCAGATGCCGGAGAATTTTTAGGAAATAAGAAGACAGATGCCCAGATGTCACCCCAGATTAAAAACAAGGACAAAGAGTGGAAGGTGACGTTAGGTATCCCCCTGTGACAGACCAAAAACAAAGTGGCTATTTGAGCAAGTGAAGATGCAGGTAAGAGGCGTGGCGAGGGACTGCGTGAGTGGGGTTTCAGGCCCTGCACGGTCAGAGCTCCAGAAGGCGTCCCGGGTCCAGGCCAAGGCAGCTCCCAGAGCCCGGCGGCAGCCAAGTTCACGGGAGGAGAAAACTGACCCCTTCCGCCGTCTTTGCCTCCCCTCCCCCAGGAATCCTGACCAAACCGGATCTCGTGGACAAGGGTGCGGAACCCATGGTCATGAAAGTGGCTCAGAACCTCACGTACCATCTGCAGAAGGGCTACTTGATGGTGCGGTGCCGGGGCCAGGAGGAGATCACCAACAGGCTGAGCCTGGCCGAGGCAACCAGGAAGGAAACGATGTTCTTCCAGAAACACCCGCACTTCAGGTCAGCTCCCCAGGATCGTCCCAGGACGGCCCTCTGGGAGGGTCGGCTCCGCCTTCCAGGCCAGACGGGGGCCGGCGACCCATCAACGCGGTCAGTGTGTTCACCCCGGGTCTGGGGCGGGGCCCCAGGATCTGTGTTTCCATCACGTTCCTGGGGGCGGCCAGCGTTACCGGTGCAGGGACCGCGCTGTGAACGCCAGGACTCAGGTCCGTGGGGAAGGGAAGTCTTGGACCTGCTTTGTCATCGTGTGTCCGAGCGGAAACCCTTGGGTGCGCGTGGGCAGGGACTCACCTGCTGCGAGAGAAATGCGCAGAGCAGCACTTGAAAAATGGTCTTGTGGCACCAGCTACGGAGCCTCGCCGTGCCCTTAAAATCGGTTGTTCACAGATTGAACACACGCGCATTTGTAAAACCCTGACAACCGTGCCCGTTGCTGCTGCTTAGTGAGCACCATGTGAATGTTTAACTTAACTGTATTGTGGTAAGAACCTAACATGAGATTAACCCTCTGAGCAAATGTCCAGCACACAACACCGTCTTGTTAACTATGGGCACGAGGCTGACCAGCCACCTCCAGAACCTTCTCATCTTGCGTCACTGGAACGTTGTCCCTGGTGATTAGCGAGTCCCGATTTCCCATCCCCCTGCACCTGGCGACCACCACGCCACTCTCTGGTTCTGTGAGTTCAGCCGGTGTAGACAGATCACGCAGGCAGCATCAACGGTTTTTGCCCTTCTGGAACCGGCTTGTTTCGATCAGCGTGACGTCCTCAACATTCCTCTGTAGGGGAACGGGTGTCAGAACGCCTTTTTTTTTTTTTTTTTTTTTTAAGATTTTATTTATGTATTTGACAGAGATCACAAGCAGGCAGAGAGGCAGGCAGGGAGAGAGGAGGAAGCAGGCTCCCCGCTGAGCGAGAGCCCGATGCTGGGCTTGATCCCAGGACGGCTTGATCCCAGGACCCTGAGACCATGACCCGAGCCAAAGGCAGAGGGTTAACCCCCTGAGCCCCCCAGGCGCCCCAGGCTGCCCTTCTCTTTAAAAGCCGAACCATATTCCTTTGTGCACCTTGTCTTCATCCGTTCGTCTAGCCGTGGACACTAGCTCGTTCCCACGTCTGTCGAACGAGCCACAGCGCGCGTGGGAACGCTAACGTCTCTTTCCGGACTTCAGTTCTTGTGCTAAATGCCCAGAACTGCGATTGCTGGACCGTACGGCAGTTTCATATTACAATGTCTTCCCGCCAGCAGTGCACGAGGGCTCACGCGCCTCCACCTCCTTGCCGACACTCGTGGGGTCTGGGGTGTGCAGTGCTGTGTCATTGTGCTTCTGATTTGTGTTCCCCAGATGCCGGTGGCTACGAGCTTTTTCTCACGTACCTGTTTGCCCTTGGTGTGTCTTCTCAGAAGAAATCTCTGTTTGAGAACTGGGCCTGTTTTTAAGTGGGTGGGGTTTTGGTTTGTTTGTTTGTTTTTTAAGATTTTATTTATTTATTTGACAGACAGAGATCACAAGTGGGCAGAGAGAGAGAGAGAGGGAGAAGCAGGCTCCCCACTGAGCAGACAGCCTGATGCGGGGCTCGATCCCAGGACCGTGAGATCATGACCTGAGCCCAAGGCAGAGGCTTTAACCCACTGAGCCCCACAGGTGCCCGGCTTTGTGGGTTTTATTGCTGTCATCATCGTTGACTTGTGGGAGTTCCTTGTATGTTTTGGAAACTGGACCCTTATCAGCTACGTGGCTCACACCTACTTTCCCCACTCCGCAGGCTGCTTTTCCCTTCGCTGGTTGTTTCCATTGCTCTGGAGAAGCTTTGGAGTTGATGTAACCCTATTCGTTTTTGCTGTGGTCGCCTGTGTTTTTGGTGTCATAGCCATAAAATCATTTCCAAGACCAGTATCACAAAGATTTCCTCCTGATGGTTTCTTCCAGGAGTTTATTTTTTTTCCCCAAGATTTTATTTATTTATTTATTTGAGAGACAGAGAGGGAGAGCATGAGAGGGGCGAGAAGCAGAGGGAGAGGGACAAGCGGACTCCCCGCCGAGACGGGGCTGGATCCCACGACCCTGAGATCACGACCTGAGCGGAAACCAAGAGTTTGACGCTCAACCGACGGAGCCACCCAGGCACCCCTTACATTCAAGCCTTTAATCAGACTTTTGTGTAGCAGTGTAAGAGAGGGATGGCTCCAAGTGCACTATTTTTGCACACGGCCGTGGTTCCCCATCATCTTTCGGGGAAGAGACTGCCCCCGTTACATATCCTGGGCCCTCCATCAGAGACCAGCTAATTGCATGTGCATGGGCTTATTTCCCGGCTCACTGTTCCGTTCTGCTGGTCTGTGTGTCTGTCTTTATGCGAGCACCATATTGTGTCAATTACCGTAGCTCCGTACTGCATATTTGAAATCGGGAAGTAGAGCGCCCGCCAGCTTTTTTCTTCTTTATCAAGACTGATTTCACTATTCGGAAATAATTGTTACAAGAAATAAGACACTAGTGTGGGCGAGTCGCTTATCCTCTAGGAAGTTAAGTTTTTTGGTTGTCCTGTAGCTAAGAAGATGACTTACCTGCTGAGTTTGTTGAGATGATAAAAAGAGAAAATAAAGGTAACCTTTTGAGCACCCAGCTTGCTCGAGTTTGGGCTCACCCCATAATTAGGAACTGTCTTTCGAATGCACTGCTTGGCTTTCTTGATGGCCTGTGTCACCCTAGGGAGCTGACACTTAAAGCCCAGAATAGGAAAATGATTATATATGTTATCAACCTTAGAAATAGAAGAGTGAGTTCTTTTTTCCAGCAAAAGTGAATTTATTTTGGAATAACTGAATTGCGATTTGGGACATTGGAGCCAAAGGCAAGCTCAACAAACAAAGGAGAGGAATGTTATCTTACGGAGAAGAGGGAGGGCTTGGATTGTCTGGAACTCAGTCCACTGGAGGAAGGCTAGCGTCCAGGGTGCTGACGGTTTTTTCGTTGGCTGAGTCGCAAGGGTGGTGGGTTGCTTGTGGGAGAGTCAGCTCACATCCTTTCCAGCTGGGGTTCACAGCCGATGTTTCTCTCCCAATGAGGAGTCTTCTGCTAGGTCTGGTCCGGACACCCTGGGTCGTGGTGTGGCACAGGAGCTCCCCCTTCTGGCCTCCCGGCTCCATTGCAGCGAGGTGTCCCCGACCATACGGATAACCAGGGCGCTTCCTGAATGCCCGTGTGTTCTGTCTTGTCTCAGAGCTCTCCTGCAGGAAGGAAAGGCTACGGTGCCCTGTCTGGCGGAAAGACTGACCAAGGAGCTCATCTTGCACATCAATGTGAGTCAACGGGGTTGGGTTGCCTCTTGTAGAAATTACAGCCTACCCAAGTCCCTTGGTCGTGCGACGGCTCAGGGCCCGCACCAGCCGATCGGCAAGTGCATTCTGAAAACCAAATCGCTCATGGTCAGAGGTTCCCAACAGAACTTCCAAAACCTGGAGGCAACAGCTGCGGGCTGTTGAGGCAAATTGTCGAATCCGTCCATCTGGGGAAGCAACAAGAGGAGGAGGAAACGGGTCAGCCAGTTGAGAAGGGTAAAAGGAACCGGCACTGACGTAGCAAATACATCCTTTTGCAAGAGGCTAACACTTCGTCAACCTCGAAAATGAAACAGTCAGTGATTTTTACCAACCTGTCAGACAAAAGCAATGAATTCTTCCGAGCCAGGAAACATTGGTTGGAAGGGGCCAGAGCTTCTCAAGCTGCGTGCACAAGTCACCCGGAATCTGATTTCAACTCAGATTCCTGGGTCCCCATCCAAGTTTCTGAGTCGGTAGATCTAGGGGGTGGGGCACAATGAATCTGGCCTTCTAACTTCCCGGGTGGTCAGGGAACATACACAGAGGAGCCCTGCTAGTCCAGAAACTGCCCGCAAGCCCCCACACACCCTCCTTCCAGGCCGCAGCGATCCCCAGAGGTGGAGGGCGCAGAACGGCGCCCGGCCCCCAGACAGCCCTCCTGGCGCCTCTCCAGGCCCTTCCTTCTCCCCCTCCTTCCTTCTCATCGGCATCGCTGACTGGCTAGGGCTCCTCCCAGCCCGACACTGATATCCAAGACGTCTCCTCTACCGTAGCCCCGTTTATCCGCTTATAACACCCAAATGAATCACCAGCAGAACATTTTACTAAAGAAAACTTACATTATACGCAAGTGTACTTGTTCCCTAAAACTTTTTCTTAAAGATTGTATTTATTAATTTGGAGAGAGACAGAGCACGCAGGGGGAGGGGCAGAGGGCGAGGGAGAGAGAGAATCCCAAGCAGACTCCCCGCTGAGCACAGAGCCCAGCCTGGGACTCGATCTCGTGACTTGAACCAAAACCAAGAGTTGGATGCCTTTTTTTTTTTTTTAAGATTTCATTTATTTATTTGACAGAGAGAGATGACAAGCAGGCAGAGAGGCAGACATAGAGAGAGAGGGAAGCAGGCTTCCTGCTGAACAGAGAGCCCAATGCAGGGCTTGATCCCAGGACCCTGAGACCATGACCTGAGCCAAAGGCAGAGGCTTAACCCCCTGAGACACCCAGGTGCCCCAAGAGTTGGATGCTTAATTGCCTGGGCCACCCGGGCACGCTTACTTATTCTCTAAATACAGAGCACCACCCAAGCCCAACCTGGCCGTGCCCCGATTCCTCCCTAGTCCAACGACCTCAACAAAACGGCAAATTCCTGCACGCCACGGTTCAGGCCGTAGGCGCACTCATTGCCCGCACAGCCATGCCTGGGTCCTCGACGGGTGTCCGTGTTCACAAGCTTCACACAGTGACAGGAATTCCAGATCCCCCTCAAGAGCTTTCACAGGGGACTGTGTGTCTAAGAAACCTGTCGGCCAGTGTCACCAGCGGTGGGATTCATTGCCGGCTCTTTGTTCAGAAATCACTCCCGCTGCTAGAGGAGCAAATACGGGAGAGCCACCAGAGGGCCACCGAGGAGCTGCACCAGTGCGGAGACGACACCCCCAGCAACGAGACCGACAGGATGTTCTTCCTGATCGACGTGAGCATGACCCGGGCTCCACGGGACACTCGGCACAGAACCGGGCCACCGTGTCACCAGACCCCCGGAGAGAGCCACACGCTCCCCGGTGGCCCGTCCCCCGATAGTGGCCTCCCATACGTCCCTGCCTGTGGCCTGCTGGGAGCCCTGTTTTGTCAGGGAGCTGCTCACCTTTCCCCCCACCCCGGGGTCTAGGGAGGTCCGGTGGCTGCCCGGCTCCCCCCACCACCACCACCTGCTGCCCCAGGGAAGCCCCCGGTTCTTTAGTGGCATTACAGCACAGCCTGATGACTTTGTCTCATTTTAGAAAATCAAGATGTTTAATCAGGACATTGAGAAGCTAACAGAGGGAGAAGAAGTCGTCAAGGAGAAAGAGACCCGCTTATTTAACAAAATCCGGGAGGAGTTTGAGAACTGGGTGCTCGTGCTCACAGCCAATACCCAAAAAGGTAAGTCCTGGGACAAAGCTCTCCCTAAACACGGGACCAGAGGCTGCTTGTGGCTCAGAGGAAGCGCGCAAACAGCCGAACACGCCACACGAGACACCAGGGGCTCCTCGGCCCTCCGTGGGCGCACTGCCCCCACCGGACACAACTCCAGCACCGCCAACCTTCTTGCTTCTTTGCTTTGAGACTAGACAGTTCTGCTCACCTCCTGAGCCTTCCTCTCCTCGCCCCTAATGCAGAGGTCAGTGGTTTGATAAGAACCACTTGCTCTGCTTGGGGAAGTTCCGACGTCCCTTCTGCTAGAGCCCAGATGCCTGCAGGGTGTGTGTGTGTGTGTGTGTGTGTGTGTGTGTGCGCGCGCACGTGCACGCGTGTGTGTGCGTCTGGCACTTGGAAAAAAATACCACTGTTCACGTCCTTGGTGGGATTCCTCCAACTGTCGTCTGGACGTGTTCTTGGGAGATCTGTGAATCCTATAATAATATTTAAGTTTCTGTTTTCATGGTACGAATCTGGTACCTTCTACCAGTTACGAACACTAAACTCGTCTCTCAGGCTGAGGACTCTCAACTAAAACACGTTTCCATACGATAACAATTTTGTTTCTTAAAAGCCAGTTTTCCTTCAGCTGGTATTATCAGACCATAATTATTTTTTTCATTATAAAAAAACTCCATTTAGGAATATTGCCTTAGGACGGAGTGGGTAAGCAAGACTCCAAGAAAAAGATGTTTCTATTTTTTTTTTTTAAGATTTTATTATTTTATTTATTTGTCAGGGAGAGGGGGAGAGAGAGCCAGCGAGCACAGGCAGACAGAGAGGCAGCAGAGGCAGAGGGGGAAGCAGGCTCCCGGACCAGCAAGGAGCCCGATGTGGGAGTCGATCCCAGGACCCTGGGATCATGGCCTGAGCTGAAGGCAGCCGCTTAATCAACTGAGCCACCCAGGTGTCCTTGTTTCTATTTTTTAAATGGTGGTTTGTTTGATCCTGCAGTTAAAAATATTATTCACGAAAAAGTCTCAATATACGAGAAGCAGTATCGCGGCAAGGAGCTTCTCGGCTTTGTCAACTACAAGACGTTCCAGACCATAGTGCACCAGTACCTAGAACAGCTGGTCGACCCCGCGCTCGCCCTGCTCCAGAAGGCTGTTGGTGAGGAGCTCTCCTGAGTGCCCTTCGCACGGTCCGCCCAGCCCTGTGCCGTCTGGAACGCTCAGTGCCCCGGAGGGAGGGGTCGGGGTGCAACTATCAAACCCAGCGGCAAGACCTTCCTTGACCACTTAGCGGGGAAGACGAGAGTCGGGGGAGCGTTCTCTGGTCACCCCCTACCCCCTCCACGCAGCCACGTGGGGTATGGTCGGATGCTGGTCCTGGAGAGAACACACTCCATCCGAGCACGGGAAATGGACAGGACCTGGGCAGGGCGGTGGCGGTTTTGTGTCTCCGTGGGACAACGTACGGTCCCTCCTCCTCTCGTGGTTTGTAGGTCTGGGGAGCACAAGGTTGGAACGGGGCCCCTGTAGCGTGATTTCTCCTTCCCTGCGTCTCTAACCCGTGTTACTCCCGCTTGCAATTTATGGCTGCCTTGTTCTTTCTCGGGTCAGAAATCATCCGGCAAACGTTCTCCGACACAGCCAAGAAGCATTTTAGTGGATTTTCCAACCTTAATCAAAGAGCCCAGGTAAGCACCCACAGTCTACGAGCGAGTCACCTGTACTGGCTCTTTTGTCGGGGTCTGACCTTTGAAAGAAGCAGGATATTTACTGTCGTAAATGTCGCTGGCGGCGGGGAGTCTGCACTCGCTGGGAGGGACAGAACAAAGCGTCCGGCCGAGTTCCCGTGTCTGCGGGAGACGAGCGCAGGCCGCAGGCTCGGGGCTGGTGCTCTGAACATACCCGGTGACTGACCGCTTCTTTGAACCTCATTCCACTACAAAGGACAGGATCGTCCATTAATCCTACTCCAAAATCTTTCTAAGTTGGACTTAAAAATATTGTCGCAGCTGTGTGGGTTTCTACGGAAACAGCTCTGACGCCCCTCTCAGGGACGGGAAGCAGGGGTGCTCCAGCTCCCCACCCCCACCCCCGGGCTCTAGATGAAAACCTTCTTGTGCTCAGGGCTGAGCCAGTGGGACTGAATCTCATTCCGCAGCTCAAGTGAGCAGGAAAGAGAATTTTTGCACCATTTTCCCGTAGCAGCTGGATGTCTGCTTTCACACCATTGGCCAGCTGGGGAAAGCGCTGTCTGACTTCAGACCTCTCCAGCTCTCCCAGGGGCTGTGTCTGAGGCCTTGGGTGCCTCCCCAGGGGATGGGGGGCAGGCCTGGTCCTGGGCCGCCATTTCTCCAGGACAGCAGCTTGTCCTTCCGAGGTCTCAGCGGTTGGCCCCCTGCCCCCACCCCATGCTCCTGACCCCAAGAAGGGGCTCTTCTGCACCAGGTCACCCTTCCCTTCCTGGAATACCTCTGACGGCTGATGCGACGCAGGAGTCGCAGGATTCCTGGAAAACACAGATGTCCAGGCGGTACCTCGATGTGTTCATTTGTGCAGATTCATTCTCAAAGGCGTGGATTCAAGCCAGTTAGAGAGACCAGAGGGATGGAGGTAGAATTACAGAGTACACACCATCGAGGAGGCAGGCAGATGGTCACGTGGGAGCGAAGGGAGGTCAGGGCAGAGGGGAGCACCGGCGCGGAGCGGCGGGTGGGACCCTGCAAGGGCAGAGAGACAGGATGTAAGAGGACATCGTGGCGCGGGGCAGGGAGCCTCCCTAGAGTCGCATGTAAAATCGCAGGCCTCTGACCTAAAATTATGTTTAATACCATCTCAACAGAATAATACTTGATACGATGTTTAAATCAACCAAGGGGTGGGGTGCCTGGGGGGCTCAGTGGGTTAAGGCCTCTCCCTTTGACTCGGGTCCTGATCTCAGGGTCCTGGGATCGAGCCCCCCATCATGCTCTCTGCTCCGCATGGAGCCTGCTTCCCCCTCTCTCTCTGCCTGCCTCTCTGCCTGCTTGTGATCTCTGTCTGTCAAATAAATAAATAAAATCTTTAAGAAAAAGAAAAAAAAACAACCAAGGGGAGCCAAGAAGTCATGTGCTTTCTCTTCTCCAACCAGAACAAGATTGAAGACTTAAAAACGAGACAAGCAGAAATAGCGGAAAATCTGATCCGGCTTCAGTTCCGAATGGAGCAGCTGGTGTACTGCCAAGACGAGATTTACAGCGTGGTTCTGAACCAAGTCCGGCAAGAGGTTTTCAACCCAATGGGAAAGCCCATGCAGAATCATGAGATGAAAATGTCTTTCTCAAAAGATACGTCTTCGATGTCGTCCATCACTGAAATTGGGGTGCACCTGAATGCATATTTCTGGGTGAGCATGTGGGCTGGGGCAGGGATCTTTGCCCCGCAGACCCCGGGCATTCTGATTGAAGCTGCTTCGCAGGGTGGGGGCCCCTGCCGGGTATGCAGCCCCTTCCGCAGGGATAACTGTCCACGTATTATCTCATTTATAGTCAAAACCCTGGTGTTATCAAATAGTTGCAACCCTATCTAGGGACTTTCCACTAATTCGGGAATTGGGGAATCAGGTTTGTAATGGGACACGGCACGCACTCAAAACGCATTCCAAGGGCAAAGTTCTTTCTATTTTATGCGATGCATGAATCCCCAAATTGCTAGCATCAGAATACAGCGAGATACGATCAGCACTAACTTTTCTAGTCAGCATGTAGCTCTCCCTGATGTTCAGAAGGCACTCGGGTCTCCAATGGCCTCAGACTCACCAGCAGCACAAAACTGGAATGAAAATTCCTTCACTTAGATTCTGTGACCCGAGTACCCCCGGAGTTTCCAGACCTCCGTCCATGGACAGAAATGTGCAGTGCATAGAAAGGAAGAAAGCTCTTAACCTGCAAAGGAGCCCAACTCCTAAAGCCCTTTCTTTCTTTATCTTTAAGATTTATTTGTTTTAGAGAGAAAGAGCAAATTCCGGGGGAGGAGAAGGAGCGGGGGGAAGGGAGAGAGAAGCAGACTCCGCACTGAGCAGGGAACCTGATGCGGGGCTCGGTCTCATGACCCTGAGATCATGACTGGAGCTGAAATCAATAGTCAGACCCTACCTGACTGAGCCACCCACGTGCCACCCTTCCTGAAGCCTTTTCTGAATCAGCGTAGAAAGGAGTTACGCAGATGTGAAGTCCAGCTGCCCGCAAACTTGTTCCTACCCATGCAGACAGGGACTGAGGTGGCCGCTAACACAGGTCTCTGTCTGCTCCCACAGGGGACCGGGGGATCGCAGGGCCTGGAGGTCTCTCTGGGGAGGTGGAGTCAGGATGAGGCTGGAGGAGGAAAGAGGCAGAGCTCCCAGGAAGGCGGGCATGTCCAGAAGTGTGCTCCAGGTTCCCGCTAGCCTGCCAGTGGGTTCTTAGTACTGTGGGAGCACCTGCCTGGTCGTGGAACTCAGGCAGCCCATCTAGAACCTTCCCAGGTCTCAAAGCTGATCATGGCAATGGGGTGCCCCCGGACCTATCGAGGCAATCACCCACAGGTCCAAGAACCCCAAGGCTTTGCTGCCACCACAGGCGGAGACCCTCCCGCTCACCGTCTTTATCCCTTCTTCTAGGAAACCAGCAAACGTCTGGCCAACCAGATCCCATTCATAATTCAGTATTTCATACTCCAGGAGAACGGCAGTTGCCTCCAGAAAGCCATGATGCAGGTCCTACAGGAGAGGGAGAACTACTCCTGGCTGCTTCAAGAGCAGAGCGACATCGCTGCCAAGAGGAGGTTCCTTAAGGATAAAATTTACCGGCTGTCTCAGGCGCAGCGCACGCTCTATAATTTCTACGGTTAAAGGGGGCGCGTCTGTGGAGGGGCACGATGCTTCCGGATTTTCTCTTCTGTGCATTCACCTTAAGGAGCGGCGAGAGGTGGCCTCTTACTTGGAACCAAGCTTTTCTGCTGCCCCCTGTGTCCGCCTTCTCTGTACTGCGCTTGCGCTCAGCCCAGAGTTTGTATCTAAAGTTCGCACTCACTCGGGGCTGTCACCTCCGCCAGGAGGTCCTCTCTGATCTCCCCAAAGAGGTGGCTCTCCAGTCCTTGAGCCCCACAGCCCCTGGTCACAGCGTTGTCAACTATTGCTCTCTTTCTTTGTTAGGTTGTAGAGCCCCAGAGGGGGGAGGTCAGGATCCTATTCTTCCGTATTTCCAGAATCTTGAATGGCACCGGCTACACGCTAGTCCCTTAATACACGATCTGTCACTGAACACGTCAATGAGGACGCCTCCCGGGTGCTATGGCTTTAATCAAGACTTGGATGGTTTCAGAAGGTGTCCCTTGGCTGGCCGCTCTCAGAGCAATTCAGCCATGCCACCTGCTTCCCGGGGTTGACTGTAGCCGTGTTTCCAGCCCCCCAAGGGAAAGGAGCTCGAATGATACCAATTCTAATGTGGTTTCCTGGCTCCAGGGAGCCCCCGTGTGAAGTCTTAAAGAGAAGGTTAGTAAGGAGAAACACTTTTTAAAGAGTGTATTTGTTTATTTGACACAGAGAGAGAGAAAGAGAAAGCACAAGCAGCATGGGCAGGAGAGGGAGACACAGACTCCCCACTGAGCCAGGAGCCCAGTGCGGGGCTCGATCCCAGGATGCTGGGATCATAACCTGAGCCAAAGGCAGACACTTAACTGACTGAGCCACCTGGCGCCTCAGAAAATATATATATATATATATATATATATTTTTTTTTTTTAATGCAGAGATTTATACCAGTGGTCATCTCTAGGTTGGAGGATTGTGGCTAATTTTATTTTGTCCGTCATGCTAGGCAATACCTACTTCAGAGGAATTTTAGGAGGGTCAAGGGTAACCATTTCTGCAAAACACCTGTCCCAAAGCAGGTGTTCAAAAATGCCAGCAATTCCTCCCTCCCCATCCGACCCCTCTTCCTTCCTTCCTTCCTCTCTAGGTCCGTAGAGCACCCCTCAGCTTCTGAAACCCCTGCAACCCACTCTATCTCCCTGTCCTTTGATACCCTGCGAGGCAGCTGCTCTAAGGTGGTAGAGGAGCCCGACCTCATTGTTTTGCACACACACGCCCCGTGGTCCCAGCACCCTTGGTGGAAGGGACCATCCTTCTTCCCCCACTGGTCTTAGCACCCTAGTCAAACATCATCCGGCTGTACGCGGAAGTGTTTATTTCTGGGCTTTCTGTTCAAGTCCGCTGGTCTGTGTCTGACTTTAGGCCAATACCACCGTGTTTTGGTAACAGTAGCTTTGCAGTCAGTTTAGAAATCAGGAAGCGGGGGTCCTTAACTTCCTCTTTCTTTCTCAGGATGGTTTTGCCCACTTCGAGGTAGCTTGAGATTGTACATGAATCGTGAATCTTGGGGTGGTCTTTTCCTCTCTCTACCAAAAATGTCATTGGGATATTGACAGGGACGGTGCTGACTCTGGAGGTCACTTTGGGGGATATCTGCATCTTAACGATATGAAATCTTGCAATCCATGAACACGGGATGTCTTTCCATTTATTTATGTCTTCTTTAACGTCTTTGAGCAATGCTATTATCATTGTCAGCGTATGGGTCTTTCATTTCCGTGATTAGGTTAATCCCCGAATTGTTTATTCTTTTTGATGCTGTTGTAAGCGGAACTGGTTTTCTTCATTTCTTTTCCAGACCACTCATTGTTAGGGTTACAGAAACGCAACGGACTTTCACTCTTCAGTTCATATCTTGGTACTCTCCAGTTTGTGCACTAGTCCTAACAGCTTTTTGGGTTTTTTTGGGGGGGGGGGGTTTGCAGAATATTTGTAGTTTTGCACTTGTAAAGTCATTAAATCTTTGAACCCTCTGTGAACAGAGATCACCGTACTTCTTCCTTTCCAGTCTGGATGTCTTTCATTTTGTCATCTTGCGGGATTCGTCCTCGGACACCATCTTGAAGTGGCAAAGGTAGAGCGTCCCTAGTTTTAAAGAACCTTTGCGCTATTGAAGCTAACCATTATGGAAAGAGCATAGGAAAGAGAAAATATTGATCTTTGTTCTGGCAACCTTTACTTTTCTTTTTTCTTTTGTAATTTGGATTTCCCCCCTCATTTTATGAGTTGGGTCACGTAGCAGCTCTGAGAAGACCCACGGCTCCTGTTCCCTTGTTTATGTCCTTCTTACCTTTAAATTGTAAACGCCGTTGTGAAAGTAAAGTCTGAGAAAAAGCAAGTCTGATCATTAATATTTGTTCCATTAATTGCATGTTCAAAGCTTCCCCATTTCACACATATGTGCACACGCCTGCACACGTGCACGCACACAGAGCCTTGGCCGAAGCCGCTCATTTGCCACCTTGGGACTGACCCCAAGCCCAGGTGTGAGCACGCAGGGAATGCGCCCAGGCTTGGTGTCGCCGGGTCCTGGAGCTGCCGCGGCAAAGTACCGCGAGCTGTATGGCTTCCACGGGTGAAGTCTGTTCTCGCACACTCTGGAGGCTGGATGTCTGATGTCAAGGCACAGGCAGGGTTGGAGCCTTCTGGGGAGGAGGGAGAAGGTGTCCAGCCTGCCCCCCAGCTGCAGCTGTCCTGGGCAGTCTGAGCCTGGCAGCTGCGTCTCCCAGTCCCTGCCCTGTCCTTGCGGGTCTTCAACGGCCTTCTCTGTGTCTCTCAGGCCCAGGTCAGTCTCCTTTCTCATCTAGAGAACCCAGTCATCAGGCTGAATCAGGATGACCTCATCTTGGGATCCATAACTTAATGACATCGATAGAGATGCTACTTGCAGATGAGCTCAGGTTCCCAGGCTCCTGGGCTTAGCACAGGAACACAGTTCTGGGGGGCCCACAATGGGGAGCACAGCACCCGGCTTCCCAGTTGGGTGCAGAACGGGCCCGTTCCCATGAGAATAAGCACCCCCTCCTCTCCGCAGCTGAACACCACCCGAGGGTGCTCCCCTCACATCACCGACACCTGTGGCCCACCAGCAGGGTGCTGAGCCATGTGGTCCCTGGGGCCCCACCATCCCCGGGGCCTTCAAGCCCCCGCCAGACCCTCTGCACCCACCGACAGGTGAGGAGAGAGGGGATAGGGGATCGGCAGGGAGGTTCCCGGGGGCCCAGGAGGTCGCTCCCTCCCGCGTTCAAGAGCAGGTCTTGGGCTGGCCTGCACCCAACTGCAAGGCAGACTGGGAAACGTAGTCCAGCGAGGCAGACAGAGGAAGGGGAGCCGGTTTGGGGTGTCACCACACTGGTCCCCACACCCACCAGGAGCATTCCTGGAACCAGACATGGGAGAAAAAGATGTGTTCCCTGCTCTTGTTTCTTCCACCTGGGTCGCTGACTCTTGCACACACAGGCACACATATGCACACAACGGTTTCCTCCCCTGCGGCTCCCGTGGGGCTGGGTTTTTACTCCTCACGAGTGCAGAAGGAAGACCAGCCAAATGGGAAGCAAAGCTATTCAGTCAGACTACTACAGGGAGGTCAGCCGCCATCACCGAGCTCCTGGCAGAGCCTCCCAGGCAGGGAGGGGAGCAGCCAGGCTTCATGGGGGGAAACACGGAGGCTCCCCGCGAGCCTGGAGGGGGCTGTGGCTCGGGGAGGCTGGGCCCGGCTAACTAGAAGCAGACATCCCATGTGACTGTGTCGAGGTGTACTCTCGGCTTTCTCTGGTTGGTCTGAAAGCAGGAACAGGGACCAAAAAATTAGGGAATCTATCAGTTATTAAGCAAACCCTGGTCATTGGGGGCTAATGGTTATGAAGATTATTGTTCAGCTTTCTGGACTGTTGGCAGAGAGCCTGCAGATTTCCTACATCCGACTTACAGCAGGCGGCTCCCTGGGCTGGTCAGGTTCTGGGCAGGGGCTGCAGGAGCACCGCGTTTACAGACGGTCTGGCCACCGTGGGAGTCCGGCCAGTCTCTCCCAGCTTCCCTTACCCTGTGACACCTTCCCTTCTCCAGGACTTCCCGTCTTGTTTCTACCCTGTGAGACCCTAGGATGCCCCTTTCGGCATGCACAGCGACACAGTCAGATGGTAATCTATCACTATGTAACAAAGTATCCCAAGCTCTAGCCCCCCAAATTTCCTGTCTTGGTGTCTTGGGATCAGGGACTCATGTGTTCTTCAGCGGGTGCCACTGACTCCCGGTGGTGTCTCAGGGAGCCAGTCCAGGGGCAGGCCAGGCGCCTGCTCTCTTAGCCGGAGGCTCGGCGGCAGGAGGACCGACCTCGTGATGGGCTGAAGAACGGCCCCCCAGGTAGCCGGGCCCTAATCCCTGGCACCTGTGACTGAGCAGAACCGCGTACAGTCTCTGCGCAGGAGCGATTCCGTGCTGAGGCTCCATTTTACCTTCCGGCTAATGAACTCTTGAACTGGGTCGGAATCCAGAATCGTTTTACAAGGGGCTGATCATAAGATCCAGCAAAACGACTGGCATTCGGCCACAGACTGATGATATGAACTCTAGGAAGACGAAGAGTTAATGAGTGCAGCCAGGGATACGTTTGTTTGAAGACAGGGAGAAAAGAATCCTTCAGCTGGTGATCGAAAGAGGCTCAGCCAGTCAGCACTGAATTCATGGGGTTTTTTCTTCCTTTCCTGAATCATGTGACTGCCTCCTTCTTCTTTCTCATAAAGCCCCCTTGCTTTCCCTACCCAAGCCAGACACTTTTCTGGTTACTCTGGAATATGCACTCCCAGAGTCGCAATTCAGCCGGACACTTTTCTGGTTACTCTGGAATATGCACTCCCAGAGTCGCAATTCGGAGGCCCCAAATGAAGGCCCTTGCCTTCTCCGAGCTTTGCCCTTCTTCCTCAGGTAGCAGCTACTGTGTTCATTTTTTTAAAAATACTTTGTTTCTTTATACACCTTGAGCAGGTGGAGGGGCAGAGGGAGAGAGAGAGAATCTCAAGCAGACACCATGCTGAGTGCAGAGCTGGACATGGGCTCGAACTTATGACTCTGAGATCATGACCTGAGCTGAAATCAAGAGTCAGAGGCTCAATCAACTGAGCCACCCAGCCGCCCCAGAAGGCGCGGGGGGGGGGGGCAGCTACTTGAAGTGGAGAAAGGGTCTCTACGGGTCTGAGGAAGCTACAGACCTTGAGATGGGGAGAGGACCCCGAATTATCCAGGTGGGCGCCAGATGCCATCCCAGGTGTCCTCATGAGAGGGAGAAGGAGCAAGAGGGGCTACAGGGAAGTCAGCGCAAAGAAGGAGCCGATGGGAAGATGCTGGCTTTGGAGAAGGAGGAAGGAGCCCCAAGCCAAGACAGGCAAGGAACGCAGCTCTCGAAGCTGGATAAGGTGAAGAGAAGCGCTCTGTCCAGAGTTAGGGGAGCACAGCGCAGTCAGGGGAGCTTCAGCCCCTGGGAAACTGACCCTGGGCTTCTGACTTCAAAACTAGGAGAGTAAGTGTCTGTTGTTTTAAGCCACCGAGTTTGTGGCAATTTGTTACCATAACTGCGAGAAACCAACACGGCCCCCAAGCTCCCTCGCCTGTCTGCGGGTGGCTGTGGCCAGAGACGTGGGTTCCTTGCCACATCACATGTCGGTCCATTGGCAAAACACGGCAGCCCAAATGCAAGGGCTCTGGGGTTATCAGGATCGGGATGGCATTTGGTCCGTAGAATTGACTGGGTTTTTCTGAAAGCTGCTCAACCGAGTGGGACGCCAGGCAGTGTGGAAATCTGTTCCCATCATGGTACCTGAACACGGAAGACGTCTTAGAAATGCTTTTTGGAGCAATGAGTGATGACGGGCGGGTGCCTGCAAAGGCGACACAGAGAACAGGAAGGCTCATGAGAACGTGGAAAGGAGCCTCCATCTCTCACGAGTCGGTGATTTGGGGCAAAGAGGTCCACTTCTCTGAGCCTTCCCTTGCTATTTGAGTCTGTCTCTGTTGGAGATCTTCTGTGTAAAGAAATCGGCCCAGTAATACGGCATGAACGCTCCACAGCCAAGGAATGGCACTTTTAATAAAGCTACTGTGTGAGGGCCTCTCCTCTTCCTACACTATAGATGGCCGCCCACTTTCCATAGTAGGCAAGCATCCCACTTTTTTCTTGTTTTCTTTTCTTTTTTTTTTTTTTTTAAGATTTTACTTATTTATTTGACAGAGACACAGTGAGAGAGGGAACACAAGCAGGGGGAGCGGGAGAGGAAGAAGCAGGCTTCTTACTGAGCAGGGAGTCCAATGTGGGACTCCATCCCAGGACCCTGAGATCATGACCTGAGCAGAAGGCAGACGCTTAACTACTGAGCCACCCAGGCATCCCATATAGTATGAAATACTGAGCCCAGCTGCAGGCAAGAGGAGGAAGGAGGCAGCCTGGGTTGGAATTTGAGAACTGGCGGAAAGAAAAGGGAAGGCCCTTGGGAAAAGTCCTGGGAAGGCAGGTCAGAGGGCTCCTACCTCCCGAATCGGAAAAATAAGCTTTCACAAGGTGCCTGGAGAGTCCCCTGAAAATGCAGACTGATTCAGAGTTCGGGGTGGCCCTAGACCCTGCAGGTCTCACCGGCTTCCAGGTGATGTCAACGCCGCTGGCCTCTCCTTTGAGAAGCACGAATCTATGATTCGGGTCTACGGAGGAGAAAACAAAACCGGGCCAAAGGCTCCCTACTCTGGGCTCGCGCTCCGGGCAGCACGCAGGGGACGCTGCGCGGGACCTCGGGCACTGCTCTGCCCTTCCGCCTGGACGCCCCGCGAGCGCCGCCCCCACCAGCCCACACCCCCTCCCAACACTGCTCCCTCCCCGTCCCCGGCCCCGGCAAAACCGCGCCAGGCAGAGCTGGACGTCGGGGAAGAGCCCCGGCCAGAGGGCCTCCAGCCGCCCCCCGTTCCCCCTCCGGCCCCGCCCCTCCCCCTCCGGCCCCGCCCCTCCCCCTCCGGCCCCGCCCCGCCCCCTCCGGCCCCGCCCCCTCCGGGGCACCCGCAGGACCGTTTCCCGGCAGAGGGGACATCCGGGAGGAGCCCGGGTCTGAGAGCCTGGGCCGTCGCCGCCCCTCGTCCGCCCGTCGCCGCCCCTCGTCCTCCGACTCCGCTCGTTTCCCGCCTCCCGGCGCCGCCCCTCCTCCCCGGCCTCGCCCCTCCCCCTCCCGGCGCCGCCCCTCCCCCCCCCCCCCCGGCCTCGCCCCCTCCTCCCCCCGGCCTCGCCCCCTCCTCCCGCTCTCTGACGTCCGGTTCTGCAGTCCGAGAAGCAGGGAAACCGAAACTGAAGCCGAGTTGTCTAGGAAACGCGAGGTCGGGCAGCAGGTGCTTGGGGTAATTCCCCGGGGTCACCAGAGAGCCCTGTCTGCTGGATGACTCCCACCATCATTCATCCGGTAGTTCTTTCTAGAAACATCTATCATGCTGTGGGCCGCGAACTCTGCTAGATCCCTGGGCCTGGTGCTGCCTGCCCTGCGGACAGCCTGGCGGCGTTCACAGAGGTCAAGGCAGTGTGATGAGGCTCCGTGCCATGGTTGGGATGGGAGGGAACCCGGGGCTCTCCGGGAGCCGGTGCCCTAGGTCTGGGGAAGACGGCGGAGCCTGTGGGCTGAGAAAATGCTCGGCGCGCAGGGGTAGGAGGGGGAGCCCCTTGAGCTGGAGGGCTTGTGCGTAGGGAGCAAGGTGTTACCTTGGGGGGGGGGGGCTGAGCCAGGTGAGGCTGGGCGTGGACAGGCCTGGCACACCTTTGGAATATCTTACCTGCTCCCACCCTGCTGTGGGGCCCCCTGCCGCATGGAAGCTGCCCCCCCCCCCCCCCCGCTTCCCTGGGGCGCTGACACCGGTGTGGAGATAGGGAGTCGCGCCTGGGGGCGTGCCTGGCTCTCCATGAACCCCAACGTGGCCGTCCCCGGCGGGTCAGGCCAGGCCCGGCAGGTGAAGAAAGGGTTGGACAAGGTCCAGCGAGACCTGACAGGTCCTGGTAGCTGTGACGGCACTGGCCGCAGTGAGTGGCGTCCCTGGGATTGTGTGCTCCTTCGTTTCCTGTGGATGCTGTGTTTTGGTCAGCTGCCTTTGAACGGGCCCAGGAAACAACAGGAAGAGGGCAGTAGAACCCAGAGCCCCGGGCCAGCTGCACCTTCAGTCTGCACAGCAGACAGCTCACCCACCAACCCCGGTCCTCACCCTGGCATTATTAACTCGTTCCACCTTGTTGTCACATATGCCCCAAGTCCTGTCTGATTTCGTTCATTCCTCAAAGTGTGGCTGGGGAGAGAGCCGTGTGTTTGAAGAAGTACTGTCGTTGGTCGGAGGCACCTCTTGTCTCTTCCGGGGCCTGCTCACACTGTCCCGTGTCCGCGCACTGATGATGGGAAGAGCCTGTGTTCTCCCCCCAGGACCCTAACACAGGGCCCTGCAGAGCAAGGGGACTTCAGCTATATTGTGGGGCCCCCTTCCCTCCCACCAACACTTGCCCTGACCTGGAGCTGAGGCGGGTTCTGGGCTTGTGAGTGGACCGGGAGTGACCCTTCCTAACAGTCTTTGGGGAGCTTGTTGTCTGCAACTCTGAGCTGAGCTAAGGAGCATGGAGGCAGGGGCCCGCCCCTTCCAAAGGGGAATGGTGCTCCCCACCCACAGAGGGTCACCCTTGGGCCTGCTTGTCCTCAATTCCACCTTCCATCCACCTCCATCCTGGAGAAATCAGATGCGCCCGACTCAAAAGAGGACTGGAGGTGGGCCGGGAGGGAGACGCGGGTCTAGTGAAAATTAATAAAGAGAAGCTCACGGAAGTGGATTCCGGATGCTGGGTGGGGAGGCTGATAGCGGAGCCGTGCCACTGGGAGTCGGTGACAGGAATGGTCGTGAATCACAGACCCGGTGGGAGACTGCAGCAGGTGAGAACCATCCGTCACGGCCCCACAGGGAAGGGGGGTGCATCCCCCACCAGCCATCGGCCACCCCTGCAACTCAGCCAGCCAGAAGCCGCCATCGGCCCAATGCTTGCCTTTCTCCAGCAGACTTCTGTTCAAAACCCCCCAACCAGCTGCCTCCATCTTCTCCACAACATAATGTTCCCCTCGTCTGTTCCACTTGCCTGTGGTTTTGCTGTAGCTTGCTTGTCCCAATTTACAATTTTTGTGCTGTTCCCAAATAAACCCATCCTGTGGTGGTGAAATAACTTATTATTATTATTTTTTATTTGTAAGGATAAGAGCTTTCTGCATGGGGAGGGGAAGTTGGCTGGGAGAGCAGTGTTGGGGGGGCAGGTGTGGGTCACTGACGTAGGATGCTTGCGAATCCCTGCAGGTCCCGGAGCGATCCAGAGGAACCGCTGGCAGAATCTAGACCCCCAGTGATTAGTGCACCTGCTCGAAGCCCAGACATTAAGGGACTGCCCAGGTTCACGGCTGCCTTCGGCTCTGGATGGCTCAAGGCTCATAAGGCAGCAGTTCTCAAACTGGCTTCCGAGGCCCCGCACCTGAGTTTCTGATTCCGCAGGTCGTGGCCCCAGAATCTGCATTTCCCTCCAGTTCCCAGGGATGCGAGGGCGCGGCCCGGGGAGGGGCTGGAGCGCAACCGGGGCGCCACGCAGAGGCCGCAGGGGGACCCTGATGGACAGGCACCCGGCGGTCGAGGGGAGGCCGTGCGGGGTGGGCCGTTCGGTTTCGTTTCTGCGCCGCGCGGGCCCCCCTCCCTCGCTTCCAGGGGAGTTTCGTTTCTGGGCGGCGGCGGCGGCGGCGGCGGGGGTGGGGGCGGGCGGGCAGTGAGGGGCGGCGCCTGGCGCTGCATAAAAGCGGAGGGGCTGCCGGGGGCACTCGCGGCTGTGCGGGGACCGGTGAGTGTCGCGCTCCTGCGTCGGGCACCCCTGGGTCCCGGCACCTTCCAGCGAGCTGGGGGAGGGGGTGGTAGGGGTGGAGGGGGATGGCTGCGGAGACCAGCGCCCTGGTGGGGGGGGGGGGGGTTGCAGAAGCTGGTCACGCTGATGGTGCTGATGATGGCCGTGATGGAGGCGCGCGCCGGGCTCGAGCACGCCTGATTCTGCTTCTCGCCAGCAAACAGGTTGCTAAGCCTCCTGATGACTCATCAGAAACGCCCCCCCCCCTCCGCCCCATTGCCACCCGCCCAAACCTGGGGGCTTTTCTGCTGGGGGAGGTGGGCAGGCGGAGGGGATGGCGGCCAAGGGGGTCTCCCAGGGAGCCAGTCAAGGGGTGCGCACTAAGAAAGTTTCACATCCACCGCTGCGGGGCCTGCAAGCCCACCTCAAAGGAGGACCACCGCTTGGATTCTTTTATATTTCCTGCCATTAAACCTCAAAATAAGCGTTTATTTTTGCCAGCAACACTGGGTTTATTGGGGGAATGGCCGAGATCTGCAATCCGGGACACACAGGCTCTGGCCAAAGTGCAGACACGTCCCACCAACAAAAGGACAGGAGCGTTGTTTTCTGGAAGGGGGTTGGGAGGGGCTGTTGGACCCCAGGTCCCCTGGAGAAATGCAAGGGTTTCAGGGTGGTGGCAGGCTCCTGTTGGCCAGGTTGCAGGAGTGGCCGATCTGTTGTAGGAGACGCAGTGAGCCTCCTTCCCGGTCGGGCCGGAATTGATGATTCTCTTCTGTTGGGGTGTGTAATTCACAGTCCTGGGGATGACTGAGGGGGAACGAAGGGTGCAGACCCCTTCTGACCTCCCACTACTTAAGTGAGATGTTAATTTTGTTACGTTTTACATTGCTAAGGAGTGCAAACCAGGCAAGACAACAGTGGGGTTGCGTAGATGAGGGTCTGCGCTAACCTGCGGGCCACGGGGAGGCTAGAGTGGAGGGTCCGCGCTAGAGGGCGTTCTGAGCAGCCGAGCCGCCCACGGGGACCGAGGGGCAGGTGGGAGGACCGAGGCTTCTGGCGAGGTGCCCTGCCCAACATACCCCCAACCCAGGGGGTGGAAGGTTGCCCGGGGTCTCCCTTTGCTGTGGCTTGTGCAGTGGGGTCGGCCTGAGGGGGTGGGGACCTGCTAATTTTCCAGAATGGAGGAAGGTAAGACAGTCTTGGGACCTGGCAGAGGGAACCAGGCTCTGAGACCGGCCCTCCCCACCAGAGACGACCTCTGAGCTGTGCATGTGGGATTCCCGGAATTACCTGGTCAAATTTTAAGTCGGATTTTTGTCAGAAGCAGGGTCAAGTGATGCTAGCCCCCAGCTGTCACTCCCAAATGGCTCCTAAAATGTCTAACTGTGTCAGCTTTCCACTTTGGAGCAGAGCTGCTGGCCATGGCCAGCCACCCCTGTCATCTGCACAGCACCCCCCTCGCCATTTTCTTCCTGGCTTCCCTCCCCCCACCTCCGGGCACTGAGCTCAGCATCGTTAGGTAGAGAACATCAGGTCTAATGTACTAGATATTCTCCCCTTCCCTCACAAAAAAAAAAAAAAAAGAAGAAGAAGAAGAAAAGAAAGTAAATGTCTGGGTTTTTGGAAGGCAGAACGCTCTCAAGAGAAGAAGTAAATTTAAGTTCTGCCAGGATTATTTTTAAGACTGGACTTAATTTTGTTGGGCAAGTTTCGGACTTTGGATCAGGCATTCAGCAGGATGCATTGGTAGGTTTTTTTTTTTTTTTTTTAAGGTTTTGTTTATTTATTTGACAGACAGAGATCACGAGTAGGCAGAGAGGCAGGCGTTGGAGGGGGGAGGGAGCAGGCTTCCTGCTGAGGAGAGACCCCAATGCCGGGCTTGATCCCAGGACCCTGGATCATGACCTGAGCTGAAGGCAGAGGCTTTAACCCACTGAGCCACCCAGACACCCCTGGTAGGTGGTTCTAATTAGAGATTGGACCTAATAAGAGGCTTTCCCACAAGGGAAGTGACACACTGAGCACCCCTGGAGGCCACCCCTACTCCCTGCCACAGAGATTCCCCAGTGACGCTGCTGGGGGATGGTGTCCAGGTCTGGAAGCCGCTGGCAAACTTCTACCCTCTGGAACCCAAAATGCCAGGTCAGCGGACAGCCGCCTCCGTGAACAGCAGACATGGAGTGTTGACAGACCTGCCCTAGCTCGGTTCTCTACTTCCTGCCCCAAACCCTGGCAGTGAGAGAAGAGGTTCCCTGGCTGCTAGGGGGTGAGGAAGATGAGTGTGGACAGAGGTGTGCGGGTGGCGTGTCTACCTCAGAACGCCCCGAAGTCTTGTCTGTAAACACAAGACATTATATGAGCGGTTTGGGGCTGAGAGCTTGACTCCATCGAGGCCAAAATGAGTGAACGCATTCAGTTCGGTCTGACAGCGGTAGCGGGATGCTGATGGGTAGTAAGAAACGGGCTTTAATTCCTGAGATCGCCCTGCTCCTGAGATCCAAACTGGTCTTCAGAGGTGACCTCTGAAAGGGTGCAAACATCTAAGAGGTACAGATAAGACTTTGAGTTCAAGGAATTGTCAACATATGACACAGAGGAGGGGCATATATTCGCAAAATCCTCTATTCACCAAATTTGAACCCATGGTCATGGCAGGGCAAGCCCTGGGGACCACCGATGTCACCTCTCTGGGTGCATGAGGGCCAACTGAGGCAGCTGCGGTCTTCAGCCTGGGGCCCCAATCCGGGACCTCCTGAGCACCCAAAGCATTTCCAAAGGCATGGTGGGGGAGGAAGGGGTAAGGAAATAAATTTCCAGATTGCTCTATTCCATAAGTACTCTTTGTAATTGACTGCTTTCCAAAAAACCTTTCTCCTGCTTGTGATGAAAGGAACACGTCCCCTCCCTAGTTCTCTCAACTGCCTCAATATTTATTTATTATTTATTTATTTATGTTTGTTAATTTGAGAGCAAGAGCATGAGCAGGAGGGGCAGAGAGAATCTCAAACAGACCCCACGCACTGGCTGCGGAGCCCAACTCGGGCTCAATCCCCATACCCCGAGATCACGACCCAAGCAGAAGCCAAGAGTTGGTTACCCAACTGACTGCACCTTCCAGGTGCCCCTCAACTACCCCCCAAATTAAAGGAAGACTGCAGAGCTCCTGGACGAGGGTCTCATGAAGGAAAGCACAGAGAGCATCCGAAAAAAAGTCACGATTCAGGGGCGCCTGGGTGGCTCAGTCAGTTAAGCGGCTACCTTCCGCTCAGGTCAGGATCCCAGCAGGGTCCTGGGTTGACTCCCTGCTTAATGGAGAGCCAGCTTCTTCCTCTCCCTCTGCCTGCCTTTCTGCCTACTAGTGCTCTTGTCTCTATATCTTTCAAATAAATAAAATCTTTTTAAAAAAAAAAATCATTGATTCGGGCAGTAAATTTACAGTAAGGCTCTCTGCCTTATGCATCTATCTTAGAACTAAAATATTTAAGATTTACCAAAAGGATTCCGAGAACTATGGCCTTGCCTCAATGCGCGTCCCCTGCACATGGTTCTCTGCCAGGGGACCTTCCCTTGATGAGCACTCACGTTTATTCACCCATTTGTGGTCTAATTTGTAAAATTTGCATGATTTCAAGGAGGTGTGGGAGAACGATTCTGCGTTTCTGCCTCAACTAGTCAGCGATACGTCGTCAAGTTAAAAGGGAGGTGTAGTGGAGGTAAGCAGGTGCTTTTTATTTTTCATAACATTTATTTCAAGTTATGGAAATTTTTTCACTTACTTTTATCCGAGGTTATTAGGGATAGAAAATGTAATATTTAGAGACGTGTGGTCCCAGACATTTTAAAAAATGAATTCCAAATTACGTACGTATGTGTTTTTTGGATACAGACGAGTATGCTAAAGTGGTTGATTAACTTCTTTCCAAACAAAATGATACTGTATCTGTACCGTATCTGTATGAGAAGGCGGATGTTAGCCGAACCTATTGTGGTAATCAGAATAGGTTCAAGATACAGAAAATATTTAAATCAAACCGTCATGTTTACGCCTGAAACTTACACAGCGATCAGTGTCAATTACTTCTCAATAAAACTGGAAAAAAAACAGAATAAAGTAAAGGACCTTAAGATACACTCATATGGGAGAAGTGGAATAGAAACATGAAGTCGGGCGCAAAGACGGCAGACTGAAAGAACTTCAAGTTCGGGCGTTTTTGTTTTTTTTTTCAACTATCAAATTTCTCCAAGTTTCAGAATCTCACAGCTCCATTGGGAGTGGTATTATAATAATTTTACTTTTGCATGTGAATTTTAGTTCATTTTATTTTTTTAAAACATTTTATTTATTTATTTGAGAGAGAGACTGCACACATGTGTGCACCCATACTGCAGGGTTGGGGTTGGGGGGCGGCAAAGGGAAGGAGAAGCAGGCTCCCTGCTGGGCAGGGAGGCTGGACCCTGGAATCATGACCCGAGCCAGAGGCAGATGCTTAACCCACTGAGCCTCCCAGGGGCCCCTACATGTGAATCTTTTTTATTTATTTATTTATTATTTATTTGACAGACAGAGATCACAAGTAGGCAATGAGGCAGGTGCAGGGGAGCGGGGTGCAGGGAAGCAGGCTCCCTGTTGAGCAGAGAGCCCGATGAAGGGCTTAGTGATGCGGGGCTCCTTGAGCAGAGAGCCCGATGCGGGCTCTATTCGGGGCTCCATCCCAGGACCCTGGGATCATGACCTGAGCCAAAGGCAGAGGCTTTAACCCGCTGAGCCACCCAGGCACCCCTACATGTGAATCTTAAAAACACATCCATCATTTCATTCTTTGCCACTATTTAAATGTGTGGCGAAAAAATTTTTAGTGTTCAACCTAAAATTGTAACAGGAAATACCTAGCTGGAAGGACTCCTCAGGGGTCTGAGAGCACATTCCTAAAGACAGTTGAGCCAGAAGGCAGGTGTGTTCCCATCCGTCATTTGGCTCTTTGTCATTTTTTCCCCAGTCCCTGCAGAGTTGAGGAGCCCCCAGTGTGTCCAGTGGTGTGGTTCAGGATTGAAGGTGCTGGCTTCAGAATTGTCTTAACACTCATGTGCTTGATTGTAGGTTGCACTGATAGAGGAAGAAGATGGTTAATTCTACAGGAAAAATCACGGACTCAGACCCTGGTCTGATACTGAATGGACTTGCCGATAAGGCAGAGAAAAATCCAGACATGGTAAGTTGCTGCCTGAGCACCTCTGTCCGTGTGGACAGGAGCTGTGCTGGGGGCTGTCCTTGTCGACCCCCGAGATGCTGCCTCCTTGTCTCTCCCACCATGCTTGCCTGTGAGATCCCTCCTCTGTTCGGCCAGGGCCCCTGTGGCAGCCCGGCGTGGTATTGACACTTGGCCTTGGCCGACACTGGTTGCTGGGATGCAGTTTCAGCCTGGGAAGCCAGGGGAGATGCTGAATGCTGACGGGCTCCCTTAGGAACTGGCCTGGGCTCTGCGCCCAAGGTCATTACCCTCTTTCGGGGTGACCCCATCTTCATAATCAATGCTAAATAATATCTGAAACAATATTAAAAGCCACATAGAAAGACATAGAAAGATAAGAAGGTCCCCAGTATCACGTCCCTTGCCGGACTGTAACCAGCAGCCTGTGGGGCAGTAGGAACTCACCCCACCCACACCCTCGTGCTTGGCTGGAGTTTGGCCTTTCTTGGTCACCTTGAATGTGCGTGTCTTGTAATCCAGCGATTCCGTTTCTAGCTAGAGACCTTGGTTCTCCATGTGTGGCCCCCACACCAGCATCCTCGGGGAAGTCTGAAATGCAAATGTGTTTGTAATGTAGATATCATCCAGAAGCATCGCCCTTCCCTAGACCTAAAGAACTAGGAGCTCCAGGGGTGGGGCCTACCGGCTGTGTTTCAACCGGCCCTCCAGGTGATCCTGTCTGTGGTCAGGTATGAGAACCACTCAGACACTCCTACAGGGACCCGCCGAGAGCCATCTTCATAGGGGTGTTGTTTATGATAGCGAAATCCAGAATCGATACAAGTGTGCGGGGATGGTGGACGCATCTGTAGGTAGCAGGATGCTCGTGGGCAGGATCCTCTTTAGGAGTGGGAATCTAGGCACGGAGACCTGAAACACCATAGTGGCGAAACAGAGCCAAGGCACAGAAGAAATGTGTGGTGTGGTCCCATTTACGTGAAGTTCCAAGTCAGGCAGCAGGAAGCCGTGTATGGCTTCAAGTAGGTGGTAAAACCATCAAGAAGAACAAGAATGTGGTTCTCAGAGCCTCAGGATGGAGGGACCTTCGGGGGGGGAGGGGTAACCCCAGGAAGGGGATGGGGGAGGGCACAGGGACTGTCCGGCACGCTGTGATTATGGGTTTTCTTAATTCAGGGAGTTGTTTCATGCAATATCACTATTATTCATGTTGTATAAACTCTTGTGAATGGGTGATTTAAGGAAAAGGAAACAAGGGGCGCCTGGGCGGCTCAGTCGTTAATGTCTGCCTTCGGCTCAGGTCACGATCCCAGGGCCCTGGGATCAAGCCCCACCTTGGGCTCCCCATTCAGTGGGAAGCCTGCTTCTCCCTCTGCCTCTCCCCCTGCTTTGGTTCCCTCTCTCGCTGTTTCTGTCTCTGTCATATAAATAATTAAAATCTTAAAAAAAAAAAATGAAAACAAAAAAGGAACCCAGGAGGAAGGCTAAGTGGGAGGCTGGTGGGTACAAAGGTATAGCCAGGCCACCATGGGGCTGTCCCTGGGGGGGTGAGCTCCAGACCCTTCGGAAGCTTGCTACAGCAGGCGCTTGCTGCAGCCGTGGCCAGGAGGCTCTTCTTCATGCCTGTTGCTTTAAGGGAGAGAGATTGAGGTCAGGGTAATATACGAGGAGGACAAGTGGGGACATCCAGACATCCAGAAATGTGAGGGAGAGAAGGGAGAACTACTAAGAGCAGGTTAGCATTAGGGGGGCCCAGGGAAGGAAATCTGTTAGCTCTCAACAGCAAGGGGCTTGTGGATGAACGAAATATAAATAGCTTCTGACCATGATATAAAGGAACTATTAAAACTTAGGTATATTACGAAGCCCATTCTCATATTTTCTTCTTAATCAGGTTGTTTTCTTGTCAAGTTTTGAGAGTTCTTTATATATTCTGCGCCTAAGTCCTTTGCCAAATAGCTGTTTTGCAAACATTTTCTCCCAGATTATGGCTTACTTTTATTCTCTTAATGGTCTTCTTGAAAGATTGGATGTTTTTGATTTTGATGAAGTCTGATTTATTGATGGTTCTTTTATGAATTGTGCTTTGGGGGCCATAGCTAAGAAAACAGGTCCTAATCAACAGCCACAGAGATTTTTCTCCTGTTTTCTTCTAAAAGTTCTGTAGTTTGGGGTTTTGCATTTAAATCTATGATCCATTGGAGGATAGTTTTTTATATAGTGTGGAGGATAGGTACAAAGTTGTTTGGTGTGTGGATGCCCAGTTGGCCAAGCACCGTTTGTTTTAAGTCTTGTCTTTCCACTGCATTGCCCTTGTACTTTCGTCAAAAATCAGTTGGCCATAGATAATGTCAGTTTATTTCTGAAATACATGTTCTGTCCTATTGATCTCTTTCTCCTTTTTTATACTGATATCACATTGTTTGGTTACTGAAGCTTTTTAAATAAATATTGAAATGAGGTAATGTTAGCCTTCCTACTTTATTCTTCTTTTTCAAAATCACTTTGACTGTTCTAGGCATACTTAGACCATTTATATTTATTGTGGTTGTTAATGTAATTAAGTTTGAGAAGATTGTTTTGCTATTAGCTTTCTCCTTGACCTATCTGTATTTTATTTCCCCTTTCCTCTGTTCCTACCTTCTTTCAAAGTAATCAGATTATTTTTTATGATCTTTTTATCTCATTTATTGGTGTATTAAATATGCCTATTTTAGGGTTTATGGTATACATCTTTAACTAATCAAGTCTACCTTGAAGTGGGAGTATGTGATTTCCTGTTTAAACAAGAACCTTAGAACCGTATGCTTCCAAACCATATCCTTCCATTTCTCCCCTCCCAGCCTTCGTGCTGTTTTCTTTTTTAGAAGATTTTATTTATTTATTTGAGAGCGACAGAGAGAATACACAAGCAATGGGGGGAGGGACACAGGCAGAGGGAGAAGCAGACTCCCTGCTGAAGCAGGGACCCTGACATGGGACTCGATCCCAAGACCCTGAGATCATGACCTGAGCCAAAGGCAGATGTTCAACCGACTGAGCTACCCAAAACCTGCCTTAATGCTATTTTTATCATGAATTTTAATTTGACTCTATTACAAACCCCAAACATATGTTCTTATTATTTCTATTTGGTCATATGTCTTTTAAAGATATGTGAGGTATTCTAAAAAAAGTATAGTAACCATTTCTGACATCGATTTCTTTGTGGTGATTCAGATTTTCATTCAGTCTCATTTTCCTTCTGGTAGAAGGACTCTAATATTCCCTGTGGTGCTGATCTGCTGGTGAGGAATTCATTCACTTTTTTATGTCTGAAAAAGTTTCTGTCTTCATTTGTTAAAAAGATATTTTAGCTAGGTATAGTTCTAGGTTGATGGATTATTCCCCCCAGTATTTAAAAATGTTATTCCCACTATCTTCTTGTTTGATTATTTCTGATGAGAAATCTGCTGTGTACATCTAATCTTTGCTCTTCAGTGCCTAACATGTTCTCTGGCTGTTTGAACCACTTTCTCTCCATCACCAGTTTCGAGCAATTTGATTAAAATGGGCCTTGGTACTGTTTCCTATGCTTAGGGTTCATTGAGCTTCTTGGGTCTTTGGGTTAATCATTCAAGTTTGGGAAATTTTTATCAATTATTTCTTTTAATATTTCTTTCTGCTCCTTTCCCGTTCTCTTTTGTGAGCTCCATGAACCTATGGTATTTGGCTGATTGAAGTCTGTTTTGATAGAAAATGATCTGCAGGCCATGATGGAATTCTTTGATTCTGCTTCCTTTAGGAGCCTGAGAACAGCCTGTGTAACCACTATGAGGAGAAGGTACGCCCCTGCATCGACCTCATCGACTCCCTGCGGGCCCTGGGCGTGGAACAGGACCTGGCCCTGCCCGCCATCGCCGTCATTGGGGACCAGAGCTCGGGCAAGAGCTCCGTGCTGGAGGCTCTGTCAGGGGTCGCTCTCCCCAGAGGCAGCGGTAAGCACCTGTCCTGTGTATTAGTCAGCTCAGGCTGCCCTAACAAGATGCCACAGATTGGGAGGCTAAAAAACAGAAATTTATTTCTTATAGTTCTGGAGGCTGGAAGTCCAAAATCTAGGTGTTGGCTGGGTTGGTTTCTCCCATAGCCTTTCTCCTCACACGGGTGACCATCTTATCATTGTGTCCTCATACGGACTTTAGTCTGTGCACACATGTCTGGGATCTCTTTTCTTTTTTGGATGGATGCCAGTCATATTGGTTAAGGCTCCACTCTTAAGACCTCATTTAACCATAATTACCCTTTTAAAGAAAGGCCCCATCTCCAAATGCAGTCGTATTGGGGTTAGGGATGAAAATGGGAGGTGGGACATGACTCAGTCCACACACCGTCATGTGGCACATTTTTATGTGTATTGTATGTAAACTTCACTTCGTGGCAGGTCTACATAAATGTATTTGGGCACCCAGAACCATGTGGGTGTCTGTCCTGAATCCCTTCTCAAGAAGTGACCCTCCTCGTGGGAGGTAAAGACTGGTGCTCTGGTCAGTGGTGCTGTTTGAGCGCCAAGGCCAAGGGATAACGAAGGCTCCAGGGGAGGCGGCAGACCTGAGATGGGCCTTGAAATATAGGTCAGATGTAGCGGAGGGTGGGATCTGGAAATTTACAGCAGGAGGGCGGTGGTGAGGGGGCCTGGTGAGAGCCACAGGCATTCCTGATGGTAGTGGACAGTGTATCCTGGGGGATAATGGAGGACACTTGCCTGAGTTTGGCGGTTTCTGAAACACTGGCAGGTCACTGGAGCCGATGGCAAAATGCTGAGATGATGGGAGAAGCGTAGAGTATTGACTCTCAAGCATTAGTGAGCAAAAAATTACCTGGGCTGTGTAGTCCAGATGCATATTTCTAAGGCCACCCAGATGTAAAGCATCCCAGTATCAGAGAATGAGACCAGGAGGTTTTAGTGGTCTGCCTGGATGATTATGGAAACATCAAAGGCCACCCTCTAAGACCCCTCAAAGCAAAGGACAGGACTAATGTGGACATGGTCTCCAGGGATTGTTACAAGATGTCCTCTGGTGCTTAAACTGAAGAAGGTCACGAACCAGGACGAGTGGAGGGGCAAAGTGAGTTACCAGGACTTCGAGAAGGAGATTTCAGACCCCTCGGAGGTGGAAGCAGAAATTAATAAAGGTGAGGGCCTCGCGTCCGTGCGTCATCGCCTCTTTGGATGTCTGGTCACCTGTGTGAAGTGGGAGGGGGTCCATCTGTTACTGATCCTACCTTTCCCTGTCTGGGCCCGTCCTGCTCCCCTGGGAACCCTCCCTCCCCAACCACATCTGCGTCAGGTCCCAGCTCCCAGGTAGCTTCTCTTCTCTGACCGCCATTAAGACCAGCGCTTTGGACAGAATCTGACCTCAGGCATTCGTTGCTCTGTTTGTAAGGATCTGAGAGTGATGTGAATTTTAAAATTTAAACAAGGAGTATCTGTCCCTTACTCAAAGGCTCTCCCACTCTGCAGGTGGGATGGAGGAAGGATCTGGGTGTAGGCCCAGGGAGCCCCTTTCATGTTCACCTGGAGAAAAGGCATTCTGGACCATCCCTGAACCCTCTTTTTTTTTTTTTTTAAAGATTTTATTTATTTATTTGACAGAGATCACAAGCAGGCAGAGAGGCAGGCAGAGAGAGAGGGGGACGCAGACTCCCTGCTGGGCAGAGAGCCCGGTGCGGGGCTCGATCCCAGGACCCTGAGATCATGACCTGAGCTGAAGGCACTGGCTTAACCCACAGAGCCACCCAGGCGCCCCGACCTGAACCCTCTTTAGAAGCTTTTCCTGGGCCTTTTCTTCCAAGAGTGAAATGCATGTGGGTGCATAATCCTAGCTCAGGTTGACGGATGGGGGTTCTCACTGAACGCAAACCACACCGATCACTCAGCCTTCTTAGAGCATCTGAAAGGAGAAATAGCGCTTGAAGTCGGTCGGGACCAGAGTGACCTGTTGGTTGCTGCTAGGACTGAATGAGGTGAATAAATGGCCTTCCCCTTGTTGACCCGACTTTCTTCCTCATTTGTCACTGTTAAGGTTCAGTTATTGGAAGTGGGTTCACAGCCGCATGACCTCATACTCAGCAGCAGAAAAAAGTGAGTTTGGTTTTTATGAAGGTGGAGGCACTAGGTCTCATTGATAGACTGACCGCAGCTGAAAGATGTTTAATAGAATGTTACTCTGTGATCGTTGGGGCAGAAAACCACCGTGTATACCAGTTGGCCCTTCCCACGTAACAACCGATCTCCAAACCTCGTGGCTTGGAGCTGTTTGCTTCTCGCGGTTCCGTGGCTCAGCTGGGCAGTTCTTCCCCTCCAGCTGGCTTCACAGGGGCAGGCAGTCTAGGACGGCGTAGGTCACCTACCCAAGCCCAGGGCTGGAACGACCAGGCCTTCTCTCCGTGTGGTGGCCGTCCTCCTCCAGAGTCCAGGCTTGGCTTTTTACGTGGCGGAGGGCGGGGGGGGGGGGGTCCCAGCGTCAAGGGAGAAGGAGCCTCCGTGCTCCAATTCTTGATCTCTCCTGGGACCCATTCTGTGATGTCCTGTCAGCCAAAGGGAGTCCCGTGGGACACTCTCTGGATGGAGAAGGTCGCCCTATAGAAGAGCGCGCCTACAGTGATGGCAGGGAATCTGGAGGCCATTTGGGCCAGTGGGTCGCTAACACGGGGGTTTGAGTGATCTGCCCGTTTTGTTTCTCTCTCGCGTGGACGTCTGGAGGCAGGCAGCCCAGAGCTGGTTTGGGGGTTCCAGTGTCAGGAGCCAGACTCCCTTGTTGTTTCTCCACTGTGTGTGGCCATCAGTCCCGATGCTGCCTGATCTACACGGAAAGCCCCTGTCGCGGCTCCAGGGACACCAACACGGAGCTTCTCCTGTCTTCCCAGTGGAGTTTCTGGAGGTTTCCTGTGACTTCGTCACACTTATCCCTTAGGCCAGACTTAATCTCATGACCGCGTGTCCGGTCAGTGGATACTGGGGACATGGGTATTAAATGGTGACATACATGCCGTTGTCACCGTCACTCCTGTCCCCGAGTTCCTGATTGCTATAAAACGAGCCAAAAAGGCATTCTGGATTTGTGGAAAGGAGTCCAGGGGTGTTAGCTAACAATTTGATGAAATACATTTTATCTTTTTTAAAAAGTATTTTATTTATTGAACAGAGAGAGGGAGCGAGCATGAGCAGGGGGACGGGCAGAGGGAGAAACAGACTCCGCCACCGAGCAGAGAGCCCACTATGGGACTCGATCTCAGAACCCCGGGGTCATGATCCAAGCCAAGGCAGACGCTTCACTGACTGAGCCCCCTAGACCCCCCAGAAATACATGTATGTCTTGAAATCTTCATCATTAAGGAGTCAGAAGCAGAATGAGATCCTGTATGGGAATACCAATGCTCATCAATTTCTCAACAAGAAAAATTCCCCTCCATAAGTCCCCAGACCATGTTTCAAGAGTTCCCATGTGTTTTTATTTGCTTTCATTTTACTTTGTTGTTAATTTCCTGATGGCGTCAAAGGGAAGATTTAGTGTCTGCCCCACTCTGGACCGGTACAAGTCAGGGTGATCTCGAGAGATGTTTTCACTAAATGTTTTCTGGAGACAGTTCTGGCCACTGGAAAGAAGATACTTGAGTTATCCTTTGAGGTTCCTTTTAGCTCCAGAATGGGGCGTCTGCTCCCAGTATGCCTTGTCCGGGACTCGCGCGGGAGGACTGGCTGTAGGGAGATGCTTCTGCTCGAAGCTGTATTGACTTTTTCTCATTTTCCCTTTCCCCAGCCCAGAATGCCATTGCTGGGGAAGGACAGGGGATCAGTCATGAGCTCATCAACCTGGAGGTCAGCTCCTCTCACGTCCCGGATCTGACCCTTATAGACCTCCCTGGCATTACCAGGGTGGCTGTGGGCAATCAGCCGGCCGACATCGGACGCCAGGTAAAGCCTCGTTCCGGAGGGTGGAGTGGTGCCCCAAACACCAGTGGGCTTGGGGCTGAGTCGGGAGAGTGGACATCAGGAAGTGTGAGGAGGATTGGGACAGCGTGGCGGTCTCCATGGCCTCCACCTGAGTTGGTGGAGTTTGATGGAGGCTTCCTGGGGAGACTGAGGCCAATAGGAAGAACCAGAAATCCATTATACACATGTGTGGGGTATCCACGGTGACCCATATTTAGTTATTAGTTTCGTCGGGTGGTGTATCTAAGCCGATGTGTGTTAGGAAGGGGTTTTATGTAGGGAGAGAAAGCATTAGAAACAAGATTAATGACACCTTCTTACTGGCGAATATCACCCAAGGGGTTAAAGATTTAGGGCACAGACAAGCATGTCTGGGCATCTTGTTTTTCCCTATGGTTATCAGCTGTGGAGTCCTAGGAGGTGGTTCATGAGCTAAGATCAGGGGGTCCCCCCACCCCCGCCATGCCGCCCCGCCCCTGACCCCGGAGCTCTGTTTCTGCTGCTGCGAACTTGGCTTCTCATCACTCTGGCTTGGGCAATGCCACC
The DNA here is from genome assembly GCF_964662115.1 of Mustela nivalis. Lineage (NCBI taxonomy): Eukaryota > Metazoa > Chordata > Mammalia > Carnivora > Mustelidae > Mustela > Mustela nivalis. The sequence continues at coordinate 4,043,150 of NC_139020.1, read as the reverse complement.
AGGCTCGTGCTGTGGGCTCATTTCTTTCGAGGAGCTACCCCTGGGACTCTGAGGTCCCGAAGCAAGTGCAAGGTCAGGACCTGTCCTTGTTCTCATACATTCTCTCTTTGCCGCAGACCAAGCAGCTCATCAGGAAGTACATCCTCAGGCAGGAGACAATCAACTTGGTGGTGGTCCCCTGCAACGTGGACATCGCCACCACAGAGGCGCTGAGCATGGCTCAGGAGGTGGACCCTGATGGAGACAGGACCATAGGTAAGAAGACTGAAGAGCCTAACAGCCGTAGGTGGTAACCTTCACTTTGTGGTGGGCTTAGCAGATGAGGCCGCCAGTCTTGGGGGGACCTGTGCTTCTCCAGGTGTGGGCCACACCTCCCTGACCTGCATCAGAAAGAGCTAAAAAATGTTTAGCAATGCAAGGCCCACCAGATGCCCAAAGGGAGGGTCTCAGGGCAGAGCCCAAGACCCTGCATTCTAAGATTTGCCTCAAGAAGGGGGTTCTATGGCACAGGGAAGTTTGAGAACCAGCCCAATAGAGAATGAACGCTTCCGTTGGGCAGAAAGAAAAGTAAAAGGTCATTACACATGCTGCTGTGCCTCTGGTATGAGGGCCAAGACCTGGGTGAAGCCGGCCTCCCCGTGACCTGGGTGAAGCCAGCCCCCCCAGCTGCCCACGGGGGCACGTGATCTTTGCGCTGCCCAAGCAGTGGTTCGGTCCCTGGCCAGGAGCTCTGCCCGTATGGTGGTCCTGCTGTGTGCCCTCGAGCAGGCTGAGAGGGAGCGGTGCGTGGCCTCTAATCGGAAGACTCCGGCTTCCAGGAATCTTGACAAAGCCTGACCTGGTGGACAGAGGTACCGAAAGCAAGGTGGTGGACGTGGCACAGAACCTTGTCTGTCACCTGAAGAAGGGCTACATGATCGTCAAGTGCCGGGGCCAGCAAGACATCCAGGACCAGGTGACCCTGGCCGAGGCTCTGCAGAAAGAGAGAGACTTCTTTGAAGACCACCCACATTTCAGGTACCCGGCCGTGTTTTCGCAAGGGCAAACCAAAACCTGGGGAGAAGGGTTGCTGCCCAAAAGCAGACATCCGCCGCGTTTGCACCTTGGCAGTGACCGTGGGAGTCCCCCGGAAGACCAGAAGAGGAACTGACAAAGTTACCAAGAAATGCCTTTCAAGGATTAGATAAGGAGGGAATTGGCTACAGTCATTTCTCTGGTGTGGTGCTGCTGCCAAAATAAAAACATACGTGACTTAAAATAGGGGGGAAAAATCAGAAAGCCCAGAAGCTGACCAGGTACATGTATTTGATGTATGATATGTGGCCTTTCAAATCAAATCAAATGTGTCCGCGTTAGTCTGATTATCAATCAGTGGCGCAGCAGGGAATTGTCAGTTTTATGTACAGTTTACCACAATTAAAAAATTGACAGGTGTGGAAACGGATACTCGGCTGTGAGTGAGTGTACCCTCACAAACAGACTTGTAAAATCATGGTTCCCTGCTGCCCTGTAAAATAAACGTCCAAAAAAAGTCTTTTAAAATATAAGGAATCCTGTAATCACTCAGCGAACACAGATTTGGGTAGAATGAGAATAGGCCTTCCTTCCTCCAAGCATCTTGTGGTTTAGGCTCTGGTCTTAGGGACGGGTGCGTCCCCTACATCAGTGTCCGCCACGCTCCTCTGTAGGCACTCACCAGTGTGTTTTAGTGAAGCCCTATGGCACCACGTATCCGTAGATTTGCACGTATTACACCCAGAAGGGTGTGTGTGTGTGTTATGAAAACTTATTGGTAGGCGACCACGTGCATTTTTATAAAGATCAGGTTTTATAGCCGGAGGTTGTAAACGCTTAATATATCAGCTGGAAAGGGTCACCTATACTATTTTTTTCAAAGATTTTATTAATTTGAGAGAGAGAAAGAGGGAGAGAGCATGGGAAGAGGGAGAAACAGAGGGAGAGGGAGAAGCAGGCTCCCCACTGAGCAGGGAGCCAGACACGGGACTTAATCCCAGGACCCGGCACTCACACCCGAGTGAGTCACAACTGAGGCACCCCTATCCCCCCCTTTTTTTTTAAGTAGGTTCCATGGCCAGCACAGAGCCCAACGCGGGTCTTGAACTCACAACCCTGAGATCAAGACCCCAGCTGAGGCCAAGTGTCAGATGAGTAATGGACTGAGCCACCGAGGCGCCCCACACCATTTTCACATTAAACTTTTAATTTTCATTGCAGTCAGTTAACATGCCGTGTCACATTCATTTGAGGCATACGGGACAGTGACTCAAGACTTGCATACAGCCCTCTACCACTCAAAGTGTCCGAAATAAGTCCGACGGGGGCATCGTCATTCCGTGCACACCGGTGCGGCCCATCGGTTGGGTGCCCACTGGAAGTCGCTTGACTCTGTGGGCAGCAGAAAGCTGACTCGCAGTTTCTGGCCATGCCATGGTGGATGTGTGCACCGTCTCCTCTGCTCTGTCCGCAGGGTTCTTCTGGAGGAAGGAAGGGCCACAGTCCCCTGCCTGGCGGACAAGCTGACCTCTGAGCTCATCATGCACATCTGTGTAAGCACGGGCAGAGCGGTCCGTTTTCTGAGTAGAACCCCGCAAACCCGAAGCTCTGCCGCGCAGGCTGAGTGACCCACTGATGATCCCGGGGGCAGGCGATGTTGCAGGAGTGGGTCAGTGGGTCTCCAGAGCAGCTCTGCCTTTCCAGCAAGCTCCCGGGTGCTGCGGACGCTGCTGGTCAGAGGACCACACGTTGGGTGGGAGCCCGCAGGCGATATCCACATGGCCTAATTAAAAATGAAAATCTTCCGGGCCCTGCACCCACGTTCCCTTTCTCCTTACTGGCCGCTGTCATAACGCCTTGTTCGTTGAGATGATCGTAGTGTTTCATATTTTAGGTCTCTCTGGGGTTTTTTCTCAGAACTTGTATGGATAGAACCTCTTGCGGTTTCCCGTCTGCGATCCCTTAAAGAGATTTCTTGGCACACGTCTCTCTTGCATTTTGCGCTTGATAATTCCCAGGTCAGAGGCCTTGGTGCCCTGGATTCTGCCGGTCACCCCCCATGACGACTTGGCTTCGGGTTTTGACTCTGGGCCTGTTTTGGGCTGTTTTGGCCACTCAGAGAACCCCAGATTTGAAATCTGTTTCTCCAGGGAAAGGCAGCCTTGGCTCCTGCCAGCCCCTCGGAAGGGCCTGCTGCCGATTCTCTGCTTGACGCCTCACGGAGTGCAGGTTTGGGCGGCACACCTGTCCGAGGGCTGGCTCGTGGTCACAGATTATCAGTCCTGATTTTATGTTCTTCTGCTCAGCTCCAGGTTCAGGTGTCCCGTGCAGTCCCCGAGAATGGGGAGGGAGGGCGGGGCTGTTCCTAGCTGACCCACACAGCAAGAGCCTGGCTCTTTGGGGTCCCGGCTTTATGGAGAAGGAAGATGCCGGCTCATTGGATTCCCTGCCTCCAGCGAGCCCGCCGGATTTACTCTTAGCCCCAGCCAAGTCCTTTTCTTTGCAACAGATGCCCCGTGAGGCCAAATCTGGTTCTCCTCTTGCTCTGCTCGTCCCCGGCCTCCTACGTCACCCAGCCATGCCTCCGGGTGTCCGTCCTGCCCCTGCCCACCACTGATGCATTTCCAGTGGTGTCTTCCCCATGTCAACTAGCATTTTTTGATGTTTGTGGTGGAAGACGGAGCTGGTGCCCGCCGTCCACCACGTTGTCAGGCACAGAAGCCCCCAGTACCATTCATCTGTGGACAGCAGGAAAGTGGTGGGATCTCAAATGGCTCCAATGGCCGCTTTTTCAGAGCCCCTGAGACGAGCGGCTCTTTCTAATCTGCGGGCAGAGTGGTGGTCACGTGATCACAGAACCACTCGTTCCTTCTCCGACGGCGGCAGGCTCCACGCGGAGTGGTAGCCTCTGTGCCTCCCTGAGGCTGTCCCCCAGGGGAGCGGGGACATGGGGAGGGCTTGGTGGCATCAGCACCTGCTAACACGCCCCCCCATCTTCTCTCAGGAGGAAGCCAGGCAGTCGGGCATACCCTGCGGAGGGAGGCCTGCGAGCTCCCGCTCCTTCCCGGTCCGTATTCATGCCTGTGCCTTATTTTCTCTTTTCCTCAGAAAACTCTGCCCCTGCTTGAAAATCAGATAAAGGAAAATCATGAGAAAATAACGGAGGAGTTACAAAAGTACGGCTCAGATGTGCCCGAAGACGAGCACGAAAAGATGTTTTTTCTGATAGACGTGAGTGTCGCACATTGCCTCGAGTCCAGGAGTCACACGTCTTTGTCCAGAAAGGGATCTTGTGCCTCATGCACTTTCTTCTTGCTCTCCGAAAGCTGACCCAGGCTCGGTCTGCCTTCTTGGCCCCAGAGAGGAGCTGGGGCGAAGGGACGGTGGGCAGGGAGTGACAGGTGTCACATGTGCTCCCTGAGACCCGAGGCAGTCAGGGCAGAGTGTGGGGGTCTGTTGCCCCTGGAAGGGAGCAAGGAGAGACTCACTTGTCTTCTGCCTCCACGAGACCTCCCAACGCCCCCACGTGTGTTTGAAATACCTCCACTTACCCTTATGCTCTCCTTGTTGGCAGAAAATTAATGCCTTTAGCCACGACATCAACTCCTTAATCGAAGGGGAGGAGTCTGTGGGGGAGAATGACAGTCGGCTCTTTACCAAAATCCGGAACGAGTTCCACAAATGGAACACTGTGATTGAGAAGGCGTTCCAGAAAGGTGAGTCCGGGGTGCCACCGGTGACCTGGAGAGCGGGCTGGAGTGGGAGGGGGGATCGCAGGGGGGCAGGGGGTGCGGTTGGTATGGACGCTGGTGATGGGGGCGCCGGGGCGCAGGGCGTGGAGACCACACGTGACCCAGCCCACCCGCCTGAGCTCGGGCCAGCAGGGGTCAGCTGTGGATTTCAGACGACACCCGTGGAGGACACACCATGACTGATTTCTGCTGACCAGAATTTCCCTTTGACCTCTGTTCTTGGCTTTGAGCTTGGGACAGAGGAAGATACCTTATGCATTTTTTACCCAATTCCAGGCCCTACCTCTCAGTCCTGCTTGCTCCTTGGAGGAGGTGCAGAGGGCAGCAGGAGATTAATAACAGCATTTCTTGTTGGGAAAATGGAGCCGTCCTCGCCCCATCCGCACAGCTCCCGCGCGGCTCCTGGAGCTAACCCCACAACACAGATGGCTGCACACCACCGTGTGAGGAGACCTTCCATCGGGGAGGGACCGCTGTCCCTTTCAAGGAGACGACCTCTGGCAGCCCCCCATGCAGCCATCCCTCAGCAAGTTTATGACAGTACATAGCCCATGAGAAATTAGCTTATTTTTTTAAGATGCTAAATTCCTCCCAACAAATGATCAGTTGCAAATCATTGGGGACCCACATACAGGTAAATGAATTTAGACCCCTAAGTCCCCCCTTATGCAAAGATAAACTCAAAATCACTCAGAAACCAAAATGTGAGCCCTAGAATGGTAAAACTCCTAGAGGAAAGTGTAGATTTGAATCATGTCCTTGGATAGGCAGTGGATTTTAGACGGGACGCCTATAGCATGGATGACCAACAGAATAACAGACAAAGTGGACTTCATCAAGATTAAAAACTTGTGTGTGTCAAATGGCACCCCTCCCCACCCCATACAGAACAGGAGGAAATATTTGCAAATCGCATGTCTGTAAGGGCCCCATATCCAGAATATACAAAGAGCTCTTCGGATTCAACAACAAAAAAAACCAAGTCATCCAAATTAAAAATTGACAAAGGATTAGAGTGGTCATATCTCTAAAAGGAGACGTACAGATGGCTCAGAGGCACGGGTATAGACTCAGTGTCATTAGCCATCAGAGGGACGCAAACCAAATCCACAGGAGAGCCCCCTCACACCTGCTAGGACGACTAACACGTGTTTCTCCAGATGCCTCTCTCCTCAGTTTGTAGATGCCGCCTTCTCCCTGTGACTTTCCTGTGTGGGTCTGTGTCCTGCTTTCCTCCTCTAAGGACCCCAGTCAGATGGGATTTGATCATCTCCATCTCCAAACACAATCACATTTCTGAAGTGCTAGGGATTAGGACTTGAAATATACCCATTTTGGGGAGTCACAATTCAGCCTTTGACAGCAGACCATGGACTGTTACTCAGCCGTGGAAAAGCATGGAGCACTGAACTTGGTACAACATGCATGAGCCTTGAGGCCATCATGCTAAGTGTAGGAAGTGAGACACAGAGAGCCCCAGGATCTTTGGTTCCATTGATATGAAATGTCAAGAACAGGCAAATCCATAGAGATAGAAAGTAGATTAGTGGTTTTCAGGGGCTGCAGGGGGCGGAGAGTGGGGAGCATGTGCTGATGGGCACAGGGTTCCTTGGGATGATGGAAGTGTTTGAGAATTAGCTGGTGGGGATGGTTGCACCATGTCCCTCATGCACTAAAAATCACTGAACTCTACACTTTATTAGGGTGAATTAGTATGTGAAGTATATCACGATTAAAAAAAAAATGCCTATGAGAAAATTTCTCCTGACGAAAAGAGGAGACCCAGACCACGATTCCTGGTTAGTTCTTCAAAAAGAGAAACCAGAGCTCTCTCATCGTGCACCAGTGGAAGTATCCTCCGTAGTCCAGTTTGTTGAGAATTTTAAAAATTGCAAAAGTATAAAGAAGAAACAAAGTGTTTTATGTAGCAAACAGTGATGTGATGTATCTGGTTACTCTGTTGTCTCCTCTGATCTATGAACAATTTCTACTCCTGCTGTTGTACGTGGATACTTGGATGTGTGATGAGTCACGGATTCTGGATGGTGATACAATTTCTTTGGTAAACAGCTATAGAATTTCTTCCCCAAGAGAAAATTCCTTCCTTCCTCCCATGGTTCACTGTCCTCTGACCTCACATGCTGGCTCCACACTTGCTGCCTTGAGATGACTTCAGGAAAATGGTCTTGAGATCCATTTTATTACTGCAAACCCTGATTTTTTTTTTCCATTTGCAAATCAAATTTGATTTTTTTTCCCTTGCCTCTCTGTGTTTTCAGAAAGTCCAGAATGATATTGTATTAAAAAACAAAAACAAATCAACAACAACAAAAAAAAAAACCAAGGTTCCGATGGTAAACTCCAAATCCTTCTTTTCCAGGTTACAAAGCTATATATAAACAAATAGAGAAATTTGAAAATCGGTATCGTGGCAGAGAGCTGCCAGGGTTTGTCAATTACAAGACGTTTGAGATTATCATAAAACAGCAAATCAAAGAACTGGAGGAGCCTGCTGTGGATATGCTACACACGGTGACGGGTGAGTTCTTGATTTTGCTTTTAGGCATTTTATTTCCAGGGGAGGGAAAGGCTTGCACCCAAACCAGTGCCGACCTCCATAGCTCCCCTCCTGCAGTGTTTCTTAACCTCCCAAGAACCCGATTGATTCTCTGGTTCAACATTTCAATTCAGTTCTGACCCTGAGTTAGCACCCATCTTCCAGCTTAAGGGCTCAGACCCGCAGGACCTCTCCACCTTGTCCATGCTTCTGATGGACATGTTACTAATTAGAGTTCGCATAGCCCCCTCCTCAGGCTCTATACTTTGCTAGAACAGCTCACAGGATGAGGAACACACTTTACTTATCTCTGCTGATTTATTTTAAAGGATGTACTTACCTTTGCCAGTTTACTGTAAAGGATGTGAATGAAAGAGATCCATAGGGGAGGTCTAGGAGGGCCCCAGGGTGGGTGCTTTTGTCCTGTGGCGGGGGGTACCACCCTCTTGGCCCATGGGTGTGTTTGCCAACCTGGAAGTTCTCTGAACCCTGTCACTTAGGGGATTTAAAGGAGGTGTAATCAATGATCACAAAGACATAATCAATTATCAGCTCCACCCCAGCCCCTCCCCTCCTCCCCAGGGGTGGCAAAGGGGCGCTGTAAGTTCCAGGCTTCTCCTCCAGGCTTGATCTTCCTGGTGACCAGGCCCCCCATTCTGAAACTGTCCAGGGCCCACCAAGGGTCACCTTGTTAGAACCAGAGATACTCCTACCACCCAGGAGACTGCTTCTCCTGCTGTCTCTCTTTCTCTGTCAAATAAGTAAATAAGATCTTTTTAAAAAATGTAAATTTTCTGATGATAAGACCACGTTCATGTGTTTTTTTTTTTCAAATAAATAACACGGCCATTTAGAAATCAGTGATGTATGTGACAGTGCTGTGTCTTACTATAAAATATTTATATAGTTATAGCCTACCAGAGATTATATTTCTTTACAACTATCTTTGTTTAGGGTGAAAAAAAAATTTTTAAGATTTTATTTATTTTAGGAAGAAAGCACAAGAAGGGGGATGGGCAGAGGGAGAGAGAATCCCAAGCAGATTCTCTGTGGGATGTGGAGCCTGATGCAGGGCTCGATCCCAGGACCCTGAGATCAGGACCTGAGCCCAAACCTAGAGCTAGAATCTTTTTTTTTTTTTTAAGATATTTATTTATTTATTTGACAGACAGATCACAAGTAGGCAGAGAGGCAGGTAGAGAGAGAGGAGGAAGCAGGCTCCCTGCTGAGCAGAGAGCCCGATGCGGGGCTTGATCCCAGGACCCTGAGATCATGACCTGAGCCGAAGGCAGAGGCTTTAACCCACTGAGCCACCCAGGCGCCCTAGAGCTGGAATCTTAACCGCCTGCGCCAGCCAGGCGCCCCAGGCTGCAAAGTTTAAATGTCAGCGAAATACACCAGGGGACTATTAGACTTTAAGCCAGAGAGCCTCCAGCAAAAATGGCACGTGTATGTCCCAGAATGGGAAGACACGGCAGGAGGGAGGGGAGGAAACTTCATTTCTGGATATTTCACCCTCTTTTTTTTTTTTTTTGGCAATGTGCGATGATGAATGAATCTTGTTTTTTCCTCAGATATGGTCCAGGCCGCCTTCACGGGTATTTCAAAAGCAAACTTTGATGAATTTTTCAACCTCTACCGAACTACCAAGGTAAAACTGACCGCATGTTATTTAAAATAATAATAATAATAATAATGTCAGCCTGATTCTGGAAAGTAGATTTCTTGCATTAAGACCGTCTCAACTTTACTGGGTGTTTGGAGAAGTGAAGAGTCCCGCTCGGTAGTGGAATTGACTGGTGGTCCTGCCGGTGAGGTCTGGTCGGAAGCAGTGAGGCCGGTGAACGAGTGAGACGGAGGATAGAAACCAAATCCTCAAAACCACTCAAACGAAGGAGAGCCATAGTCCCCGGGGAAGGAACCCCGTTGCCTCTGATCACAACGGCTTTCACCTTGAAACTCACTGTGGAAGCCGCAGGGATGCCCGGAGTCTTTGGAGAGTGAAGAGGCAGGAGGAAGTCACACCTCCCCGGTCCACTCTCAGAAACAGGGCTCCCCACGGCTCAGCCCGGGCCCACGTGGCCCAGAGCGTGGCCTTGGCCAGCTTACGTGATAGTCACTGAACCCTCACGTTCCGGAGGCTGGAGGGCTCCTACTGAGGTGCTCAGATCCCACGTCTGCTGAGGGCCCAATTCATGGCTTGTCGTGGCCGCTTTTTCCTTGTATCCTCAGGAGAGAGAGAGAGAGAGACAGAGAGAGAGAGAAAGGGAGGGAGAGAGAGAAGGAAAGCACTCTGCTGTCTCTTCTTACAAGGGTGCTGACCCCATCTGTAAGGGCTTCACTGGCCAGGCCTGACCCCCTAAAGTACCCCCCCATGCCATCACACTGGGGATTAAGCTTTCAACCTGTGAATTTGGGGGAACACACACCTTGCCCCCCAGCACCCAGCATCGCTGGGAAGATGAGCTTGGCCTTGCACAGGCTGGGGAGGCTTGGGGTGGTCTACTTCTGCTGCCTGGACCTCTGGAATGAGCATGGAAGAAAATGTTTGGGCCTTGGGGTGCCCCTAGCACTTTGCATCACACTTGGTGGCCCTGAGTATGAGTTCCGGGGAGTCCAGATCCTGTCTGGGTGAGAGATCGACGCTCCAGCCAGTTTCTTCAGACTGTCGGGACATGGAGCATGCAGAATTGAACTGACTTAAATTTTTGGCCCCGCTCTCATCCCCACGAGCTCTCTGATGGGGCCTATAGTCCTCATTCGATGGGAAAGCCCCCCAAAGAGAAAGACAGGAGCTGAGACCTTGGGCCCACAAGCCAGCCCGTTTGGGTTTCAGGAGGAGCGTCCAGGCTCCTGGGAGGTTCCGCGCCCGGCCAGGGTGGGAGCCCCATCCTAGACAAGCCAGTGTGGGGTGCTGTCTTGGCTCACTTGGGAGCCAGCTGGCCATGGGCTCTGCGGAGGACCTCCTTCCTTGCGCCGGTGATCTGTTTCTGAGGGACCTTCGTTGTGCTTCTCTCTTGCTGCAGTCCAAAATTGAGGACATTAAATTTGAGCTAGAAGAGGAAGCCGAGAAGTCCATCCGCCTTCACTTCCAAATGGAGCAAATCGTCTACTGCCAGGACCAAGTGTACCAGCGGGCGCTGCAGAGGGTCCGAGAGAAGGAGTCGGAAGAGGGAAAGAAGAACCAGAAGATAAACAGCATGATGACCACTGAAGAATTTTCTCTAGTAAACATCTCCTTGTCTGAGATCTTTGAGCATCTGATGGCGTACCATCAGGTAAGCCCGTGGGCACCTCCAAAGGCCGGTTTTCAGTCTGTGTCCTTGTCTCGTGAATGCCTCTTTGGCCTACCGGTCTATGCACGGTGACCACCGGTCGGCTCGTCTTCCAGGCCCTTCTGGAAGCTCCGTGGAGACATTGTGCCTTGGAGAGGTAAGCAGAGGCCGGGGCTCGGAGCCACCCACTTCTGGTATGGACAGGCTGTGTGGCCCTGGCCAGGTTAATTGACCTCTCTGAGCCTCAGCTTTCTTCTCGGTAAAGTGGTATTTCCTCCCAGTTCTTGTGAATCTTCAGTGAGATAAGCATGGGTAGGACCCTCTGCTCAACGTCAGTGGGCAATGGCTGTGTTCCCAGTAGAAGCGACTCACAGAGATACATGCTCTGGTGGCTGCTGTCCATTTCAACGAATGCGGAAAGCAGTGTCGTTCATGCTGGGGAAGGACGCCACCTTAGAGCCGCAGAGATGGGTCAGGGTCTGGACAGGTAAAGCAAATAGGCATCTCTCGGTTTACCAGAGATCTCCATCAAGTCAGTATGTGGATGCTTTCAGGCTTTTCGAATTCGACAGCGCACGCAGGTCTCCCGGGATCTGGCTGTCATGCAGATGTGGGTTGCAGGTGTGAGGTGGGGTGAGGATTGTGCATCTCTAATGGGCTCCCAGGAGATGCCCTTGCTATGGGACAGAGACGTCAGACTCCATTGCCTGCAGATGCTGTGACGTGTGCCCACATGAGTGAGTCCTGTGAAGGGCTAGTCAGGAGGCACCCATGCACCTTGGCTTCTTCCGCAGTTATGCCTACTACCTGTCTGGTCGTGGGCCTCCCAGAGATGTTTAGAGGAGGCAATGCACAGACAGAATCCCGAGAGGAGACTGAGTTGATGGTGGACGATGTCCCCCACCCACCCCGTCCTGAGCCCTCCCTTCTCCCCAAAAGAGGTCCTTCTCTGGTTTCTTGACATCGTCCAAGGGAAAGCTTTCTTCTTCTTCAGGAAAATCTCTGTTTGGCGCTTAAGGCCTTCAGCTGATTGGGTGAGGCCCACCCTTGTGATCTCAGATAATCTCCCTTACTCAGAGTCAACTGACTGGAGATGTTAACACATTTACAAAATATAGAAATATCTAAGTTAGCATTTGATTGAATTAACTGAGCGATTTGGCCGGGCCACAGTGATCTACGAAAGTAGCACACTCCGTTACGTTGATGAATTCTCCCCCACAGACGGCCTGCACTTGGCAGTTTGGTCTCCACTGAAGTTGTTGGCTTCTTGACATGGCAACTGGTCGAACATAAGCTCTTGTTGTGTTTTCTGTTACTACAGAGAGGTGGGGTGTGGTTTCACAGCGCAAGAGCTATTTCTGTCTCCTATTTAGGAAACTGTGCTTCCGGCAAAAATTCTCTGCAGAACAGGGTCTCAGAGCTTAGCGATTTGTGGTGCAAATACCCCAGAGTTTTTCGTTTGCCTGGTGACTTTCTTTTTGGTGGTTTCAGACCATGCTGGTGTGTTCTAGATTTCTGAGTTGGGCTTAATAGTTATTTCCTTGTGGGGCTTCCAAACTTTTTGTCAAAATGTCTCCACTAACGCTGCTGGCCTTTGTCTCTGAGATTTAGAAACAAAGTCTATACATTAAAAGTAATATATCATTTCAACTTTTATATTTACACTGTGATCCACTTGGAATTACACGGTGTCCAGAATGAGGCTTGCCCTAGATGGCTGTTGGTTGTCCTTGAACGATCACTTGAAGACCCTATGCCAGGCCTGCTGGTGCATAATATGCCTTTAATCAGTCACCCTCCTCCTCTGTGTCCTGGGGTCTTTTTCTAGATCCCGAATTCTCTTCTATTGGTTTCCTTTTCCTAAGTCGGTATTGACATGATTACATGTGCAGCTTTTTATACAAGTCTTAAATGTTTAGTGCAGCTGATATCCCCAAATAGTGCAGTAAAATATACATCAGGTAACATTTACCATCTTAACTGTCTTTATGTGTCCTGGTCAGCGGCTTCAGGCACACTCACACTGTCGTGCAGCTGACCCCCTGCCTGCTTCCAGGACGGTCCGCACCTCATCCCCATGACACACGGAGTTCGCCTCTTGCCATCCCCGATCCTCCCCCATTCTACCTTCCAATTCTGTGGATTTTCGTATTCAAGGTAGCTCGTGTAAGTAGACCTGTGCAACCTCTGTCCCTGCGTGTCTGGCTTATTTTACTTGGCATAATGTCCTCAAGGCTCGTCTTTGCTGGGACACTTGCCAGAATGCCTTCCTTCTAGAGTCGAGTGACTTTCCATCGTAGGGACCGACCGCATCTGGTTTATCCGCTCACCTGGCTGTGCACATTTCACGTGTCTGCCCCTTCGGGCCGGATAATGCTGCTGAGAACTGTGGGCCCACCTGGCCTTGGGCAGAAATGTTCCGCCCGTTCTTGTTTGTTCATTGCAGTATGAATTGTCGGATTCGCTTATCCCGTTCCGGATGAGACGGCGGTGGGGGGGGGGGGGTGCCGACGTGCTCACGGCGCTTGGATTCCTTGACCGGTCTGCCAGGGAGACTCGACATCCTCATGATGGGAGATTTCTCTGTCCAGGAATATCGAGGGTGTCTCCGCTTGAAGATCTCCTTCGGGGGCAGCCTCGGAAGTGTTTCAACGCTCTCTTTGCGTAGACTGGGCACACATATTCTGTTTCGTCTTCTGTTTGCTGTCGATATGGTCTCTGCAGCTGATTCTTGTGCGTTTTCCCCCTTCCCTTTCCAGTTTCACACCTGGAGCTCCGTGTTCTGATCCTTTTAATGCGACTGGAAACAACCGCGGAGTCAGAAGGCAGCCTCCTCTTATCTGAATCTAACGAGAATGCTACTTTTCTCCATTTAAGTATGATCCTCCCTGGCTAAAAGCAAGGTTTCAGTGAGCTGTGCTCCCCCTTGAGGTTCCAGGGGAGAATCTGTCTCTTGGCCCCGTGCAGCTTCTGGAGGCCGCCCGGGGTCCTCCGTGCGTGGCCACTCCTCCACCTTCAAAGCCAGCAATGCCGCATCTCAGACCTCCTGCCGGACCGCCCGCCGTCCGAATCTGCGGCCGGCCTCCCTCCTTTGCACCCGGCCCTCCAGAAAATGGAGGATACTCTCCCTAGTTTAACATCAGCTGACGATCTTGACCCCATCTGCGTCCTCAACTCCCTTTTGCTGCACGAGGGCCTGTGCTGTTCTGTGGTCAGGACGCAGGTGTCCCTGCAGCCGTCTGTCTCCCTGGTGCGCTCCTCGTGAAATCGGGCAGATGTCCCCAGGTCAGGGATTGGCACAATGGCTCCGTGGGTAGGTGAGGGTCAAGGCAGCTGACTGTCACCACTCAGAAATTTCTTCTCCATTACCGGAGAGATGGTTTCCCACAAACACGGCCGGTCTGGGGGATCTCCTGCTGGTTCCTTGTCCCCTTCCCTCCGCGTGCTGTGGTAGCAGGCCACATCCCTCGCTAACTGTCACCCTGGAGCCCAGAGCTGTGTCCCAGCTCTGCTGCATGGCCTCTTGGGTTGCCTTCACTGAGCGCCTAGTCCACGCCTGGCCTCTCTTCCAGCTTTTCCCTTTCAGCTTGTTTAATCTTTTTAACTGTCTCGTGGGGCCAGGTGCTCAGAGTCTCACTATTTTCTGGAGGAAGGAACGGAGGCACAGGGACAGGGAAGGGACATCAGCCTGTCTCAGGAGGCGTTCAGTGACAGGTGGGGCCTGCGGAAGGAGGAGGCAGGGAGGAGTGAGGAGGAAGGGCTGACACTGACTTGGGACACGCAGACACAGCAGAGGACGCCCCTAGTGGCTTTTGACAGCCCAGCCCTTTTGTCTGCTAAATAATTTTCATGTGGATTAAAAACCAAGTCTTAAAATCTTTCCAGCAGAGCTGCAAATCCGTTGAAATTGGAGTTTTTGTTCTCAGTCTGTGCATTTACCCTTTACAAGCCCATTTTATCCTCTCTGATCAGAAGGAACACGAGTGCTCAGGACTCCCGGGCGGGGGAGGCGGCGTCGGGCCTGGGGCGCTCCCTGCACCGGGGGTTCCCCAGAGGACACTGCTGGGTTGGAGGCCCAGCCGGGGGCGTTCACCTGCCCAGCCGTGCCCGATGCTCACAGGCTGCCGTTGGCCCCTCAGCCCTCCGTGACGGTGACCGTGACCTCTTCTTCCCCGCCAGGAGGCCACCACGCGCATCTCCAGCCACATCCCCCTGATCATCCAGTACTTCATCCTGCAAGTGTACGGGCAGAAGCTGCAGAAGGCCATGCTGCAGCTGCTCCAGGACAAGGACACCTACAACTGGCTCCTTAAGGAGCGCAGTGACACCAGCGACAAGAGGAAGTTCCTGAAGGAGCGGCTGGCACGGCTGGGCCAGGCTCGGCGCCGCCTGGCCAAGTTCCCCGGTTAAGGCGGCTCCCGGAGGTTAAGGCGGCTCCCGGAGGTTAAGGCGGCTCCCGGACCCGCCCGCGTCTCCAGGGCACTTCTGCCGGGAGCAGGACCACGCTCTCCCCTGAACCCATGCCACAGATCCGTGAGCAGGCAGCAGCCAGTCTTCCCAGCCACGCTCCGTGCTTGTCCCTGCGCGGGCAGAGAGCTAGGAAGAGGACGTAGGTCGTGGTTTGGCCTGGAGGACTGCTGCCGCCACCGCTGCCTTCCCGCTTAGGAACAATGTATTTCCACCCTCGGGATTGGTCCCCCGAACCTCTGTGTCTCCCGTGGGGACCAGTGCATGCGAAGCAGCATCGTAGAAAGCTTAGTTCCTGCTTTGTGCACCTTGCTTTCATGCCACTAATGTTTCGGGAGCATCTGGAGAGCTTGGGAAGGGCACTCTCAGACCCTGTATCTCACTGATTTGTAATAAACTCGTTTCTTCCAGACATGCTTCTGACGCCTCATGTTCTGGGGGGAGGACCCTGAAAATGATAGCGGGTGAGACCCCCGTGGCGCCCACGCCGGGCCCTTGGCGGTCGAGCAAAGAGCATGGCTGCTCACGAGAGGCCCCGGCGAGATGAGGACAAGCGGTAAAGCAGCGGGAAACGAAGAAAACAGGAGGAGTGGGCGACGGGGGTCAGAGGCCCTGGGTGACGGGGTCAGAGGCCCAGGCCTCCCGTGAGAAGGTGAATACACTGACCATACCGTCTGGGGCATTGGAGGTTCGCTAAGAGAGTAGCCCTTTAACGTTCTTACCGCAAGAAAAAAATATCCTCTTTTCCCCCCTGGGAGGTGCGGGAATGTTGGCTAACTCGACGCGCTGGGGTGAGTACTTCACAAACAGGCAAAAAGCGCCCGGCAGGGTCTCTACTGCAGATGGCTGGGAGGCGGCAAAGGCCTTGACCTCAACTTGTCCTTGGGGAGCCCTGCAGCGTCTACTGTTCTCCTTGGTCTGGGGCAGGGGACCTGCAGAGACACCTGGCCGCAAGTGGCTCGGGCGCAGGAACCGGAATGGCAGGCTGTGCCCAGGCCGGACACAAGGGAATCTGCCTCCATGTCCCGTAAAAGCCGACAGGAGAGCCGTCCGAAGGAGGGCGGGAGAGAATGTTCTCCGGAGACATGTCCTGCAAACCAGAGTGGGCGGTGGGAGCACTTTCTGCCGGCTGTCCAGAAAGGGAGTAGCTGCCCCAGGAGCTGTGTGTTCCCAGGCAGCAGGGGCTTCGGGCCCAGCCAGATGACCGCCTCGCCGGGGTAGCTGACTGGTGACATGTTCCCCTCCCAACCAGCCCCAAACCCCAGGTCCCTTCTGACCGTTGGGATGCTAGGATGCCCAGTGCTTTGGCACAGTCTGAGAATTTGCTTGTAAGAGGGGCTGTCCGGAGAACAATGGGAGGTTCAACCAGTTTCAATCAGCTCCCAGCACAGGGCAGCACCTTATGCCTTTCATGGCTGACCACAGGCTGGGACGGGTTTCCCTCCTGCTAAGAGGAAACATTATTACCAATGCAAATAGACTCCTGCAAGAGTGAAGGCAGGTGGGGGGTGTGGGGTCCCCTCCAGCAGGTGGTGTGAGGCCTGTGTCCCTTTAGCACAGGGATGCAGACCAGCTTCTTGCGGGGTCTGAGTAACGTCTCCTGCACCAGGCACTCCTGCCCCCCACGGGAGGATTCTGCAGGGACCAGAGGCACCCCGGAGCCCGGAGATGTCAGTGTTGCTCAGGGGTCTTCTTTTGCTGTGGTTCCAATTTTCCTGGAGATTGAAAGAGGAGGTGGAGGAAGAAAGCTAGGATGGGCTCCGTAGAATGGAATTTCCGGCGGGGAGCACACCTGCCTCGGACTCAGGAGGTGCTTGGAATCACTTTCATTTCGGCCCCAAACAGCAGTTGTCTAGGGATTCCCCTGGGCTTGTCCTGACCTGCCATCCACAAGGGACAAGTGGACTGTCCCTACTCCCAAGTCGACAGTCCCCTTTCCCAAAGAGAGAGAGAGTCACCTGGTGTGGCTTCTTCACTCAGAGGACAGCCAGGCTCAGACGGGGGCGCCAAAGTGCCCTCCCTGTTCCCCGTCCGCCATCCCTACCCCCCACCCATGAGGGACACTGCCAGACCAGAGCCTCTCTCTCCGGATTCTGCTGCCCCCTCTAGAGCACTAACAGGAAAGGCCATCTATCTGTGAAGAAAGAACATGCTAGAATACCTACGGTCCCCACGCAGGAACCCTCAATTCAGGTGAGTCGGGTCCGGGGCTCCGCACCCCATGGGCTGGGGCTGAGTTTGGAGCAGAGCAACGAGAGGAGCTGGATGGAGTCGAACGGACTGAAACAGGAAGCCTTGGTTTTCCAGGACAGCGGGTCTGACATGCCGTAGGTGCTTAATAAACGCTGTGAGCGGAAGTGGAGCCTGGGACACACTGAGCATTTGTTCAGAGGACTTTCTGGATTCGTGACTGTCTTCTGAGAAGCTTGAGCCCTTGATTACTGTCCTTGAGGAAAAGCAAAGACAAAAGCAACCCCCCAGCCAGAAAAGCCCCTCAAACGTCAATTTTTGTTTCAGAGGAAATTCCGGAATGAATGCAAGCGGCAGATGCCCCAGCAGGCGGCAGGGAGGGCAGCAAGAGGCACACGGACCTTGGCTTTCACCTGTCCGACCTAGTCTTTTCCTCCCAGGGAAGAAAGCCCTGAGCGATTCTGTGGGATTTCACTTGGGTAGAAGCTCGGTCTCCGTCGTCACAGCGAGCTTCTAGCAAATAACCATTTATGGGGTTGGTTCCTTAAAACGAAGCTGGGACACCAGTGAATTTTTTAAATGTCACTTTATTCTGGTACTTCTCTTAGAACACCGGGTTTACTGCGGGGAGGAGTTCTGGTGTGTGTCGCACGGAACATCACCCTCCCGGAGTCTGGGGCGGCGGCGGAGGGCCGGCCCCGTGGAGTTTGGCTCCATCCAAGGGGCGCGGGCAGCGCCTTACAATGCCAGGCTCAGGGTGAGGCCTCGGTTGGAAGGGAAAGCAGAGTGGGATCGGTGAGCCACAGGAAAACAGAGAAAAGGCTGAAAACCAGCCTGGAGTCTGGGTTCGAGGCAGGACTGTCCCCCATGAACAGCTCAGCTGGAGGCACACCAAGGGGGTACAGGTTTCAATGCTGGGAACACAATGACCAACGCAAATTGTCGGAGGCAGGCCCCGGGCCAGGGCGGCCTCCGCCAGTAAAAGACGGCGCCTGGCTAGTTGCGAGGTGAGGATGGCCGCGTGAGACTCCGCGGAGCGCCCAAAGAGGAAGGAAACAGCATTGGTGGCTAGCGAAGTTGTTGGTTTAGGTGCACAGCCTGATTCGCTCCCTCCTGTGCCCTGCTCGCTGATGGGTCATGTCAGCGTATGGAAGTGTGTAGACTGGCGGAAATAAGAGAGAGAAGATGCATCCGAACCAGGGCGTCTTGTCGTCCTTGCAGGCTGAGGGCGATAAATGGCGCCGGCACCCGGGAACTAATAAAAGGAATCTTGCAAGGTAATCCGCAGGAAAGCGGAAAGTAAAGGTCCGCAGGTAAGCGGGGACATTAGCCACGTTCAAAAGTGGGAATTCCGCGGTAAAGCAGGGAGTAAAAATAGAAAAACCTTGCAAGGGAGAAGTCCGCAGGTAAGGGGGGTAAAACCACGACAAAGGTGGTGGGAAACTTGTACAAGACCGCAACAAGAAGCGCGGCGGCCATACAGCCAGGATTTTCTTATCGAAACCGCAGGTAAGCGGGGAGGGGACCATGATCAAAGTGGTGGGAATCTTGTACAAGTCCGCAACAAGAAGCGCAGCGGCCGTAGAGCCGGGATTTAGCGAGTCCGCAATAAGAAGCGGGGCGGCCTTAGAGCCGGGATTTAGCGGCGAGTCTTTAACGTCTGCGTCTGTTGTCTGTGTGTTCATAATGGGATCTGAAGTATCTAAAGTGCGGTTGGAAGGGTCTTTTTAGAAGACCTGCTGAAAGCCAATGGAACTCCACTAAAAGCAAAAACTGCTCGGGCCTTTTTGAATACAGTGGAAAAGGCGGCTCCATGGTTCCTAGATGAAGGCTTGCTAAACATACCTCAATGGGACCACTTAGGGGAGGATTTGAAGAAACAATGCTTTAACTCTTCGCCTCAAATTTAACATAACAAAAGCACAGGCACGGACATAGTAGTCTCCTGCAGAAATTGCGTGATCTTACTACCTGCACCGTCCTTGGGGGTTAATCCTAAGGGTTTGTTACCTAATCATATATGGCCTATGGATGTCACACATGTTTCAGAATTTGGAAAGTTAAGATGTGTTCATGTCTCTGTAGATACCTGCTCTGGAATAATTTTCCCCTCAGTGCATACGGGGGGAAAATCCAGAGATGTTATCGCCCATTGCCTACAGGCTTTCGCGGCATGGGGAAAGCCACACCAATTAAAGACAGATAATGGTCCAGGCTACATCTCACAACCCTTTAAAGCCTTCCTACAACAACTTGACATTCACTTGATACATGGAATACCCTATAATCCACAAGGACAGGGTGTTGTGGAGCGCGCGCATCTTACAATAAAAAATGCGCTTTATAAACAAAAAGGGGGAATAGGGGACACCTTCAGGTCCCCTAAAGATAAGCTCAACACCATTCTCTTTATTTTGAATTTTTTAACGTTGCACAAAACGGGTAAATCAGCTGCAGACAGACAGGCAAGTGATGCTGCTGCTTCCCTTAAGCCTTTAGTACTTTGGATGGACAGCCTCACAGGAAAGTGGAATGGACCAGATCCAGTGTTAGTATGGAGTAGGGGGTCTGTATGTGTTTTTCCACAGGAAAAGGAGGCTCCAATTTGGATCCCAGAGCGGCTGGTGCGTGCAGCCTTGCCTCCAAACACCAGTCATGATGCTGAAGATGCTGATGATAACTCTGGGGTTGCTACACCTCCTGCGGCAGACTCAAGCCAGAGAGCTGTGAGCAGTGGTTAAAGCATGGCTAGCTATATCCTTTACCAGTGCCTAACTCTTCTCTCATATTCCCTCCTCTCCCTTTGATGCATGGCAGGTCTGTAACTTGCTAGGAGCATGTACTGATATCTCAGCAGTGTTCATGTTAAATGGTGGCAAATTCCTCAACTGTTCTTATAAACAAAATGACTCTAGTACCTTTGAGACAACAGTTAATGTGTCTTGTCCCAATGATATTACTTATCAGCCCACTCCCATATGCGTCTGGCCACTGTTCCTTTCCCTCATAACAAATGCTAGCGAGCTGAATGATACGTTGAATTGCACTAAGAATTGCTGTCTTTCCCAGTGCTGGAATGTCACGGCCTTCAAGCTGGCTGTGATTATGCGTATCCCTACCCATGTTCCTATCCCAGTTTCCATTCCAGAGGACAAGTTACCGGTGGTGCTATCCAGAAAGAAGAGAGATTTTGGTATCACAGCCGCCGTTGTGACAGCACTGGCTATATCTACAGCAGCTGCCACGGCAGCAGCAGTCTCGCTTGCTGCAACTATACCCACTGCGGAAGCTGTGAACACCCTTGCAGAAGGAACGGCGGCTGCCCTTCAAACACAGACTCAGATCAATGCACATCTGCAAGCAGGAATCCTGATAGTCAACCAGAGAGTGGATTTGGTTCAAGAACAAGTGGACATATGGGGGGCCCTATAGGGACTGGGATGTATAGTACCCTTCCCTGCGATTTGTGTAACTCCCATAGCCTATACTAATGTGAGTGACTTACAAAATATCTCCTGACAGCTCTCCCAATACTTGCGGGGGAATTAGTCTGCAGAATTCCAAAACTATACTCAGCACCTGCTACTAGGCATAACAAGGATAAATAACACCAGAGTTGAGCTTGCAACCCTCCCAGAGATCATCAAAACATTGCAAGATGTGTTAACCTTTACGAAACAATGGGCTAGCGTAATGATAATCCTCGTAGTGGGCTTGATCCTGCTAGTAAGGAAACTGCAAATTTGGAGGTGACAGCAACCTAGGCAACAGCAAGCCATGGTGCAGGCCTTGTTAGCCATCGAGGCTGGAACATCCCCCCAAGTGTGGCTAAGTATGCTGGATGGGTAGTCAGCGACGGGTAAGATTGGTGGGGGAAATACACCAACCTAAGACAGGATGCAGATCATTGATATCTGCCGTCTGATGACGGGTAAGGATATTCCCTGCCACTGACAACCTAAGACAGGCACGATCCCTGCCATAAAAGAAAAAAGGGGGGGATGTCGGAGGCAGGCCCCGGGCCAGGGCGGCCTCCGCCATTAAAAGATGGCGCCTGGCTAGTTGCGAGGTGAGGATGGCCGCGTGAGACTCCGCGGAACGCCCAAAGAGGACGGAAACAGCATTGGTGGCTAGCGAAGTTGTTGGTTTAGGTGCACAGCCTGATTTGCTCCCTCCTGTACCCTGCTCGCTGATGGGTCATGTCAGCGTATGTAAGTGTGTAGACTGGCGGAAAGAGAGAGAGAGAAGATGCATCCGAACCAGGGCATCTTGTCGACCTTGCGGGGCAAGGGCGATACCAAATTATTCACTTTTATCAATACTGCTGTTTTCACTTTCCTCTGACTAGTATTTGGGGTTTTACTTATATTAAGTAAATTCATAAAGGTTTTATTTATAAAGGTTTTATTCTGAGGATTTTATTTATTTGAGACAGAGCGAGAGCAAGAGCGCGAGCGACAGCATGAGCAGGGGAGAGGGGCAGAGGGAGGAGAAGCAGACTCCATCCCATGCTGAGCAGGGAACTCAAGGCCGGACTCGATCCCAGAACCCCGAGATCATGACCTGAGCAGAAGGCAGACACCCAACCTACTGAGCCACCCAGGTGCCCCATGAAGATTTTAATACTAAATACCAGCCTCTCCCTAGCTTCAGCATTCTGGCTAGATCTTCCAAGTGAAACCAGCCTCATCCACAAGTAAAACCACTCACACGGCTTGGAAACTAGAACTGAAAGGATCGTCCGCTGCCAGCCTGTGTGGACACTGGAGGACTTGTGACCCGTTATTCGTGGATCCTTTATTTGAGAATCCACCTACTTGATAAAATTTATTTGCAGCTTCAAACTCCACACTCGCACGCTTTGGTGGACGTGTGCAAAGTGGCCAAAAACGTGAGTGGCCCGACGTGCCCGCTTGAGCCGAGCACAGGCAAGGCGAAGCCCTGCCCTCTCGCTTCAGCTCTTGCGGTCCACAAGCGTTCCTTGGGGTCTGATTAGTGCCACGTTCCCAGCATTTTATTTTCACTGGTGACTCTCGCAGTTTCAAACAGCTGCTTAGGTGCTGTCCTGAGCCCTGGGCTGTGATGTAATTCACCGGGCAAGCGGGCATGTGGCTAAGCTTCTCGAGGATTCCTGGTGCCATTGGCCGTGAGCTCCGTGCTACTGCGTCAGTGTGTATTCAGTGAAGTGCCTTTACACAGACACCTGCAAAACAAGGTCATGAAGAGACCAGCTGACAAAGACCAGAGGCTCCTAGGCACCTTATCCAGTCCATTTGTCCCCTGGAGGCAATGATTTGCTACTCACTAAACCAGCGTTCCTGCTGGTCTTCAGATACGTGATTACCATGACTAAAAGACTCAGCTCTATTTAAGCGTGTTGCCTAACAAAAAAGACCTATTTTACTTTTTAATACTTTTTCTGTAATTTTAGCACATCTTGATATAATGAACACAGTCACCTGTCGTGTATGTAGGACCCACAGGATCTGCGCCATGCAAAGGATGTGAATGCATTTCTGTTCTCGGGCAGAGAAAAAACTCATCCAGTCTTTCTCTCTGGCTCAGTCCCCAACTCCATGGGGCTGGAGTCCAGGAGAGCTAAGGAGGTAGCGCTGCCCCCAAGAACTGAAAGGGACTTCGGGAAGACAGCTGTAAGGGACAAGACGCTGAATGCATTTTTGGACAGGTTGACCCTGCAGAGGGCTGTGTAGGATAATGGGCAGGGAGGTCTGGATGAAGGAGCTGGGTCTCAGGGCCTGAGTCTCAGGAAGCTGGAGCCACAGGTGATGCCCAGGCAGGAGATACCGCGGGTCACCTCCGACAGGCCAGCCCTGAGGGCTGATGAAGCTAATCGTGCCTCACCTCCACCCTCAGACCAGCCCCCTCGCCCCTGCCTCTGCTGTGCAACACCTACCCAGCATCACTGCCCTCCAAGGAGAGGCAAACTGGTTCTGTGTGCCACCCAGATCTCCAAAGACTCAATGAACGTTTGGCAAAAAAAAAAAAAATGCATAATTTATTTGTACAATATTTCACAACTGAATTTACAGTTTAAAAAAGATACAAAAGAAGATACAAAGAAGACAAACAGTGGTCACAGAAAAAGAGGTTAAGGAAGGAACACATTCTCACCACGACAGTGCTTTTGGAACATCTGACTTGGGGAGCAGGCAGAGTGCCAAGGGTTGGGAAGGCCCCTGAGATGCTGCCGCCCAGGAGGCACGCAGATCCCGGGAACGGGGCCCCACGACCTTCCGCTTCAAGGTGAAGCCCCAGCGGTAGAATCCTTCCTTCTTTTCTGGGAAAGCAGCAGGCCTGAGCAAACGCAGAGCCTTGGAAAGCAGTATTCACAGCCAAGAGCCCCGGAGCCCCGAAGCCCCCACTCGGCAAACCACGGCCCTTCCCTCCCTGGGAAGCCTGAAGGGCGACAGGGGCCTCGGGGAGTCCGGAACGCCCCTTCCTCTTCTTCGTTGCTGGCCCAGGCACTGCTGCTCAGCACCTGTGTGTGGGACGCTCTGCAGAGCAGTTCAAGTTGGCCACTGTCTTGCGCTTGGCAAGGACGATCACTTCAAAGAGCCAAACGCAGCAACTACTTCCGAGGCGTGGGCCAAGACTCCGGGAGCACTGAGGTAGTAACACGTAGAAACTTGACATGCAACAGTGTATCTTCAATCATGCATCCCTGATTTCCCCTGGGGTGACCTCGATTTGCATGTGATTAGCAGGCTCCAGAGGGTCCGCAGGGCACCCCATTCTCCAAGGAAGAGGGGGTTGGAGAGCAAGGCTAGGTCTCCCTCAGGGGCGCCCCACCCCATGCGCAGTGACCACCAGCCCAGCCGTGCTCAGAGGTGGCGTGTCTGCAATGGCTTTCCTTGATCCGAGGGCTCTGTCCACGCTCTTGCCCTCGCGAGCAGGAGCAATCTTGTCTTCAGCCATGAAGGGCTGGTCCCCTGGTTTCCAGCCACCACCCGGGGCTGCTGAGAAGGCACTAAAAAATGATCAGCAAAGACCCCTGTGGGTTGGCCAGGGGTAGCCCTAACCGGCAGTGACCCCAGAAGCTTGCCCTGACCGTCCCCCCCAGATTCCTTCCTGTCTATTGCCAGCCACCCAGCAGCTGAGAAGTCACTAGCCCCAGGTGCATCCAGAAGTGGTCCCCGCAGTGGGTTCAGGAGGAAGATCCCAACACGGCAGGCTCCCACCCCCTGTTCTGCACTGGCCCTAGGTGCCCACACCCCGCTGGGCCCTGTCACCCCTTTCAGACGAGGGGTCAGGGAGCAAGGGCCTGTGGCCTGCGCAGAATTGTGGAGAGCGCCAAAGACAGACAAAGCCACTATTTAATAACAATGAAAGGACCTTCCAATCATTTCTAGAAATACACGATGCCCAGAGAATGAAGAACCGGCCCCTTCACTTTCTCACGGACACAGTGCCAAGGACACAGGGCACATGGATTAGCTGTTTGCCTGTTTAAAATGGAAGAAAGAAATGTTATTTCTTCAGCCATAAAAAAGGTAGCCAATTGTTGTTTTTGTTTTCTGCTAGACTGACTTCTAACCAAATGAGCGAGTGAGGGGGACCAACAGATATTTATTTCTCCTGTCGCAGGAAGGTCAAGGAGTTGGGCGGGCCCCCTCTGGATTGATTCAGGAAATTTTCAACTTTCCGTATCTGTGGGCCCTGCTCCTGGGCTCCCAGGGAAGCTGTACCCCAATTCCGGTCATTACCACCTCTCCTTATATCCGGGAACTCCCGCTGCGCCCCCAGCCCAGGGCACAGAAATCTGGCTCGCTCTGCTCTCTGCCTGTCACCGCAGTTGGGTAGGGGTCGTCTAGGGATGCTGGGGAGCAGACCGGGCGGAGCCCACCTAGGAGGCATGGTCTGCAGGGCACGGGACAGCCCGGGGACAGCGGGCTCTGACTCGGAAAGGCTCCTGGATCTTTGCAGGGAGCCATGCGGACTGCACACCCACACCCCACAGACTTCCGGGCTCTGACACCAGACTAGGAGCCCTCGGGGAAGAGGGGGACAGGAAAGTTACCCTCATTTGTCGGTAAATCCAGTCCGTAAACACCGTCACGTTTCCGTACACGCCTGGCCTGTTAGCTTTGGCGCAGCCCGATCCCCAGCTCGTGTCCCCAATCAGCCACCAGATGCGGCTCTTCAAAGTGACCAGGGGACCTCCGCTGTCACCCTGGGGGACGCAGCAAGGGCAGAGGTTCAGACCACAACCCGCGCACACAAGCGGCCACGCGCCGAGGGCGGGGGTCGAGGTGGGCGCCCCGTGGGAGTCACACCTCTGCAGGCGCGGGTTTCGAGAAGGGACAGCACTATAATTCGCAGAGACCACGTGCGGGTAACGAGTCTGCGGGCACCAGGCAGGAGTTACCAGCTGCTGACCGTACTTTTAAATAGTTTAGAAACTTACTTCTGCCCCCGCCACAAGACGACGAAATAACCCCCGGGGGCGCTCGCGGGGGGGGGGGGGGGCAGCACGCGCGTCCCCAGCGTCAGCACCGCGCATGGCCACGGCCTGAGGAGCAGGAGCGCGCTCGGGTGCGGGAGCGCGGACGCCCCTCCCCCTCCCCCTCCCGCGGACGCCCCTCCCCCCACACCCCTCGTGGCATCGGAGCTCACCTGGCAGGAGTCGGTGCCTCCCCGCAGGTAGCCCGCGCAGATCATGGCCGGCGTGACCAGGCTGTTGTAGACGTACTTGCTGTTGCACCGCCAGGGCTCGATGAGCGGCACCATGACCGCGTTCAGCTCGTCCGAGGTCTTCCCTGAGGGGACGAACCACACGAGCTGCCGCGGGCCTCCCTCCCCCGCGACAGGACACCGCCGGGCCCGGGCCCTCCCCGCCCGCCCTGCTCCTCCCGAGCCCTGTCTGTCCCGGGGCCGGGTCAGCCTTGAGGCAGGTGCTGTGCGCTCGGTGCTGCCGGCTGCGGGTGCTGTGCGCTCAGTGCTGCCGGCTCCGGAAAGCCATCCGCGTTCTAGAATCTCCTCTCTCCACCCAGCCACGCGGTGTGGGGCTCCCTCCTCACCAGACCCTTCCTAGGCGGCCCCGGAGCTTCCACACACTGCCCCACGTCTCGGCTCCCCCGCACGTCCAGCGTGAGCCCTTGCCGTGAGCCCTACAGCTTCCCTCCTGCCTTGACACCTCCACACGGCTGTCCTCCAAGCACCACGGGCTCCAGGAGCCAAAACAGAGCCTCTTCCTGCTCTCCTCAACCTCAAATGCTCCTCAAATGCTCACCACCCAGTGGCCCCCGCTCAGGCCATGGCACGACCACCACCACCACCACCGCTCCCCCAGGGCTCAGATCACAAAGCACAAAGCTGCTCTCCCTTCCCTGGGTCCCTCTCCCGCCTCTGCGGACATCCACTCCATCAGCAAGATGGTGGCTCCGTCCCAAACGTGCATTGGTGTCCCCCGCTCCAGCCCACCACCCACGGCTGAGCTGCCAACTGGTCAGGCAGGACCACGCCACGCTTCCCCACACTGGGGTTCAGCCCCCTCCTGCCTGCATCCTTTGCACTCCCCAGAGAGCCACCAGATTACGTCATTCTTTTTCCAAAATAGGATTTATTTGAGAGAAGGAGCACGTGTGCGAGCAGGAGGAGAGAGAATCCTCGGTTCGACTCCTCTCTGAGCACGGAGCCTGAAGCGGAGCTTGACCTCAAGACCCTGAGATCATGACCCGGGCCGAAATCACAAGTCAGATGCTGAACCGAATGAGTCACTCCCGTGCCCCTGTTCTTCCCCTTAAAACCTGCCGATGGCTTCCCATCTCACGCAGAATAAAAGCCAGCGTCCTCCCCATAGCCCATGAGGCCCCGCATGGCCCACACCTTCACCCCGGCTCACCGCGCCCCAGCCACACCGACCCTCGTCTCTTAAACAGCCTGGTCATTCGGATCTCAGCTCCAATGTTGCCTCTTCCAAGAAGCCTTCCCTGACCACCTCTTCAAAGCAGCCAGGCCCTCGCTGTTACAACTTCCTGCCGTTTGATAGCCCTAATTCCGTTACCTGGTTCCTGGCTGGCCACATTCTGCCCCCAGACACCCACGAGAAAATGCGGACATTATTCGTCCTGTTTCGTTCTGGGCTGTGCTCCCAGCCCATGGGAGGCGCCCCACAAATCCGTGCTGATTTCCTCATCTGTCTTGGCCGCCGCGAAGCCGGGCACACAACCGTAGGCTCACCCGCGGTATCTGTGTTCACACCGGACGCTGGGTGCCCGGCTGGCCTGCCCCTCCCCGACACGCACCCCCACGCTGCCCTGCCTGGAACTTTTCCGCTTGCTTTAGAGGAGGTGCACGTGCGCCGCACACACTTCTCACACGGCCGCGAACCACGCGTAAGATGCCTCCTCGCACCACTAAGCGCTTGCAACAGGAGGGAGCAGAACCAGGATTAAACCCGGGACCTCCCCCTTCCAAACCACATGCTGTGTCCCGGGGGACCTCACCTTTCTCGTGGGTGGCCCCCCACCCGGAAATCCAGCAGGACTGGTTCGGCTCCAGCATCATGCCGGGGTTGGGCAGACACACCGGTTTCACTTTGTCTGCTCCAGAAGAGAACACACGGTGAGCGAGTCTGGTCTAACCGAACGCTTCCTGCGACGGTCTTCCCCTGGCCCTTCCCCACCTGTGCGCGGCGGGGCCGGGTAGCGCCGTCGCACAGATCCCAACGTGTTCGGCACTCCCGCTTCCCGCCCCTGCACCCCTCCTTCGTACAGGCGGGGTGCTCCCTTCTCTGGAGTTACTTGCAAATGGGATTACTGCCTCTGAACATTCACATTCGGCGAGCTCCCCGCTGCACCTCGGAGGCCCCTGCCGGACACCACCCCCACCGACCAGCTCCTTCTAGGTCTAAACCGTATCCCAACTTGAATCCAAACACCTCGAGGGGAGGGACAAGGCTCTGCCTCGTCTGTACCCAAGCGGGCTGGAACATTCCGCAGGGACCCTTGCACGGACTACAATGGCCAAACACGAACCCAAGGGGAACCCTGCGTGTTTTTTACTGTTGTAAACTGTGAAGGGTCTTATTTTGGTGGGGGTCATGTGAAAACGGAAAAGTACTGACAAACGTTAGACCAGCAGTTCTCAACTACAGGCGATGTCTCCCCAAGGTTGTTTCGAGCGACAGGACACACTGCTGTCACAGCGGAAAGGTGCTGCTGGCCTCTGGGGGTGGACGCCAGGGCTCCCACTCCGTGTCCCACCCCGCGCAGGAGGGCCCCGCAACCGAAAGCGGCCAACCCCGAATGTCCATGGGGCTGTGGCTGGAGCCCCTTCCAGACTTCCGCGTGCTGAAGAAATCATCGCTCTGTAAGGGGCAGGACGCCCCGCGAGCCAGCCCTCCGCACCCCTCCCTCCGGTTGGTCAGCACGGCCCAGGGTTCGTTCCTATCCACCTCTGTCCTTAAGATGCAGCGTAAGTGGCGCGCGCCTCAGGGACACCGGGGCATACCGCTGAACGTCAGAGGCGTCTGCAACTTCATTAGAGCGATGTCGTTGTTCTTGGTCTTGGAGTCGTAACTGGGATGGGAAATCACTTTCCCCACTCGGTATCCGTGTCCGTAGAACATGAAAGACTGCCTCAGCACGCCCGCGAAGACCGTCCAGTACCGGGGGTTGTTCAGGGGTCTGGAGGACAGAGCCCAACGCCGCTCAGTGTCTCGGCAGCGCGAACATGAAACACTCAGGTGGTGACTGCAGAAGTCACACGCCGGAGCCAGGTGTCCCAGAGGGGCACGACCCTCTAGAAGCTACGTGGGAGGCCAGCAAGCTGGTCCTGGCTCTCCCATCCCTCGGCCCCTCCCCTCTACGTCGCCACGAGCTCCTCCCTCCTGTGCTCCACACCAGCCTGCAAACCCTCCAGGTGCTGAGACACTTTCTCTTGGGCCAGATGCCTCCAAAACGAGGCTTCACACCTCCTTTCTGGCGGGACAGAGTCTCACCTACCTTTATGTGGTAAGCCATCTTCTGGCATACAGTAGGTGCTTAATAAATGTGCACCAATGTCTAGACTCTAGGTCTAACAGCCATCTGGGCATTAGCCTTATCGAGGGGTTTCCCTTGAAGAGAATCCCGGATCCCGGCAGCCGTCAGGAGGCGGCGGGAGAAGGGAAGGAGGGAGACCTCGCTCTGTCCACCCTCCCCACAGCCCCGGGAGGCGGCGGCTCGCCTGTCCCGCAGGGGTGCAGAGGGGACACGGTGGTCAAACACCTTGTGTGAACGGCCGAGGCCACACAGCGGGGAGATGGCAAGGCTGGGGCCCAAGCCGGGCACAAGCTCCCTCTGACTCAGAACAGATCTGCTACATGAACTTTCCTCCCAAATTCGGATGCGACCAAAAAAACTCTGTTTAAAGGAAAAGGCCAACACTGTAAATGCTGGCCACCCTCCCCGCTCCCCACCCATCTGTGCAGGCACCACCATCACCAAGGCTGCCTAACTGCGGGGCCCAGGGAACCCCGGGCAGAGCAACGCGAGGTCCTCCAGTGTGCCGTCTTGAGGACAGGCATCCAGGAGAGACCAGGCCTCCCGAGGACTCAGCTAGGATGCAGGCTGGAAAGGGTCCTGCTCCCAGCAGCCCGCCCAGAGCCCAGCATGCTGGGGCGCCCGCAAGCACCCGCTGGGGGGTGGGGGTAGGCTTGGCTCTGCTGCCCACGCACGAGCCCACCGGACCCTCCAGCAGCATCACGAAGCGGGTGCCGTGCCCCATGTACAGGCCAAGAAATCAGAGCTTGCAGGGGTCCCCCTAGCCCCAAGCCATGCCCGAGACCCCCTCACCCTATGGACTTACTCCTCCACACAGTGGGCGGCTGTCACGATCCACTCGGGGGTGATGATGGAGCCCCCGCAGACGTGGGTGCCCTGCACGTGCAGGCTGACCTGCCAGGGCCAGTCCCCCGGGGACGCGCTGCTCCCGCCCACGATCCGGCTCTGGCGCATCGTCTTCCCCGCGACCCCGCACTCTGAAAGCGACAAGCACCGTGCCGTGGGCACCAGCGGGGCCGACCCGCCGGCTCCATCCACGTCTCCTGCCAGACTGCTGGGGCCCTGCGGCTGCCTCTCGGTCCCACTCGTTTGGGTCTGAATTCGACAGAGTGTGTCCTAGACGCTCCCCGGACCCCCCCAGACCCCGGGGGAGCTTCTGCCGGCCTTCGATGCCGCCTGTCATTTGGCCCTGATCCTGTCAGGGTCTCCTGCACAGCCAGGTGGGGCATCTTGGATAACAAGGGGCCCGGCCTGCTTGAATGCTCAGAGGCCCCAAGGTTCCTGAACAAAGCAAAGGCGGGTGGGGAGGAGAGGGAGGAGGAGGGAGGAGGAGGGAGGAGGGGGAGGAGGGGGAGGAAGGGGGGGCAGGGAGCGTGAACCCGCAGTGCCTGGCCTGGTGCCACTTGTGCCAAGTTCTTTGCCAGAAAGGGAGACGAGGCTTCCTTTGTGGAAACCCGGGGTCACCGGTGGGGAAAAAGCCTCGTTTACAAGACAGAGCCTCCAGATGGGAGGGGGAGGGTGAAGCGGGGGCCTGGGAAGCACAGGGAGCAGCTCACCGTGGACCAAGACCAAACGAGAGCGGGAGGCTGGAAGGGGGTGCTGCAGTCCCAGGGGATTCTGTCTCCGAGCCCCTCCCGTCCCCTGCCCTGTCCCCATCCCCGACAGCGTAGAGGAGCTGGCTTCCGTCAGTGTCCCCCCATGCGCCTGCAAACTGCTGGAGCGTGGGGGTCTCATGCCCCACGAGGCGGACGGCGAGGGCTGGAGGATGGGGCAGGCACCACGCTCTCTTAAGGCCTGAAGCAGCTTGAGCTGAGCCCAGCCGGGAAGCAGTGGCCGGGACCCCCCCAGGAGTGGCTACTGGATTCACCTCCTGAAAAGCTGAGCTTTGGAACCAGTAACAGGGCCGGGCCACCCCAGAGAGGGGAGCACAGGGACGGTGCCTCCCACACGGACAGCGGTTTGGAAGCTGTAAGTAATCCCCACCCGGGGATGGGAGGAGCCACGGCCTCCAGCCCCACCTGGAGGGGGGCAGGAGAGGGGGGGCCGTTAGGTTCCCGAGACTGCCTGTCCTCAGGGGACGGCTGTCCTGGACCCGAGGCTGAAGGCACCTCTAGCACACCGTCTTCCCAGAAAGGTGTTCCTTGCAGGGAGCCGGGGTGCGGGCAGGACGCAAGGCTTCCAGACACATCCCAGCCCATGCCCCCACCTCCCCAGACACCAGGGAGGCATTTCCGAGCCTACTGCGTGTTCCCTGTTTAGGGGGGTAATCGAGAATCACTTACCTATACAACGCAAAGAAACCACTGTTTTTGAGACGCAGATGTCACTGCAGAAGAAGAGGGGACACTCTGGTCACTCTGATGCTCAACCCTCAAAATACTTAGAAATAAACATTTTCTTCCAATGTTCTCACGGCCCGGCCTCCCCAGTGTGGAAGGGCCCACGACCGAAGACCTGGATAAAGAGAGCAGATCTACATGGGGGCACCGAGTCCAAGCCCGGCTTTCAAGTCTCCACTGTGTGCCTCTGGGCGGGCTGCGTCACCTCCCCGTGCCTCAGTTTCCCCATCTGTAGAGTGGGACGAGAAGGGTACCACGTCGGAGTGGCACCCTGTAACATGGCTACAATTTTCATCCCCAGGACTCGAAGTCAGCCCCTGGTTTTGTCCGGAAGCCATCCGGAAAGTTCCGGGTTCCTGCTTTACAACCGCACGGAAAGCAAGGGCAGCTGATCACTGACTCCGGAACCAGAGAAAAGTTACTCGTTTGGGAGGGAAGTGTTTGAAGTTACAGCTGAAAGATGAATGACCAACTATACATAGTGAGGGAGAGA
Source organism: Mustela nivalis (assembly GCF_964662115.1). Taxonomy (NCBI): domain Eukaryota; kingdom Metazoa; phylum Chordata; class Mammalia; order Carnivora; family Mustelidae; genus Mustela; species Mustela nivalis. The sequence goes on along the minus strand of NC_139020.1, from coordinate 4,011,055 downwards.
ACCAGCCCTAAGGTGCTGGCAGGAACCGCGTCCCAGCCACACGGTCACCGACAGCCCCCTCTGCTGGCCACCAGGAGGGATGGCACCCATCTGCCAATCTCACCGTAGCCCGGCTTCACGCCCGCCCCCTTCCAGAAGCAGTGCTGAGATTCCAATCACAAAATCACCCTCGCTTCCTAACCGCACCCGGTCCAGAGCCAAGCCCTGCTTCCTGGAACCTCCCCAAAATGATCCAACAAAAGCTCAAGTCTGTTGTACAAAGTGCCCTCCGCCACCCTCACACTGAGAGCCCCGTGCTTCCCCGGACACTGCGGGTCCTGCTGGTCTTGGACTGCGGGGCTTACCCACCCCGAGAGAGGCCACGTTCCCATGAAGAAAAGATGTTTTCTGAGAATCACGAAGCCAACTGTCCTCTCCGTGGAGGTGCCGCGTGCGGCCGCTCGGACCCCAGTGGGAGCCTCTGACCCGGGTATCAACGCAAAGGAAGGAGCCTTCCACCCGCCCTCCCACATGTACGGGACACCCCATGCCAGCCACAGACTTCCTCGTCTTCCCTGCCAAGCCGGTGGCCACCTCGTGAGCTCCCGGGGCTCTCGTGGCCAGGAGGCAGCCTTCTGTCCCTGCTCAGCCCCGAAGCCGCAGGGAAGTGTCCGCAGAACGGAGACACCCAGCGTTTACGAAGAGCCCCGGCAGCTGTGCTTAGCAGAACACAGCCCTGCTGTTTTGATGCCTGCACCTGGCGAGCACAGCCCTCCTCCTGGGCTCACCCTGTCACATTCCTGGGGACAGCCAGGCTGGGCAGCTTGGGCGGAAGTCAGCCCCCTTGCACCGCGGTCAGCAGCCACCAGGAATGCAAACTGCTGCCAGCCTCCCACTCAAGGGAAAGGAGGGGCGGCATGGTGACTCCCAAGTCGAGGGCAGCCCCTGGCAGCTGGCCAACAGGGAGGAGACGGCTTGGCTGGCCACCTGGGGATGAGCGATAGGGACCTGGGAGCGGACCAAGGCCTACGCACAGAGGACACTGTGTGACTTTTACGTTAGAGAACATTCAGGTAATAATGATGATCCCGGGAAGACAGCAGGACACTGATGCGATCTCCGGGAAGCAGGATTCCTGGGCTGAGACTGGCAAACACCCGCGCAAAGTGCGATCAGTTGGTCCCCAGGTCTGCGACCCTGAGGCTTTCTCTGGACACACATCCTGTACAGGTAGCATGTACGTCTCTAATGTCCAGGGAGTAAAGAAAAGCAGTAAGGGGGCGCCTGGGGGGCTCTGTCGGTGCAGCGTCTGCCTTCAGCTCAGGTCATGACCTCGGGGTCCTGGGATCGAGCCCTGTGTGGGGCTCCCTGCTCTGGGGGGAGCCTGCCCCCCCCCCCGACTTCCCCCTCCCGCTTATGCTCACTCACTCTCATTCCGCTAAATAAATAAAATCTTTTTAAAAAAAAGAAAAGAAAGCGGTACGGAGAACTCGCCATTTTATGACATCATCCGATGCCGTCAAGGGCACCAACAGTAAATAACCCTTAGCTGCTTCCCAAAAATGAACCCAGAGCAACCAGCCCCGCTTACGGGTCCCCTCTCCCGCCAACGAGAAACTCAGCGACACCCGGAATTCCGGCTCAGGGAAAGCAGCCTCGGCACGGACTCCCCGTGGTGTCTCCCGGTCGCTCGTTACCCATCTTAGAGGGAGAAAGGCACCGCCCAGCACCTGTGGTACAGCTTCTTGTACAGGTCCGTATTGCCGGCACTTGTGTTCAGCTTCATAAAGCTGGAGGCTCCGCTGTCATCCACGATCCCTTGGCTAGAATAAAAACTATTCCTAAAAGAGGCAGAAAACGTTAATTAAAACAACGGCTTCACGATAAGCAGCCCCGAGTCCTGTGCCTCTCATCGGACTTCTCTTGCAGGGGGTTCCAATGAAGAGAAACACCGACGGGCATTTGGAAAACAAAACCCCAAGTTCAAATCAAGTGACCTTGGGTTAGAACCATCTCGTCCACCGCCCGGCAACAACCTGGAGTGTCCGGTAAAAGCTCTCCACTGGCCTTTCTCTAAGCTCCCAGGATCAGGGAGCTCCAGGGTCAGGATAAAGAAACCAGAGGACAGGAAGTGTGAACACAGGAACTTCAGGAAAGGGACAGACGCTGAAAGCCGTCCGGCTGTAACCTCCCCTCAGGTCCTGAGCTGCGAGGGGGGCCTCACTAGGTCATCCGACTGCAATCTGAGAACGGCATTTGGAAATAGTACGCTAGCTAAGATGCCAAATTTCTTATCAAGTGGTAACTAATTTTGAAAACCGGCCTCTGGCGAACCCCTTAGGACGGCACAAAGGTCATATGGGGACACTCCAAGGAAGAGGTGGTGGCATTAAGGTAACATGGCCCAGCCTTTCCCCGTGGGCCCAGATGGCTGCCATGCCCTCCGGGGGATGCTCTGGTGAGCCTCCGGCTGGGAACCCCTGGGAAGGGCCCTCTTGCCTCTCCCACCCTCCCCGTGGCCCCGGGAAGGGCTGAATTCTCTTCCATAGAGATCTGATGTCCCTTCTCTCCTGTTCAAAGGCTTCGGTGCCTCCCCCAAGCATGCACAGTGAAGGCCAAGGATGATCTCTTCCCTCTGACCTCCCCCAGGGTCCCGCCCCTGCCCATCTCCACCGAGGTCCCACGGGGGAGGTTAAGGCTTCAACTCTGCCTAGAGGCTCCTGGAGAAAAGAGCCACCAAAGACCCTCAGCTAGCACCTCGGACCTTGGTGACCCCCGAGTAACGGAGTGGGACGGCAGTGAATCTTGGTCACCAGAGGCAGGAAGGGGGCGGGGGAGGGGGGGACGCAGTGGGCACCTGCCGGCTTCCCCCGCCAGCCCTGGGCAGGAGACCACTGTCCCGGCGTCGGTGTGCCGGGACATTCAGGGAGGAACGGAGAGGACCCTTCCCGGGTTCCCGCAGCGGGGGCCGCACTCACCGGTAGCCCATGTCCTGGCAGGCGGCCCTCCCGTAGCTGTCGCTCCAGTCGTCCCGACACACGGGGTGCCAGGACTTCCTCTGGGCGGAGTACACCTGGAGGATGAAGTTCGGGCCGTAGAGGCGAACTGCGGCAGGGGAGAGGCTCTGTGAGCTCCGGGAGGCCGTCCGTCACCCCCGAGCCCCCAGCCCTCGACACAAAGGCTCAGAGGGGGCCGCACCGGGTCCCTGGTCCCCAGGCACGGACCACCCCGCAGGGGGCGTCCCCGGTCTGTCCCTCTTGAGCCCACAGAAGCGAACGCAGGCGCTGGGCCGAGACCCGGCCCGGATGTTCAGCAGCAGCGATCGTCCCAACGGCCGGAAGCGGGGAAGCCTAAGGGACCGTCCGCGGAGGAACGGACAAGGTGCGGTCCGTCTCCACCACGGGGTGCCCCCAGCCCTGAAAGGAGCCAAGCGCTGGCCACGCTTGCACCCCTGTTCGCCCCCGTTTCTGTGAACTGCGCCGAGTAGGAAATCCACAGCCACAGAGGGCAGGTGAGCCACTGCTTGGGGCCCAGGGCGGGGGAGGGGCAAGCGGGGGTGGGGGGGAACCTCAGCCTTCCCTTAGCAGGTGACGAAGTATTCCAGAACTGATGCAGGGACGGCCGCACTTGCATGGATGTGTAAAAACCACCAAACTGTATAATCTGTTTTGTTTATTTATTTGACAGAGAGAGAGAGAGAGATCACAAGTAGGCAGAGAGGCAGGCAGAGAGAGAAAGGAAGGGAAACAGGCCCCTGCTGAGCAGAGAGCCTGATGCGGGGCTCGATCCCAGGACCCTGGGATCATGACCTAAGCCGAATGGCAGAGGCTTTAACCCACTGAGCCACCCAGGTGCCCCTGTTTTTTGTTTTTTGTTTTTTTAAGGTTTTATTTATGTCAGAGAGAAGGAGAGAGAAAGAAAGTGCACAAGTAAGAGGGAGAGGCAGGCAGAGGGAGAAGCAGGCTCCTCGCTGAGCAGAGAGCCCGATGTGGGACCCTGAGATCATGACCTGAGCCCAAGGCAGACATTTAACAGATGGAGCCCCCCAGGTTTCCCCAAATTGTGCATCGTAAAGGATGAATTTTATGGTATGTGAATTACACCTTGATACGCTGATTTTTTAAAAAGTAAGTGAATAAGGTAAAGGGTTTCTTAAAAATGACCTTGAAACGATCCTTTTGAACAACAAGCTGACCCCTCATGCCCTATACCCTGGGTCCCAGCGGGGTGCCCCAAGCTGTGCCTGGCGCCCTCACACACGCTCTACCTCTAATCCAGCAGCGCCTGACCCAAATGACCCCAGTTCTTTTGCTTAAAGAAGCAGAACATTACAGACCTAGTTTAAGCCTCGCTTTATTCCGGTGCCTTCTGGATCCAGGATCCCGAGAATGTTCCCTGTGAGCGGCCGCGTGGAGACGGGCACAGCCACAGAGCGGGAGCCCGTGCGGCCGCAGGCCTGACCCGGGTCCTGCGGCCTGACCCGGGTCCTGAACTAAGAAACGACCCTGAAAAGGGCCGTGAAAGAGGGCCCCGCCGCGAAACGCTCTGTTCCAGGCCATGCAAAGTCGAAAAGCGTGTGAAACCGTGAAACCGCGCTCTGAGGTCTGGGGGCGGGAACCATGGGATGTTGAATGTGAAAGGAGGGCCGGTCACGGCAGACCTCATTCCCGCCGCCCGTCTGTGGCCACAGCTCCCTGCATGTCCTGAACGACACCGCAGCCCCAGGCTCATCATTTCCTGATGCTTCCGGAGTGAGTGACCCCACACGCCCCGGGCCAGCCAGCCACGTGCTCCGTGGGCGGACAGACGCGCTGTGCTCCAGCCCGACAATGGACTAGGACTGTGCGCTAAAAAGAGAAGAGCCACCAAGCCAGGAAAAGCCAGGGAGGAAGCTCAAGTGCCTATCACAGCGAGTGTCAGAAGCCCATCTGGAAAGGCTACAAGGCATAGGATTCCAACAGGTGGCACTCTGGAAAGGGCACAATTATGGAGATAATAAAACCATTCGTGGTTGCCGAGGCCCAGAGAAGGAAGAGGTGGAGAGGCAGAGCGCAGACGGTTTTCAGAGCAGTGAAAATCCTCTGTATGATATGGGTACGATATGACGGTGGTTACAGGTCACGATGCATTATTCAAACCCACTGTCCAAGTGCAAACACATTATGCATTTGCCCGCATGCCAAGAAAGAACCCAAGCATGAATTGAGAACTCAGCTCACTCTTCATTAAGAAGACTGTATTAATCATGGACTCATCAATTAAAATGAAAGCCCCCTACCAGCACAAGTGTTAAACATGGGGCAGATGTGTGCGGGGCGGGGACCGGGGGAGTCCGGACCAGACGCTCGATCCTCTCTCTACACACTCAACACTGCTGAAAAATAAGGTCCGCTAAGTTTTCTAAGAAGTCACTGGAATTAAACATAATTTCAAAATTAAAAATAAAACAGACCCTGCGGCACAGCAGAAAGCAAAGGAGACACTGCCTTCTGGATTTGTGGTCATTTTAGAGGCTTTTCTCCCCTCCGGTGTCTCTGTGATCAAACGCTAACAGGGAGAGGTGACGTGGAGTCAGGAGGACACCGGGGGGGACGATCACCGGGGGGTGGACACAAGTGTCCCATCGCTACTTGGTATACCTGGAACTAATATTCCCCGGCACGCTCACTAGCTGGCATAGGAGTAAAAACTTGAAGGGGCACCGGGGGGGGGGGGGGGGGTGGCTCAGTCGGTGAAGCGTCTGCCTTCGGCTCAGGTCATGATCCCAGGATCCTGAGACTGAATCCCGCGTTGGGCTCCGTGCTCAGGAGGGAGCCTGCTTCTCCCTCCCCCCCACCCCCTACTCATGCTTTCTCTCTCTCAAATAAAAATAAACTTAAACACACACACACACACAAAAAAAAACTTTTAAAAAAACGCTAACTGGGGAAACATGACAGTTGATACACCAGAGAGCTGGAGATGGTCTCAAGTTCAAATTCTTCTCCTCAGTCTTAGGAATTTTTCGGCTTTGCTGAGGTGTAACCGACCAAGGACAATCGCCTACGCAGGAGGGGTACGACCCGGCGTTTGGAGGCGGCACGCACACCCTGTGAAGCGGGCGGACGTGCCCACCGCCTCACGCAGCGGTCACCGTCCTCCGCGGGGAGAACGCCTGAGGTCCTCCCTCCCACCCAGTCTCAAGTGTGCGAAACAGCGTGCTCCCCAGGCCACCCCGAGCTGTGCTTCAGTATCTCCCGTGACACCGAACGGTCCCGGAAACCATGGCCACGGACACAGTACGTGTAATTCAATACACATACGCATATTCGAGAGCAGGTATGCTCTGAGCAAAGAACGCTCCGCGCGTGTACTGGACCGCTCTCCCGGGATGGGTGATGCTCCAGCGTCAGAAGACGCGCGTTCCAAGGACAGTAATTTCCGCTCTAGGGGGGACTAATTAAACGCACAGCAAAGGTATGCTCTGATCTGATACAGAGGACACACGCAATGCCGTGTGCACCAATCTTGTTTTCTATCAGTAATCGATGGGGAGTTGTACAATCCCGAATTCAGCTGGGTCGATCAAATTACACACATGCCAACGCTCTGACCCGGCGGTCTTGTTTCTGGGGGTGTTTCTCCCCGACGTGCTCCTACGGTTGGAACACGCGTGTCATGTCCATGGAGACGAGGGGACTCCCAGGGCCCTGAAGCCACACACCAGAGCACAGAAATGGTCCCCAGGATGTGCCATCTGTGCCATCAAGACCTGCCTGTCAGCTTTTCCACTTAAAAACTCTCCAGAAGGAGAAGCAAGAAACACCTATTGCTGCCTGAGAAAGAAGCGTGATTGGCTGGTGAACGGGCACGCACGTGTGCGTGTGCACATGTGTGTACGTGTGCGCGTGTGTGAGCACAGCGGGGGACATGGAGGTGTCCCTGCATATCCTTTGGTACTTGCTGATGCTGATCTGCTTGAGGACATTAATTCAAAGTATTTTAAAAAACACAGTTTAACCATTAAGGGGGGGGGGGTCTGCAGGACACAGCACGTCTGCTGGAGTCTGTCCTCGCACACAGCACGTCTGCTGGAGTCTGTCCTCACACACGTGCGTGCCCACACGTGGAAACACCAAACGCCATCACACAGGACACCTGAACCGCGCTCCACAAGCCCAGACGCCCCCGACTCAGGAGAACGGTGACAAACCATCATCAGCAACACACGGGGGAGACTCAGCTGTGTTCTAAGTTGCAGGCACAAGTGGGTCACTGCCCAGCGCACACACTCCCCCGGCGCGGGCGCGGCACGCAGGACCGAGAGGCTCCAGTGGGGGACAGGTGACCCCAGGGGCCCTATGGTGCCGGGGCCCACCTTCCTCTCCGGACTCCCCCCGATGTGCCCCCCATAGGTGCCAAGACTGGGCAGGGAGGGCATGCAAGGCAGCAGTCCTCACCCTGGAGGGCACAGGACTAGGCAGGGGACCCACATTCCCCGCCGGCCACAGGCCTCCCCGTGCTTAAATAAAGGGGAGAACTTAGGGCAAACTTGAGGGGAGAGGGGAAAAGCTTCTGGTCATAGTCCTGGTGCTCCCTCGGACTGCAACTTTGAAATTTGTTTAAAAACAAGAGGTTCTTGGAGGGCCTGGGTGGCTCAGTGGGTTAAAGCCTCTGCTTTGGCTCAAGTCGTGATCTCAGGGTCCTGGGATTGAGCCCCGCATCTGGCTCCTTGCTCAGCAGGGAGCCTGCTTCCCCCCCAACCCCATGCCTGCCTCTCTGCCTACTTGTGATCTCTGTCTGTCAAATAAACAAATAAAATCTTAGGGAAAAAAAAAAAAGGTTCTCAGTTAAGCGTGTCAGAGGGGCGCAGCAAGGAGCAGGACGCGGGGGCGCAGTACCACAGGGCCACGGCCACAGCCCCACAGCCAGGCAGACGGGCTCACACGTTGTGCCAGAGGACAAACTACAAGGTCATCAGGAGAAATAAGCCAGCTGCACACCAGAGGCAGAGGTCAGCTACACGCACGGCGGATAACGCCAGCTCCTCCACGTCCGCCCACCCACACGACACGGAAACCGCCCACGGACGGTCCCCTCGGCAGGGGCCAGGCCGGGGTCAGGGTCACGCCGCGGCTAGCTGTCCATGGGTGCAGGCATCTCATCCGCACACGCACCCTTTTCCAGGACATCCACTCCACCCGCCCTGAAATCTCTCCTAACGATTAACAGAAAATAATAAAAAGCCAGAGCCGGGTGCCTCTCTGACGAGAGATCCCCACCGTGCTGAAGGCGAGCAGCTTGAAAATACAGAGCCCAGCTCCGCGCTTGGGAGCCCGCTGTCCCCCTCCCGCCGCTGCGAGGCTGGGCCAGCAGTGCACTCTCTGAGCCTGGGTCCTCGTCTGCGGTTAGAGCATCTGGGTCGCGGTTCAGTGACCTCCCCTGGGTGCCCAGGACGGGGCGCAGTCTGGGCATCAGGGCACAGAGGCTGCCTCCGCGGGTGCACACGTTGCCTCCACTTACCGCATCGGTTCTCGTCCTCTCCGCTGGGGCAGTGCAGGACCCCGTCGCACCAGTGAGAGGGGCTGATGCAGGTTCCCGACGAGCCGCACTCTATCCCGGACACGGAGCATTTGTTCTCCACTTGCGAGTGACGGGAGGGAGACCCAGTCAGCCGGAGACGCCGAGAAAACCTCACGCACACAGCGCGAGTTCCGGCGTCCTCTCTCAGGGTCCCAAGTAACAGGAAGGAAGAACCCTCCCCCCACTCAATGTTACTAAGGAGCAGATGTGTCCTTGCCACCATCAACAGCAAAGCAGCAGCGCTGGCAGTCGGCAACAGCGGAGCACCTGTTGCAAGTGGGAGGGCCCGTGGCCTTGGACTTGGACAGCACCCCAGGTCCTCTCTGCCACACAGGTGACCTCTGAAGCTGCACTGCCCAGGGCGGACGGAAAAGGCCGGGCTGCAGGTCATGAGGTGGCACAGGACAGTCACACCCCAGCATGTAATCGGTGATGCGGCCACCAAGATTCAGGGACAGGTGTGGCTGAATCCCGAGGCCAGGACTCTGTGCTCCCCAGTGCCGGGTGATGCCTAGTGCCCACAGCACTGGCTACAGCTGGAGTGGGTCAGTGCCCACCAGCCCACAGACCAGCAGGAAACATTAAAGTGACTCAGGACAGCCCAGACAATGCAATCGGATGACCATGGTTACTCATGTGTCCCCATCACCAAAGAGAAGAAAGAGAAGACAGCTGCTTGGGGGAGAGAAACTTCAGGAAGGCTGGTGGGCCACCCACGGGGAGCAGGCACCCCACAAAGGCTTGGTTCCCCTCCGACACTTACTGAACTTCCAGAGCAGAACCGCGGTCACAGCGGCTCCAGCCAGGACGGCCCCCAGGGAGATGGTGATGCACAGCGCCTTCTTGGCCTCTGGGGAAGGGAGAGCACACGACGGAGTCACAAAGTTTCTTTAAGCTCCACTCTCAAATCTTACCCGCTCCTTTTAAAAGAGGATGGCACATGAAGCAGAAATTTCTCATACACTTAAAAATGAGACTTAAAATTTTAAGAACATGTCTGGGAGATCTTATATCTCCCACAGGAGAAGCCATGATAAGAAGTAACCTTTACTTACGGTAAGTTTTTTTTTTATAAAGATTTTTATTTATTTATTTGACAGACGAGATCACAAGTAGGCAGAGAGGCAGGCAGAGAGAGAGGAAGAAGCAGGTTCCCTGCTGAGCAGAGAGCCCCATGCAGAGCTCGATCCCAGGACTCTGGGATCCATGACCTGAGCCGAAGGCAGAGGCTTTAACCCACTGAGCCACCCAGACGCCCCAACTTATGGTAAGTTTTAAAAAGTATGGCTTTGTGGGGCACGTGGGTGGCATGGTCGGTGAAGCGTCCGACTCCTGCTTTCAGCTCAGGTCATGATCTCTGGGTCGTGAGATCGAGCCCTGTGCTGGGTTCCCCACCATGCTCTCTCTCAAGTAAAGAAATAAGTCTTTTTTTTTTTTTAAGATTTTATTTATTTATCTGACAGACAGAGATCACAAGTAGACAGAGAGGCAGGCAGAGAGAGAGGGGGAAGCAGGTTTCCTGCTGAGCAGAGAGCCCGATGCGGGGCTCAATCCCAGGACCCTGAGATCATGACCTGAGCCGAAAGCAGAGGCTCAACCCACTGAGCCACCCAGGAGCCCCAATAAATAAGTCTTAAAAATATAAAATGTTATGGTCTTAGAGTAGTCCAGTAAATTATTCATGTAAAAAAATGCCTAAAAGAAGGAAAAATACCTTGTTTCGGTGATGACAAGTATAAGAAAACAATAGCAATGTCCCCAAAAGATCACCTCCCTGGCAACAGTGCTCAAGGCAGAATAAATCATTCTAACCCAAGACAGTTCAGGGAAAGGCTGCCGCAGAGACCCGTGTCCTGTCCTCAGGCGCCATGTGTGGCCGTTTGTGCTTCAAATACCTCTCGTGACATTGATGAAATACTTATTCATTCGTAGTTATGTAAATTCAAATGTTCAACGGCTACATGAGGCCAGGGGCTGCCTCTATGGACATAGAAATAGAACGTTCTATGGCAGAAATAGAACGTTCCTGTCCCTGTGGAACGTTCCACTGGGGACCGCTGACATTCGTCCACTCTTTGGCTTAGGCAGGAGCACTGGGCTCACATCTCGGCCAAGAATCAAGTCATTTGGAGCTGGTCCCCAGTGCTCTCCAGTCAAAACAAACCCGCAGGTCACTGTTGGTCAGAGCCAAAAGTGATTATCAAGGGTCAGACACACCACACCCAAGACAGGTGTATTCCTCAGAGGAAGCAGGGGAGAGGCCGAGGGGAGGAAGCAGAGAAGGCATTCACAGACCCTCCCAACCCCTCGGTTTACAGGAGGACACCCAGATCGGTGTCCCGGAGTGTGGGGGAGACCGGGCCCCCTGCACCCATCTGTGCCTCTGGAGTCTGTTGGACCAGGGCAGACCCATCCAACTGGGCTCAAAGCCACGGCTCTCGTCCTGCTGCCACATTCTCAAACCCTAGTAGCAGGCTTAGGAATCGCCCGTGGCACCCGCTAACGTGTTTCCTGGCTGGGGAAGGGCAGGCGTAGATCTGCAGTCCTAACAGGTTCACGGGGGAGGCAGAGGCCACTGGTCTGGAGAAAGCCACATGCCACCGAACCGCGGTATCAGAACACAGGGCTGGACAGGGCAGGGCGGAGAGGCAGAGGACACTCAACAGGGGACGTGGCAGATGCCCAACGTTGACTCCTTAGCCAAGGAGGGTTTCTTCCTTTCGGGGGGCTTTCCTGTTCTTTGATCCTGGATAGACTGACCTGGGTATTTCTCTAGGATAAGATAACGCCTGCGGTGAGCCAAGAGCTATTACATGAAGTCTTCTGCAGGTCTCACTGAGCAGACAGCAATCTGCCCAGCTCTCCCGGGGAGCACGCAGGCAGGGGGAACCCTCGAGGCTACCTTTAGAGGACGGGCACCTTGCAGTCAGTTGTCTGGTCAGCCCAGACTTGACTTGGGGCCAATCTGCAAACGCAACGCCATTGCATTTAACGACAACAGACTACTCATGTACCGTGGTCACCATTGAGTCCGTCTCTCATTGACTCGGCCCTAACTCGACCAGGGTCAACCATCTGCATCAGACCGTGACCTTCAGCACTCCGAAATCCAGACTTGAGGGTGTGTGAGCACGGGGACTCAGCGTGGAACCTTTCGGACGGTTGCTGGAGCAAACAGACAGCAGGGAGGCCCCAGAAGGCCCGGCCCCTGCACTCCTGATGGGTTCCTCTGGATTTGTGCTACTAAGTCATGCGCAAAACACTCTCGAGGCTCTGAGACGGCTAGATACTGCACGATTTCAAACGTACGGCGTTCTGGAAAGAAAAGCCAAACTATGGAGACTGAGATCTGTGGCTGCCAACGGATGGGGAGCTGCAGGGGGGCTGAATGGACGGAGCATGAGGAACTTCGAGGGCGCTGGAACCATTCCGTATTTGACTGTAATGATGGACATGCCGTTACACTTTGGTCAAAAGCTACAGAGTATACAACTAAAGGGGCGTGATCCTCATAAAACTATGGACTTTTAATTAGTCATAATGTATCAGCATCAGCTCATCCATTGCAACAAGCGTGGCAACGCTCAGGCAAGATGATGGGACAAACTTGGGGGTGCAAGAGGGGGTATATGGGAATCCAGCGCTCATTTCTGTAAGCCGGAAACTGCTCCAAGACAGTCCAGGAATTTAGAAAAATATGTCCAAGGCCAAACATTAAACTTCTAAAATGTACATGCAAGTCAATAAAATGGTTTTCAAAATAGCAAAGTAAGGGGTGCCTGGTGGCTCAGTGGGTTAAGCGTCTGCCTTCGGCTCAGGTCATGATCCCAGAGCCCCAGGATCGAGCCTGCTGCTCCCCCTGTTGTGCTTGCTCTCTCTGTATCCGATTAGATAAAATCTTTTAAAAATAAAATTTAAAAAGTAGCAAGATAAACTCACTAAGTAATTTTTCAGTTCAAAGGGCGGTTTGATAATGCAGAGCCACACGTGTAGGCTTGTGTTCCTCCCTTATGAACTCACGGGTAAGACACGGACAGACTTCCGGCCCGTGCTTTCATCCCCTGGATGGTGACATCGGTGTCACGCAAGTGGGCTCGTCTTGTCTGCCTGGGCTGGACACTGACTAGTATGAACTCCAACTCCGAATGTCTAAGAGGGGACCCTTGGTTTCTAACCAAAGCCCTTCTGGGGGAGACAAGTATACCTCGGTGGCGTCTTCCTGCCGACCCCCAAGGCAACCTCAGACCGGGGGTCCTGGTGTTCGGCACCTCGGACATCTTGGCCGGGTGGTTTCAGTTCTGGGACGCCGTGCTGTGCACCACAGGTGTCCCCAGGGCCCCCTGCACCCACCCGGCAGGTGCCCCGCCGGCCTCTCCCCGGTTATAGCAAACAAGGGATCTCTAGACACTGCCGAGTTCCCTGGGAGCCGGATCACCCCCAACTGCCACCCGAGGGACTTCGGGGCACAGAGGGGATTTCCTTGATGAGAGAGGAACGGGTGGAGGGAAAGCAGGAACCGTACGGGAAAAGGGGTGACTGCGGAGGAGGGAGATTGAGGGGTAGGAGAGGAGGAATAAACCGGTTGACAGGGAGAAAGAAGGACCAAGAGCCGTTTTTGAAGAGTGAGGGACGCAGAGCCCCGCGGGGTCAGGAAGACAGGCGACAGCGCCGGTGAGGGGCTGCCGGGGTCTGGGGTGGGGCATGCCGGGGCTTCCCGCAGCACAGGTGTTGAGGACTCCCTTCTATTCTTTAGGAGGTGCTGGAGGCACATGCAAGTTCACGCTACTGTTCCTCCTTACGCACGCCCTGGGCACACGCATGCTCGCCAAATAAAGAAAACTCCATCAGCTAAAAGGTTGCTGGTTTGGCCACGAGTACTCCTACCGGCTGAACTGGCTGGCGGCTGTACCAGTCCACCGGGCAGTTCTCAACACTCCACTGACCCGCACTAAAAGCTGGGAGGGGCAGGGCGCCTGGGGGCTCAGATCGGGATCCCGGGGTCCTGGGATCGAGCCCCATATGGGTCTCTCTGCTCAGAGCGGATCTGCTTCTCCATCTGCCCCTCCCTGCCTGCTTGTGCTCTCTCTCTCTCTTGTATAAATAAATAAAATCTTTAAAAAAAAAAAAGCCAGAGGGCTGCAGGAAGGAACGGATGAAGGAGAGTTAGGCAGAAGCATGTGGCACTGAAAAGGATCCGTCCCCGGAGCCCTCGCCCTGCCCTACGCCCGCTCTGCTCTGCCCCCGAGACCCTTCAAGCCCAGACATCCTCCCGTGTGCCCACCACACCAGCCACTTCATTCGCCGAGCCTGAAGCCCTCGCACATCTTCAGCGAGACGTGCTGTATCCAGGGAACCGCACCGCAGAGGAAGGGTTGGTAGGGGCTTCCCGCATCGGAGCTTACCCTTCATTCAGGAGGACGCACGGACAAGCCGCGGAGGCAGGAAGAGGGCAGGGAGGACCGGCTTGGGAGATCGATCACCCTGGGTGGGACGGGCCAAGCTGGGCCAGGAGAGTTAAGGAAAGTAAAGGAAGGGCTCTGCAGCCCGGCAGCTCTCCAACGGCCCTGGGCAGGAGGCGAGAGGGGCAGTGACAGTTGTGACAGCGGCGGAGAGGGGAGGGGCCTGGGACCCGCCCCAGCAGAGAGGGAGGACAGTCGGCGACAGAGCCCCCAGGGAAGATGGCCCCCAACGCTGGTTCTGTTGCAGGAATGAAATGCAAAAAAGGGTCCTACTTGCGGTACACGCCGTCCCCGATGGGGACTTGGGCTGCGTGCGGACGGCGGGTGTCGAAGCCTGCGTCAGCACCCTGGGGGTGTACTGGGGCACCGCGGGCGGGTAGTACGCGGCTGGATACGCCACGTAGACACTGGGGACCGTGGCGGGCGGCGCCGGATACAGGCTTTCGGGCTGGTATCCATGGTTTTCATAGTAAGGTCCAACTCCCGGCGGTGATCCCTAAACCATGAAAGAAAAAGTGAGTGAAATAAACGTCCGGTCACCCTCAAGGCTGGGCTTGCGTCCGTGGTGCTCGGACACGGAGCTGAAAACCTGCTGCAATTCTCGTCGGGCCAAACGCTGAACTCATCTGGACGAAGAACCAACCAGAACTTTCGATTCACAGTCAACAGTTTTTGTATTTGCGTGGTTACTGACTTTTTTTTTTTTTTAAATAAAGAGAAAGGAAACGGTCAACACTGAGATTGAGTGAAAAAAAAGGTAAAGAAAAACTGTGTAGTAGCCTGGGCAGGAGTCCACAGCCAGACCCTGAGGTGGAGAGCACGAGGGCCGCGGTATCCAGGCATCTACACTCCTGGCCTCCTGGGAACAGGACAACTGTCCCCCACGACAGTGCAGGTATGACTCGTGGACCCATTTTGCAGAGAGGAACACTGAGTGACAGAGGGTAAGAAATTTACCGAAACAGTCATCCCGCACGTTATTCTGAACGTTCTTTTTCTACTTCCTCCTTCTGTAGGACACTTGTCACCACTGACTGAGGGACATTTAGAGAGTCTGAATGCCATCCCGCTGCGATGAACTTTCTCCCAAGGCACCACACCTCTGGGGGGGGGGGGGATTCGGTCTCTGCGCCCAGGACAGGGACGGTGCTGCCCCAGCCGCAGATTTATTTTATGCCGTCCCCGCCCGTGTCCTTGGAATGTCCTTCTCCTTGCTCTCTGTCCACTCAAACACTGCCTCCTCTGGCTGCCCCCACACGACCCCAGCTGGCCAGTCTGCGTGTCCCCTGCTTCTGTCCTCCTTAACTGCCCACTGGCGGGGCCACACAGGGAGGCCACCTGGGCTCCCCCCATCTGAGAGCCCTTCAAACTTCTTCCCACTCATTCATTTCTCCCCCTGCTTCTTGCTGACCGGGGGCTCAGACAGGACTGGTGTTCTGAGCCGAAGCAAAGCCATGCTTTATTTTAAGTGGGGCCTCCAGGGAAGCGAGACTATACAGGAATGAGCCAGAGTTAACTTCCACTTAATAACTCACCCATGCTCTCCTTCAAGTCCAAAGACTGTTAACTCTGAACCAGAGCGGTGGACAGAAAGAGAAACAGTGTAATCTCTCATCTAAAAGGGGCACCAAAGGCCAAAAAAAAAGTAGCACATGGGTTTGGTCTCTATCGGAAACATCAGAGAACATGCTGTCCCACCAGGAAGGTCGCGGCAGGCACAGCGGGCTGTCCCGGCGAAGCCCTTGCAGGGGATCTGAAATTTAAAATGGATCCAGTGAAAATAAAAACCAGAGGTGCTGAAGAGGGAAAAGCAGGGGGCTATTTCCCAGACACAAGATACGGCGGATGTTGGTTAATAACCACAGGTCTGTGCTGTGTGCACGCATTCCCAGGCCGAAGAGGAACGAGTGAGAGACAACGGGGAGCGAAGAGGCTTCGTTTGTCCCCGGAGTTGTTTCGGGCGCTGGGGCGGGGGGCCTCCAGGGAGAGGGACAGTCAGCCCAATGCGATTTCAATCACGGCCTCCTTCAGTTCACTGGGACGCAGGGCGGCACAGGGGTCCGCTGGCCGGCGATGCCTCCCGTACCCGCTCTTCCCTGGGACCCACTCCCTCCCAGCGCAGCGCCCCCTGCCCCTGGCTGTCCCCCACAGCCCAGCCTGAAACTCACCTGCAGGGCAGGAAGAGACGGGGCCAGTGAGCAGCGCACACCCCCCCCCAACAGCTTGGGGCGCTCTCCGCGGGCGCAGCTGCTGTGTGTCTGCACCCTGACCCGCCCCCGCCCCCCCAGTGGAGACAGCGCCCTGACCCGCTTCCCCGAGCGCACCCATTCCCTGCGGCCAGCTCTTAAAACGCAGCCCAGCACACACTTCGGAAAGTAACAGCGGAAGTAATGGAGCTAGGGAAAAGTCTGGGAAGGTAATGATTAACCACTTACTGAGTTCAAAGCCATCCCGGTGTTATCAGCAGCATCGGGTGATGGCAAAGATTCTGGACGTTCAAGATGACCTAGAAGAAAGAACGGTGCCACTGTGTTATTTCGATGCCGGTTGTTTTTAGGAGACACACGGAGAAAGAACTAGAAGGTGTTCTGGGTGAGGGTCAGCCCGGGGAGGAGAGGTGGGCGCCCACTGTGGAGCAGGTGGCCCGGAGCTTAGTACCAGAGGGAGGCCACACCTGCCTTCCTAAATAAGCCACACGGAACCTCCCACTTCTTAATAAACACATGGGAAAAGTACTCCATAAAACACATCCGCACGCATCCATTTCTTCACGTACTACCCCAAATCCAAAAAAGAAAACATTTCAGAGCTAGCCCTTTCTTTTAGAAGAGTTTATTTATTTGAAAGGGAGAGATCACAAGTGGGCAGAGGCAGGCAGGGAGAGAGAGGGGAAAGCAGGCTCCCCGCCGAGCAGAGAGCCCGATGCAGGGCTCGATCCCACAAGCCTGGGATCATGACCTGAGCTGAAGGCTGAGCCTTAACCCGCTGAGCCACCCAGGTACCCCTCAAAACTAGCCCTTTTGACAGTTTCCGAGGTTGGCAGTGATGAAGAGAAGGTTCTGTTGTTGGCAGATGCTGGCAGTCATTTCAAGAAAAACCACCAGCATGGAAGCCTCCATTCAGGCATCACGCTCTCCCTCCTGAGCGCGTGAAGGGCTTCTCCCCGCCCCTCGCTGCTGTGTTGGAATGACCAAAGAACGCTTCAGAAAGAGCCTTCCAAACCCTCCATCCCAAGACCACATTGCCGATGAGAAAGCTCTGGGCTTCATGCCCGCCGAAATGTGCCGGGCGCACAGTAGGTACTGAAACATCAGCAGGCGGCACAGTGCCGTGGTCGAGCCCGTGATCTTTGGGATCTGTGACCTGGGGCACGTCAGTCAATGTTCCCCGTGCCTCAGTGGTCTCCTCTGCAGGGGATGAGAGTGTCCCCCGGAATGGCCTATGGAGGGAGCTGCTGCCGGCTGCCGTTCCTGTTCAGGGAAACTGATCCTAACACCGACAGAGGCGCCTCGAAGGGGCAGGGGAGGCGGCCAACACCGAGGCATGTGCAGGGGCGCCTCGAAGGGGCAGGGGAGGCGGCCAACACCGAGGCATGTGCAGGTCTGCAGATTTGCCTCCGGGGTTTCTCCCCAAGACCCAAGTCTACCAGCTCAGAAACGCTGGTGCAGCTAAACGCAGCAGAACCGGACCCAGGCCACTTCCTGCCTCCTGTCCGTCCGCCCCCCAGCTCAATTATGACTGGACTCGTTAAACTACAAACAAACAAAACACATGAACTCGCTATCAATAAAAATGTGAACATGGCTTTTCAATCGTGGGAAACCACCAATGAGTAAGTCATGATAAAAACGCATCTGGTCATTTATCTACTTCCCACGGAAAGCTAAAATACGAGAATGAGGGGGCGCCTGGATGGGTCAGTCTGTTGAGTGTCCAGCTCTCAATACAGCTCAGGTCTTGGTCTCAAGGCTGTGAGTTCAAGCCCTGGGTCGTGCTCTACCCTGGGCGTGGCGCCTACTTCCTAAAAATAAAGGGGGGAAGGGCGCCTGGGCGGCTCAGTGGGTTAGGCGTCTGCCTTCGGCTCAGGTCATGATCTCAGGGTCCTAGCAGCGAGCCTGCGTTGGGCTCCCTGCTCAGTGGGGCTCCTGCTTCTCCCTCTCCAACTCCTGCTTGTGCTCCCTCTCGCCATCTCTCTCTCTGTCACATAAAGAAATAAAATCTTTTTCCAAAAAAAATCAAGAAATTTTAAAAAATAAAAGAATGGGTTCATATTGACAGCTCTAAGGGTTTTTTTTAAGTTTAAATAACAGGTCAACACCCTCTGGGTACGAGGAAAGAAAAGATCCTCCTCTACTAACACACCTGTCCCCCGTCTGCTCCTTACGGCCATGAAGGCGGTACCCCCATTCCACGCCGGTCCTCGCGGGGCAGAACATCGTAGCGTGTCCCTGAAGTTCCTTTCCAAAGCATCCTGCCCACACCTCAGCACTATCTCACCAGGTCTAGGTTTGGGTGAAGTTTCAGGAAATGAGAATTCGACCCCCTGGCCGCGTTCCCAGTTTAGGAGCCTTCTGAAAGGACTGATCCGTCCGAGCTCCAAATCCGCGCTTCCTATTCATGCGCGATCCCTAGCAGTGAGAGACCAGGAAGCTGGGGAAGGAAGGTGCACCGGCGTCTGCGGCCACAGATTGTCCCATAAAAGCCACAGGACCCAGAAGTAATCACAGGATAATCCTATCTCGTCCAGATCCCACGGCCCACAAAAACCTCAGAGCCAGAAACACCCAGTGCGCCCAGATGGGCCCCCGCGGACTTTGGAACAGGAGATGGGAGTCGTGCTGCCTGTAATTTCTCTGGCCAAGAAGCAAGAAGGGGGGACGTGCCTCCCTCTGGAACCGGATTTGCGAGAACCACCGCCGTCTGGCAGGCCCGGGAGCCACACCGGGTCGGGTTCCTTTTCAAAACAGGCCATTTACCGAAATAATGTCGTGCGTCCAAAAAACACATAGTACAAAGCACATAGACACCACACCGCAGGCGTTCCCGCAGTGAAGCGCATCTCTGCAACCGGGTTTTGAGCAGAACAAGGCAGCCAAGATCTGAGAGCTCGACGCCCAAATGCTCTTTCCTGTCACTTAGAGGACACGGACGACTGTCCCTGATTCCGGAGAGTCCGCCATTACAAAGGGCTCGTCCTACAAGTGGGAGAGAGCAAACGGGTGACAAAGTTCCTCGTCCCTCCTCGTCCTCCGCCTGCTCCCACACCAGCACCGACCAAGTGGCCCACTTGAGTCACACGACACAACACTCCACGGCAGTTTCGGTCACTCCGGGCTCTCTTCTCGGAGAGCTGAGTCACCCCCGAGCACCTGCGCAGCCAGGGCAGGACCGCGCGGGGACATCCTGCCTGTGCCCCATGACAGGATGAAGCTATTTCCAACCACGAGTCTTTTCTCTGGGGATCTCAGGAGGCACTCGCTGTGTTTTGAAAACCGGCAAACCGATGCACACGAGGTCAATCTCATAGATCCGGACTCCCATCTGGGGGCCAGGGTCTTCCTCATACCTTCATCCCCGCCCATCCCACCGCGCACACACTCACGCGTTTGCAGCTGCGCGGAGCCCCACGGGGCGCCTTCAAGACGCCGGGGGAGTGACGGGGTGTGACAGGATGACGAGGCCCCACCGTCCTGGACCCCCGCACCCCCCTCCTTCAAACTCCGAAGCAAGCAACACCAACACACACGCCCTGTCCAATAAACAAGTGATCCCTGAACGCTCCTTGTGTCTCAACCACGGCCCAACATGACATCATGCGAAAAGATGCTCTCATATCCTGTCGCGGATGCAAAGTGCCGTGAGACGTCAGTTACGGGACAGTGGTGGGTCTGATCAACCCTTCCACACAAACAAGTATGAGACAACCGGACGGAAAGCCTGCGCGGTGATTCACACGGGAACGAGAGAGACAGAGACAGAGACAGACAGAGACATCACCTGGGAGAGGCACCGCCAGCATCTTCCCCGTTTCTTCTTCCATGAATGCCTCATTGTCCCGGTGCGATTGCAAACTTTTTAGGGCAGGAATTGGGTCGGGTTCTTTTGGCTCGTTTGCTTTCTTCCAAGCTAAGCTTTGTAGCTTACAAGAGTGTTCTGATATTTTCTGAGTTCCGGAGGCCAAGTAAGTGAGATGGAATTAGAGAGCGAGCGCCCCTGGCCGCAAGCAGCCGCCACGGTGGGGACGTGCGTGACCTCCCAGGCGCAGGTGAACAACATACTTAATGGGGCTGGAGAGGCTCCCCGGTCGCTCCGGGAGGGAGGAGTCCTGAGACTGCGAAGGCCACGGCGAAGGGTTAAAGACCTCGCCCACGCCCATCCAGAGAATGGGATAATCAATGAAGAGGGCTGTTTCGAGGACACTGTGTCCAGCAGTGGCCAAGACGCACGATAGACACACACGATAGTAACATCATGACAGCAACTACAGTTTACCTGCTGGCCCTGGAGGAATGGTTATGTCCAAAAGAGATCTAGCTTATTCTGTGCAAGGCAGAGGACGAAAGAAAGCAGGACCCAAATGGTCAGCCACGTCAGAAAGGCAGATTTGACTCAACCCAGAAAACCACATTTCCAACAATGCAAGTTTAAATATCGACGAGTTGCCTTGGACAGAACCGTGTTCTCCAAACTGTGAACCATCTGATCCACCATGGAAGGTGAGCTATCCACGTGTATGTTAGCCCAGAAGATTCTAGAACAGAACCGAGCTCTGGCTGGGGGCCAGGCAGGGTGATCTTACATGGCCTGTGGCCAGACACTCACAGAAGGAGCTCCAAACCCGACATCCGTAGACACAGGCTCCGCGTACCAAGTTCTGATCAAGGGTTGAAATGAGGTCAGGTGTGGTGCCCCGCCAGGAAGGCCCCTTGGGGAGCAGGGACCATGGGGGACGCTGGCGCTGGGTCTCGAGCCCACGCAAAACCTGTTCCACCTTCCAGCTCCTCTCTCGCTTGAAGACGTTTCTCTGTCAAACGTCCGTCCGCTGGATGCCACGGCCTCTTCCCGGGTCCCCCCCGATCCTCCTGTTAACTCTGCCCTTCCGGGAACTTCCAGAACCTCCAGACTTCAGCCGTGGCTCCTGCAACCCTCGCGGCCCTTCAAACTTCCTGTGCTTTCTTGCCCGATCTCTGCTCACTCAGCCCCCCGCACACACGGGCCGGTGAAGCCTCCCAGCTGAGCTCCGTCCACGCCGACAAAATGCCTGGAGTTTTCACGCAGAGCCAGCCCTACCCTCCTCCTCCCACACTCACCTCTACAAACCTGTTTCTTTCTGTTTTTTGTTTTCTTAAGATCTTATTAATTGATATGAGAGAAAGAGAGCGTGACAGAGACAGCAGGAGTGGGGGCGGGAGGCAGAGGGAGAGGGAGCGGCGGGCTCCCCGCTCAGCAGGGAGCCCGATGCGGGGCTCGATCCCAGGACCCAGGATCATGAGCTGAGCGGAAGGCAGACGCTTCACCAACTGAGCCACCAGCCGCCCCTACAAGCGTATCTTCAAGACACCTTCCCTCTTCCCTGTTCACAATCTAAGTAACTGCCCACATCCCCACCAGAAAATCAGTGTCTGCCTTTCTCCCTTGATGCCCCTAAGGCTGACCGTGACATTTCCACATGTGGCTGGGGCCAGGATGGTCAACGCACAAAGCCTCCAAGTCTCCCTCCTCCACAGCCAGGCTGACTACCCTGGAGGCTTCCAAGCCCGGGTTCCCTCAGATGGCCGTTAGGGTCCCCACTACCAAGCCAGAATGGGACTCACGTGATGCCCCTGCACCCCAACCCCAGAAACCCCCACCTTGTCCTGGGGCAGACCCAACGTCAGGAGGTCCCTGCGGGTGCCCTGGAAAGCGGGGGGCAAGGAAGAGCAGGGAAGACTCCGCGGCTGTGGGAAGCAGGCTGACCCCAGGAGATCCAGAACAGAACAGAGGTGGGAAAGCGGGCAGACCCGGTGCCTCTCCAGACCCCTCACCCTCCCCAGCAGCAAGCCAGCTTAGGTAACCAAAACGGACCGGCCACCAAACTGACCGAGTCCATTTC
Organism: Mustela nivalis; assembly: GCF_964662115.1. Lineage (NCBI taxonomy): Eukaryota > Metazoa > Chordata > Mammalia > Carnivora > Mustelidae > Mustela > Mustela nivalis. The sequence goes on along the minus strand of NC_139020.1, from coordinate 3,988,963 downwards.
CCTTCCATTTCCTACTCCCATTATCAAGGCTTGGACTCGACTCCCAGGCCTCCCAAACCTGCGATTTTCCTGGAGGATTTAGAAAAACAGTGAACCGAGCTCCACTGTCCGTCTGATGCGGTGACCCCACAGGATCACAGAGCTCTCCCGGGTGTCCGGCCGCAGGTTTGGGCCGGAGATGACCGACGGCCAGCTGCACTCCTGGCGCTCCCTTCCTGAGAAGCCCACGTATGTCCGGAGTGCCCTGTCGACCACACGTTTTGACCCAAATCTTGTCCCCCATCAATCGCCCCATTAGCCAGGGAGCTCAGCCCGCGGCACTGCCCCACGGGGGAGTCCCGGACGCTCCTGCCCAGCTTGCTCTAGAAGCTTCAGCACAGAACCCAGGTGCGGCTGTGGGCAGGCAGAGCCAGCCTGGCCGGCCAGCAAGCACAGGCCTCATGGGGCTTCCTTGGGCCTGGTTCTCAGCTCCCCTGGCCCTCCACCCTGGTGCCTGGGACACACCAGTCTCCACACACCAGTCTCCAGGAGGAAGAGGCAGTCGCAGGACCGACCAGAGCCCTAAGGAACCAGATGGGCAGGCTTCATCCCCAGTGGCCTTCCACGGCTTCCAGGATCCTCGGCCAGCGACTCGCCTCTCCGGTGACTCCCGCTGAAGTGAAGGACGTTAATTTTTTTTTTTTTTAAGATTTTATTTATTTGTCAGAGAGAGAGAGGGAGAGCGAGCACAGGCAGACAGAATGGCAGGCAGAGGCAGAGGGAGAAGCAGGCTCCCTGCCGAGCAAGGAGCCCCATGTGGGACTCGATCCCAGGACGCTGGGATCATGACCTGAGCCGAAGGCAGCTGCTTAACCAACTGAGCCACCCAGGCGTCCCAGTGAAGGACGTTATTAAAGAGTCTGGAGTGACACCTGGCTGGAAGAAAGTGCCGCATCCACATTTGCTGTTATTTTAATACCAATGTGGCTACATTTTCTCCTACAGTTCTGGCGGCGGAGCCCAGGGCAGAGCAGCCAAGGGCGCGAAGTCCGAGCACTGAGCCCACTCAAGGTCCTGGCAACAAACAGCGTGGCCTTGCTCGGAGGAGGCGGACTCTGGGAGCGCTGAGAGTTAAGGCGCTCGCTGGTCCAGGCCAAAAGCAAAGGCCCGGGCTGCCCAGCCACTGGTATTTAAAAACCACAATAACAGAGAGGAAAGAGCTGAATGACCGTTTCCAGGCACAAGTCCTCCACTAAGGGGCTCCCCCAACTGGAGAGCTTAGCATGTTTCCCTGGCAGTGTCCTTGCCTTTCCCAGAACCCCAACTTTGGGTAAGGTCTGCTTCCCTGTGGGAAGAGGACCGACCTCCCCTCTGGGAAAGCTGGGAAGACGGAAGCCACACCCCAGTGACTTGGGGGGACCCCCCATCACCTGGTCCACCAGACCCCCTCACCTCGCTCAGCAAGGGCATCCTGGGAGCCTGGACTCCGTGGGTCCCTGCGCCCCAGGTTCCTGGGCCTGGGTGAGCTCTGCCCACATTCCCAGTGGCCGGGCCACCCGCCTGCAGGGGAGGTTGGTGCCAGCCTCGCTTCCTGGAGAACCTTCCCCGACCTCCCAGGCTAAGTCAACAAGCCTCCTCTCCCTTGGGTTTCCTAAACACCTTGGAACTCCGCTTGGCAGCCTGTGTAATTTTCCATGATCCAGGGGACCCTCCACAGCTGCCGTGACCGCAAGGATCAGGGACCCCCTGCGCGCCCCTATCTCAGCCCCAGGGCCACTGCTCCGATTGGAATGGAGGAAGGTACAGTCTCAGGGCTGAGTCCTGGGTGACCTGCCCACCAGGTGGACCTCGGGTAGCGAGCCACTAGGATTCCTCCTGACCAGGCCTGCTGCCTGTGTGGTGGAAAAGGGATTGGGGCTTCGCTCAATTCTAGGCCACTGTGCTGTGCCCTCAGGGCTCTAGACACCCAAGCGCCCTCTGGGCTGGGGACGGAAGAACTCGAGCCATAAGGCGATTCTTCCCCAAGGCCGATGGTGGGTTCGCCGCCCAAGACATCCACTGTCAGGCTGGTGCGCTCCGCCGCGCGGCCACCGTCCGAGTCCCGCTGGACGGCGTGCGTTGGACGGAAGCGCCCAGGGGCCGGCCTTGTCCCCGGCAGGGAGCGCGCGCGGGGGCCAGGACCGCTCCTCCCCGCCGGGCTCCTGCGGACCCCGGGCGCTCAGGCGGCCTGGCTCGGATCGCCGCCGCCGGGGTCCGGCTGCCGACAGTGCCTCCCCGGGACCGCCGAGCCGTTCCGGCCTCGCCAGGGGGCCCGCCCGGGAGCCTTTCCCCGCCGTCCGCGCCGCCCTGGCCGTATCGCTCCCGGAATCTCAGCGAGTTTCCAGTTTCTCCCCACCTCGGGAGGGAACCAAGCAGCAGAAGGAGTTCAGGTAACACTCCGGGGCTGCAGAGATTTTCCCGAAACAAAGAAACGGGTAGACAACTCTGTCCTCCTTGTTCCCCAAAAGAAAACGCGCGCCCCTGCTCCCCAGCTCCGGGCCGCAGAAGGCCGGTGGTCCAGCAGCCGACTGTGGCCGAGGGCCCGACCCCGACCAGTGAGCCAGAGACTCGAAGCAAAAGGTGCCCGGGCCGCGCGCAGCCAACGCGGTGGCCGGGGGCCTCCGAACGGCGCACCAAGGGATCCCAGGAGGGTCGCAGCCTCCAGCCCCACCGAGGGCCCTTTGCCCGGCCCAGCCCGGAGAGTCCCGCCGGTGGAAGGACGCACCTGCCGCGCTCACGCCGCGCACACCTGGCCTCCCGTCCCGTCGCTGCCACCCAGCGCGGGGGGCGCCTGACTTGTCTTCCGGCGCCCAGACCTTCCTTTTGCGCCCGGGACCCGCACGCCAGACTCGCACCGAGAACCGGCGGCGCGCGCGACTTACCCGCGGGGCTCCCTGGCCGGGCGCTCTCCGCCCCTTGCCCTTCCTCCTCCGCCGCCGCCGCCTCCCCCGCCCCCGCTCGTCTTCCTCGGCCCGGCGCGGAGTCCCCGACGCTCCCTGGCGCTCGCTTAAATCCCGGGAGGCGGTGTCCGACTGCCAGGGTGACACCCCTAAACGCGGTCCCCGGTGACCTCCAGCAGGGGGAGGGGGGAGGCCGGTGCGCGGCCCCGGGAGGGGCGGGTCCGGGCGGGGCGCGGGTGGCGCTCGGGTGGCAGGAGGAGGAGTTTCCCCCAGGGAAAGCCCGGGAAGCGCTTCTGGCCCCGGCCGGCTGGGGGGGATCCCACGGAGTGGGTTTCGTCCCCCCCCCCCACCCCCGGCGGGCAATGGGGGCCGGGAGGAGAGTGTCCCCCTCCCCCGTCTCCAGGACCGCTCCGGTGGTGGGCGCCTCGAATTCGGATTAAGGAAGGAAATTCTGGGGAGCCCTGACTGAGTCCCTGGGTGAGCCCCAGGGTCTGCTGCTCCCTGAGCTCCTGGGCGCGAGGACCCTCCCGCCGGCCTAGGCCAGCCTTCCCTGGCCTGCGGCTCCCAAGTTCCAAGTCCCCCCACGGCTCCCCGCGAGTGGTGTGAGGTCTTCCCACGCAGCGCAGGCAAGGGACGCCCCAGAGGGAAAGGGTGAGATAAACCTTAGTCCAAAAGGCTTGGCTTTTCCCGGTGCTCCCGAAGCGGGAGAGGAGGAAAGCTGAGTTTATTCCGAATCACAGGCCTCTCTGTTCTGCCGCCGGACTCTCGGGTAGAATTTTGTCTCCCACCCTGCGCATTGGGTCCCACCCTTAGATCCATAAAGGGGATAATCCCAGATAACCCGGGGACCCACCCAGCTCCCCGGTTTCACAGGTGTCCTGGTGGCCCGAGGCAAAACGTTCCAGGACGCGTACAGCACCCAGGTCGCGTGGGACGGATGAAGATGCAGAACAGTGGTTTATTAAAGCACGAGGACAGGACCCGAGGGCAGATGAGGCGTGGCCTGTTTTAGACCTGCAGGTTGGAAGGTGACGGTAAGGAAAAAGGGAGGTTTCCAAAGAACTTTCGTATCTCAAGATAACAGAGGCCTTCACTTGTCAAGTTAAGGTCTTTTCCCCTCTAGCAAGGCATTAATATTAAGCTAGTTGGGAGGTTCAAGGAGGAATGTCACACATGGCCCACCCTGGGGGGCGGGGTAGGTTACGAGGTGTCAGCTTCCGCTCTGTGTTCAGCCCGCCTCCCGGTCCCTCATCAGGACTGTGTGTCTGGAACTGTCTGCAAGTGACCCGATGGTGGACCCGGCTCCCTAACGCCCAGCTTCACACCCGGTGACGTGTGTGTTTCTATAGCAGCCTCGTGTGCGGGTGACTCTCAACACGCGTTTCTCCTTCTCTTCGGCAGCTTCACGAAGGTTTTGCTGGCGTGTGCACAGCTCCCTGAGCCTGCGATCGGGCTGGGTAGCCCGCGGGACCTCCGCGCGAGAGGTGGGCGTGTGTACCCAGTCTCAGGCGCCACAGGCTGCTTCTCATCCCCTTCCAGGATTCCCGCTTCAGGGGTGAACACACAGCCCGCTTTGGGCGAGGGAGATGGCGGGGCTTCGGGGAGGGGGTCTGGGGGTTTTCTCACTCTTCTAAAGGAGCTGCAGAGCCCCACTTACTTGTGCTCAGGAATCGCCTCCCCATCACCGGCTTCCCAGCACCCTTGCCATCAGCACGAAGCTAGCTCCAGGGAACGAAGGCTCCTCCATCAAAACAGACCGCGTGGAGAAAACTAGAAACTGAGTTCCTCTTGCTGTCATTGAACTGCTGCGTTACACCGGCTCTGAAGTGAAGCCGGCTTGCGACTTCTTTTGTGAATAATTACGGCAGAATTTGCAGGAAAACTTGGGAAATCCTCAGCCACAAGAGTGAAGTAGAAGTATGTATCCAGGGAAGGGAAGAAGGAATCCTAGTGGCAGGTCCAGAGCCCGATACGGAGCTGGATCTCATGACCCTGAGATCAGGACCCCGGCCAAAGCCAAGAGCCAGGCACTTGACTGACTGTGCCACCCAGATGCCCCTAGAAGCCAGGGTTTTTAAAGATAACTTAGCAGAGGGGCGCCTGGGTCAAAGCAGCCTGTTAAGCCTCTGCCTTCAGCTGAGGTCATGATCTCGGGGTCCTCGGATCGAGCCCCACGTCAGGCTCCCTGCTCAGTGGGGGAGTCTGCTTCTCCCTCTGCCTCTGCCTTCTGCTCCCCGCACCCAGCTCACGCTTTCTCTCTCACACACACGCTCTTTCACACACTCACTCTCTCTCAAATAAAGAAAGAAAACCTTTAAAAAAAAAAAAAAAAGAATGAGAAATAGAGTATATGCTGATTACGTCCAACCCCAAAGAAGAAAAAAATGGAGTAAGTGGAAAAGAACTCAGTGAAGCCAAACAAAATGAAGCAAAGAAGGCTGAAGGGGAAGGGGAGTAACACTCAGTCCGGAAAAGCCGGATAAGAAAACACAAAATACACATGGAGACGAGTATGCAGCGTACCTCAGCCATCATGCGTGGAGATACTCTCAGTTGGGCTAAACCGTCAGGTACTATGAATAGGGTTAAAAAAATACATAGATTATCGGATTGCCTCGTTTTTTTTAAGACCGTAGTACGCTAGGTTATTCATTAGACGTATTTAAAACGAGCTGGTTTGGCTACATTAGTAATGGACCAAATAGACCTGAGAATAAAAAGGTTTTATTGAGAATAAGGAGAGCCCATGATAATGACAAAATGCCTAGAAAATATAGTCATTGAGCTTGCGTACACCTAACAACAGTTTCCCAAAATGTCTCAAGGAAACATTTCTAGAATTACAAGATCTTTACAAATCCACCGCCTTCTCTCTCGGCCTGCAAAGGGCAGGCAAAGAAATAAACATCAGTGAAAAAAACAGAAGATAACAACACTGACGGGGTTTGGGAATACAGGTGAGGTTCACTGGCGTGAGGTCCAGAGCCGGCGACCAAAAAAGAATTCTCAAGACGTCTCTGGTGCACAAAGGTGATTTTTATTAAAGCTCGGAGAGCAGGACCCCTGGGCAGACAGCGCGGAGGCACCTGGGTGGTGAGCAGCGGCTGATTGTGTCCTTGGGAGTTGGGGGAGGTGAGGAGGAGGAAGGTTTCTAAAGGATTTTCATATGTTAAAGAAGACTCCGGAGGCCAGAGGCCTTCCATTGTCAAGTGAAGGTTGTTTTCCCTCTAGCAAAGCATTAAGATTAAAATGGCTGGGAGCTTCCGGGAGGAAAGTTACCCTCCGGCCAACTCAAGCATTTTTCCACCGGCTGTGTGTGACGGGGACACTTCGTTGTTTCTACGTTTCCTTCTGGAAGCTAGGTTGATAGAAATGCTTTGTTCTTGCAAATTGCTGAGACTTTTGTAGACTGAGGATGACTCCTGTCTTGCAGGTTTGTGATCTCTCTAAGTTAACTATTTGTTTTTCCTTCCCTCAGTTTTAGGGCAGCCGGGAGTGCCTGAGGAATGGCACATACATCCTATGGGGGCGGGGGGAGGGGGTCTGCCTTGTCCTCAGCCAGCCTTCTGCTCCCTCACCTACACAGGGAGCAGACTTTATTAATGGACTTAAATAGATGCGTACACCAAGTAATTGGCCAGATGATCCTCCGTGTTAGTTCCTAGGAACAGTTAAACTTACTATTCTAGTCTTTCAAAAATTCTTCCAAGGAACTGAAAAGCAGAAGATACTCATTTATCAATGCCCGAACCAGCGAAAATAGTTCAAGGAAAATTACAAGCCAACCTAACTCACAAATATAAATGTAAAAATCCTAAACCAATTCTAACAGAATGAATCCAACACTCTGCAAATAGATTATGATAAAGTTGGCTTTATCCTGGTAATAGGATATTGCTTTAACATTAGCAAAGCTATCAATATAGTTCAACACAGTAACATAAATCACAAAGCTAAATTCAGCCTGCCTCTTGTGATTAAAAAAAAAAAAAAAATGTCCTTTGCGAGGATGAAATAAAAGGCTTGGCCCCAGGCTCAGCATGCACGTGTGTCCGGCTCTGTGGAAATGACAGTGACCTTCTATTAAACATGCAGCATGCTAGTGACCTCCTTACGGGATGGGCACATTGGGAATCCCAGTTTACATCTGGGGACGCCCCTCTCTGGGAGGACACAGCGCTCCCTGGTCCCACAGGTGTGCTGAGACCAGAACTGGGTCTCTGGGCTTGGGTGTCTCTTGGGCAGCTAAGTAGGGCTGAGGTTCCGGCCAGGGAGGGCGTTCTGTGTCAGAGACCCCAAATCTTAAAGGCCCCTTGGCTCGGGAACCCAGAGGCAGGGAGTTCCGGAGAAAGCAGGTAGGCTGGGGAGTGATGGAGGGAAAAGTAGGGTCATGGTAATAGAAATTTTAGCTTGAGGAGGGGGAAGGAGGAGCAGCACTCAGGGGCCGCATGGCTTCCCTTGGACCCTGTCCAGCAGGAAGGACCAGGATTCCTGCCCTGCTATCCTGAGAGGTGCTGGTGGCCCCAAGCTCTGCTCTCAGAGGACCCCTGGGTCCAGTAGGTCAGAAGGAAGGGGGCTTTCCTTGCTGCCTCACTGCCTGAGCCTCCCTCTGTTACCCTGGGGCCGGCACCCGGAAATGGTGTGTGTGTGTGGGGTGGGGGGGTGACAGGCTTTCCTGGACTAGACCAGGGCATCTCTGGCCGCAGGTCTGTGGCAGGCTTCCCAGGGTGTGGTATCCGTCCACCAGAGTCCTGGTCACATGTGGTCCTCCAAGCTAGACATGGCCTTGATGGCCGGTGTCCTGTCACAGAGAAGCAGAGGTGTGGAGAAGATGTCCCACCAAGACGCCAACCCCCGCCCCAAAAGAAAGTTCCTGCCTCCCAGAGAACCCAGAACAGGACAGAAGCTACTTAACCTCTTGATGCCCCAGTCTCCTCTGTAAAGTATCACAAAGATGCAACTCTGGCGAAATAAGTTATGGCGTGTTCAGGTTTCGAAGAGCACGCGGCCCCTCCTAAATGCCTAGTTATGACCACCGCTACTTCTACTACTACTAGAAAAGTGCTCAGGATGTACTTCCTCTCCTAAAACACGCCTAACAAAACACCTACCCTCATCACGTTGGGAACATATTCTAGACTCTCCAAGATGGCACCCATAGCTCCAAAAAACCATAAAATAAAGGTACTCACTTTTACCTATGTGAATTAATCCATTTCTAATTGATCCACTCTACAATTAGCCTCTGGATGGGTGAACCCCCAACCTCCCTCTGCCTGGGGAGTCCCAAGTACTGCCTCTTGTCGAGCCACATTTCTGCAATGGACCGGCCAAGCCTGATCTCCCTAGTGCAGTCTACACTCCATCTACCCTCTCTAAGGGGCCCGGTAGAATTGCTCAGTTTGTGTTAGTGAATGCAAACCTTGTTTTCATCGTGTCGAGATGAAAGGTGACATTACGTTGTTGATGCCAGCATTTTGGACATCAGTGACATCATCACTGCAGGCTCCCAGGACAGTGCGGATGCCAACCGGCTACCCACAGTGCCCTTTCAAGCATTTTGATAAATGCAGCACCAGTGCTAACAAGAGCGAGTTATCATTGAACAAACTTCATTAAAAGTCAACCTCCAGAATTCTATCTCAAGCACACCTCCCAGGCTTTGACTGGAGGGTGACAGAAGTCAGGGCTGGAGAGGCATATGGGGGCTACTTTGCAAGGTGGGGTGTCACAAAGCCTTCCCGTTCACATGTCCTACTTTCTGAAAGAACAGGGCCCAGCAGACCAGCTGCCCAGCTCGCCCATGAGGATTCTTTAGGGAGGGGCTGGACGTTCTCTGCACCAGAAATGTGTACAAAGCCAGGCTGGCAGCCTCTTCAAGGTGAGGCAAGAGGGAGGCAGTGAGTGGCTCCAGTGTGGGACAGGGAACATAAAGGAGCTCCTTCCTCCTCCCCCCGCCCCCCGACCTCACGGACACTTGAGCCCTCACTTTGCATGTGCTCAGACAAGCTACTACATAGAGCAGGGCTGCTCCTGGATGGGCGTGGAGATGCTTGTGGTGGGCACCAAGGCAGGGCAGGCACCAGCAGGTCCAACTCCCCTCCTTTGTCCTCTGCGTGGGTGCGTTCTGCAGAGGGTGTGCCAGACTTCTCTAGAGGGAAGAACAAACATTTGACAACATTTGGAAGTGGGCTGGATCAGAACTCCAAGACCCATTCAGAGAATCTGGTTTGACCTCAGTGCTGGGGCGTCCCTAAGGGTTTAAGACAGAAGGTGAGATGAATGTGCAGCTCTGGTTTCTGCCTCCTTCCCTCCCCCCAACCCCCTCCCCCCCAACTCAGGTACAGGGCAGGGAGGGACAGTGTTTGCAGGGGTGGAGGGGGAGTAGTTAGAAGCCAGGAATCGTGTTCAGCTTTATTTGCATAGCAAATGTTCTTCCATCCCTCTTATTATTTCATTTTGTAGCATTTTATGAAATCTGTTTCTGAATGAGTAGTGCAGCCTTTATTATTCATCTCAGAATGCACTGAAGGGGGTCAGAGTAAGTCTCACCAGAATGGACCCCTCAGGCTTGTGCACTATTTTGAGCTGAGGGTAACTGACACCCTGTGGGCCTCCAGATGATTCTGAAAACAAGAGAAATTTTGCCCCTCCCTTAACTACATAGAAGAATCCAAACTGAGGGTCTCTCCCAGAACCGGAGTTATTAGTAGAGATAAATTTATCTGGGTGACCCGCCTGTGGGCTTGGTGGACATCTGTTTGCCAAACATCTGTTGTTGTCTCATCTCCCTGGGAAGTGCCCTCCTCCCCTTTGAAACCCAGACCCCTATCCCATTTCTTGGCTCAGGAGGGACTAGATAATCTTATTAAGCTCTCTGTCTTAGAATCTTTCACATATGTGGGGTTTCCATAGTTATGAAATTAAATTTTATTTTTTCCTGTTAATCTGTGTCATGTCAATTTAATTCTTAGACCAGCCACAAGAACTTTAGAAGGGTAAAGGAAATTTTTTCCTCCCCAGCAGCACATACGTAGGGCCTATCGAGAGAAATTAAAATGTATTGACTACCAAAGGCAATTCCGTTTCCCGAAAGGTTGCTCTGATGGGATGGGTCTCACCGAACCCCTTGTGTGACCCCTGGAGATTTGTCCTCCCGTCACTCCCACCTTTTTTAGGGGTGTTGATCTGGTTACATTTTTTTCTTCGAAAGAAAGAAAAATTAGAAATATTTCATTCATAGAAAGGTGTGGGTTTTTTTGGTTTTTTGTTCTTCTTGTTTGTTTGTTTTGTTTTTGTTTTTTTGAGCGAGATAGAGCGTGAGTGAGCAGGGGAGGAGGGAGAGGCGGAGGAAGAGCATCTCCAACAGACTCCCCACTGCGCACAGAACCTGACGTGGGACTGGATCTCACCACCCTGAGATCACAACCTGAGCAAAAACCAAGAGTCCAACACGGAACTGAGTTAACCAGGTGCCCCCATAGTAAGCTCTTAAAGATCTAAAATTTAAAGTTTTTTTTTTTAAGGTATTGCTCATCATTAAACATACTGTCCCCCTCCTTGCTTATTATGATTTCTTTTTTCTGGCTAAAATGCACAAAAATCATTTTTAAAAAGCCCAGCCTGGTGATTCTATAGATGCGCTCTTCAATATTCACACTTAAATATCCTTCAGACTTTGAGTGGCTATTTGGGACTCCCAGAGCCTCCACGGCCATACCTAGGTACAGCTGTTGAATTTACCACCATCTTTCCTGCCCCGCTCCACCTCCAAACCCACGGCTCTGAGTCAGGAAGTCAGCTTAGGGAGCTGTCCTTATTTTCTGTCCCTTTCCTGGTGATGGCTGGTGATGGCTGGCCCAAAGTTTCATAAAACCTTTAAGTGTCTCTCCCCAGAGAAATGACGTCCAGCCACGAGAGCTGTTGTGACGTATTAAGTGGGCAACAGCAGAGTTGGGATGGGTCAATATGCTTCAAAACAGAGCAGGAACCCATGGCACGGCCCACAGCTTTGGTGAGCACTGTTCCTCCTCCCCTTTCTTCCGCACGAGGACAAGCCACATGGAGACTTGGATGTCACACCTGTGTCCACTTGGAACATGAACTGTGGCTGATTGGCGAACAGCATAGTTTGTCTTGACTTGAACGATTCTCGTTCTATTCATTTGGGGACCTGTGACACGCTGAGCACAATTTAAATATGCACACATGTGCTCGTACGTGTGTACATGTATATACACATGTGTGCGTGCACATACATGTAAACAATATGTCAATGTATATGCATATGTATCTGTCTATTTCTCACCAGTTTTCAGAAACCGTAAGCGCTTTAGTCAATCTGTCCTTCAAAGAATGAGCATGGGAACCACCCAGGCCCACTCCCGAAATAGTCCCCTATCTCCAGGACTTCCGTATTCCCGGCCAGTGACTTGATTGTTCACCACTGAGGCTGTGGGAAGGCGCACAAATTCTTCTACCATAAGTATCAACGGGTTAGGCCCTGAGATTCTTCAAATCTCTCCTTCAAAACTCCTTCCTGGGTTCTTTCTACTAGTCTGGAATGTTGCGAGAAGGATCCAAACCCAATTCCATTCAAACCATCCCCCACGCGACCCTGAAGGCCCCACCTTAAGCTAAACTTCCTGTCCTCGGTTGGTCCTCAGTTGGTCCTGCTTGGCCTCCCCTCTCCTGGGCATTTCGAAGGCTCTGCTTTATCACCAAGAGTGAGAAACTGGTCTTTGTCTGGGTGCATTGGTGGTTATCTGTCAGCCTACTGCTGACAATAATGATGATTTTATGTAGATGCACAGTGATAAATTACTCAACAAACTAATAAAGAAAATAAAACAGGGGTTGTGTTCCCAGTTGTAAAAGTCTTTCAGTCCTGGGTACAAAATGTCTGTTGTAAAACAGTACATTATTCCATTATAAAGAAAGAAAACAAAAATACACTTCCTTCTTTACTGACTGGGTGTCTCCCTGGCTGTGGGCCCTGGAGGGACTGGAGATCACCCCTCTGTGAGCTAAAGGGCTGAGTGGGCATGAGAGTGCCCGCCACCCAAAAGGACAGGGTCAGAGCAGTCCCAGCCACACCGGGTGGAGCAGCCCAGACCTCAGGGACCCCTCAGGTCAGGGCACTGAGGGGTTTGTACTCCACTTTATCTCTAAGCACTTACAGAATCTCACAGGCAAATTGCATAAGTTCTGGGACTTAATTCCTTTGCAACCATAAGATAGGCATACTAACATCTTCCTGTACTGCACAGGATTCAATTAGCCAATGAATGCAAACCATGAAAAATGAGACAAGTAAAAGCTGCCATCTTTTCCAAGGAAGGGAGAATTCCTAGACCAGTTTAGGTCTAGGATTGGCTGGAATGAGACATCCATACCTGGGGTTGTCCTGTGTGGCTGTGCAGGTTGCAGACAGTGCAAATCCAGGGAGTGCCTTCCACATTTGTAGCCATGTTTATGGCAGTTTTAACATGGCAGGTTTCTGGCAAATGCCAGAAAATGTGCTGTGGGAGAGGTGATTTATTCCAGTTCACACAAAAGTGCTGCACAAGCCCCTGGTGAGGCTGCCTGTTCATACTCTGTCTGGTAAGACAGGAGAAACTTAACCTGTAGCAGTACTCTCCTCCACGTGCACTGTAAAGCTGAATCATGGTTTTGTATCCTAATTGTTCTTTGACTTAAATGTATGATTAGAGGCCAGAAGCAAAGGCATTAATCACTTTAAAAATAGGTCAAGCCACTTTGGACGGATTTATAACAAAGCTCTCACTTGGTTGTAGTGGTCCAAACCATGAATGACATGTCTTACTAGAAACAGGGTGCTAAAGCCATTTGCACGGTCATAGGGAACAGGGATGGCATCCGAGTGGCCGGCCCTGGCATGGGACAGGTTTGGAACTGCCATGAGCTATTCCAGAAGGTGCTGGGTCCACCTTCTGGGACCTTGAAGCCTTGAAGACGGTCCCAGAGTCCTGTCTCCCTGGAGGTCCGAGATCAGAAGCTATTGCTAAGTAGGAAACATCTTTGCCTGCTCTGTGCTCCCTCCTTGCCACCTAAATTCCTTAGCTTAGAGACAATGAGGAAAACAGCAGGGGGGCCCCACTCACATACTTCTGCTCTGCAGGGTTACTGGGCACCTACCTCGTGCCAGGCCCTATGCTGGGGGCACAGAGGGAGCCCACTGTGAGTCATCATGTCATTTGCATCCCGTTAAGGAAGGCAGAAACTCATAAACAATAACTACCAATAAATCCGATGTGCTAAGGGCTAAAAAGAAAAGTAAAAGCAGGTCAAGGGAGGCAGAGTGATGATTAGAGTAGGCTCCTACTGATACTGGAGGCAGGGGAGGCCCCCAAGAGGGCAGGAGGGGTAACAGATGCACCTGCAGGAGGAAAAGCTTCCCAGGCAGAGGTCCCTGCCGAAGTAGGCGCTGGGCCGAGAAAAGCCCAAGAGACAAGAACATAGAATAGAAGGGACTGGGAGAGGGACCAATGACGCAAGTCCTCTGAGCAAGAAAAAAAGTTTTATTTATTATTTATTTTTAAATATTACTTATTTATTTGACAGACAGAGATCACAAGTAGGCAGAGAGGCAGGTGAGAGAGAGAAGCAGAGAGAGGAGGAAGCAGGCTCCCCGCTGAGCAGAGAGCCTGATGCAGGGCTCGATCCCAGGACCCTGAGACCATGACCTGAGCCGGAGGCAGAGGCTCTAAACCCCTGAGCCACCCAAGCGCCCCAAGAAAAGAAGTTTTAGGTTGTATTCTGAGTTGGGTGGTGGCAGAGAGATCGCACGACCTGGCTTGTGTGTGGAAGGGGCGCTGTGCTCTCTGCTGGGATAAGAGCGAATTGCTGGGGAGCATGCAGGTGACGAGGGTCCTTGGAGAAGGTGCACCCAGAGGTGCCTGGAGTGTCCCTGTGCCTGGGGACAGGTGGTGGAGCGGGTAGGATTGACACGGACAAATGCATGTGGGCCTCGCAGTGAGAAGTCAGAGAGGTCCCCAGGGACTTCGGTCTGAACAACTAGACCAGGGGGGCGCCATGGACCGAGACGGGGAAAGTAGATTTGGGAGACGAAACCGAGGACACGGCTGTGGGCATGTTGAGTCTGAGATGCTGCTCTGGGCTGAGTCTGAGATGCTGCTCTGGGCTGAGCACAGCACTCCTCCCACCCCCGGGCGTATGGGGAAGCCCTAACCCAGGGCCCCAGAGTGACTGCCCTGGAGATAGGGCCTCTATGATTCAGTCAAAACAAGGCCCTTAGGGTGGCTCTAATCCTGTCTGACACACGTCCTTATAAGAAAAGGAATTTGGATGTGCGGAGGGATGACCATTCGAGCCACCGGAGGAGGACACCGCCACGCAAAAGCCAAGCAGAGAGGCCTCAGGACCAACCAACCCTGCCGACACCTTGATCTTGGACTTTTGGCCTCCGGGACCTTGAGAAATAAAATTGCTTGAGCTGCCTGGTCTTCGGTATTTAGTTATGGCAGCCCGGAGCACTTAACTCCGGGGGCCATTAGCCCTCCAAGTGGGGACGGTCGCTACGCCGTCGGAGCTGAGGGAGTGGACACAGAGTTGGGGTCAGCAGAGAGATGCTACTGAAAGCCAGGAGCTAGGCAGAGCCCCGGGGGCACCTGCGCGAGGGCGAGAGGGACCCACGGAAGGAGAATGAGAAGGGGCAGCCCGGCATCAGGTGCGATGGGGGCTGACCCAGGGAGGGCAGCGCCTGGGACGCTGAGGGACAGAGGGTTCACGGTGAAGGAAGCAGCTGGCTGGCACGTGCAGGAGGACCAGACTGCATCTGGCGGCCACGGGGGGAGACAGTTCTAGGGGAACCGCGGTAACAAAAGCCTGGTGGCTGGGGAGTCAGGAGAGAGCAGGAGAAGGAAGGCACGTGTCATGCCCTTCTCAGCACAGTCTTAAGGCCCGTCCAATAATAAACGATTTCCTTCTACGCTGTTTCTAGAAGGAACACCCAGGGTAGAGAACGGGCATTCCTGCCGGCTCTCCCGCACCCCACACAGCCCAGCCTATGCCGGCGGGAGGATGGCAGGGCAGAACCGGGTCCTTCTGGAAGGGACCATCGTCTGCCACGGCGATGGAGTAGCTCAGAGCCCTGCCCGCCCCTTGCCCTTGGTTCCAGGAAGCTCAGAAGCAAATCTATGGTGTCTACCTCTACAGTCCGTTGCTTTGCTTCGCTTCCTCTTCGTGCGTCTGTTGGTTCGTTTCAGTCACCTCATGCGGGTCTTCGCTCTCGGTTCCATGCCGGCACCCGACGAGGCAGACGAGCGGCGCGGGGGCAAGTCAGTCCCCGCGAACCCACTTCCCGCACGGCCCTCCAGCTCTTCCGGGGAAGGACGCCTGGTCGGTCTGAATTGCTCTATGTCCTCCCAGAGCCCCCGCTCCGGCTTTATTTTGAAGGCAGGTTTCACCGTCACAATGACAACCGTATTTAATTCTCAAATTTTCAAACCAAAAGAATCTCCTCATTTCAATTTAAAAATTTACTATTCGATGTCTCGCAGTGGCTTAGAAAGAAAGGCACAAACCCAGAGCGTCGCTGGTTAGATAAGGGCTCGCGGCCGTTAGGCTGCCCTCGATGTGTTGCTGAGAATGGCGTGAATCCGCCACGAGCATCGAGCATCGCGGGCCGAGCGCCGTCCCGTGGGCCCTGCTGTGCGGGAGGAGGTCCTGCCCTGCCCGGCACAGGGAACTTCCTCTCAGGGAACTTCCTCTCCCTCGAAGCAAATTCCTCCTCCTTTCACTTTACAGCCTTTTAGAAGGGCTGCTTCTAGAACAGTCTCCTCAAGATTTAGGCTTTTGGATTCTGAGAACCAGAAAGCCCCACTTCTGGTGGTTTCCCTCAGTCGGCCACCTCGAGCTCCAGAGAAACAAATTCTGGAGTGGGCTTGGTCTGGGCCGGCAGGGAAGAAGGAGGGAAGGGAAACCTGTGAGTTCATTCCTAAAACTACCCAGACACACGTGAAACCGTCGGTAATACCGTTGCACGGGACTAGGGGGCTTCACAGACTCCTTTGCCACCGGGACATTAGTGACACCAACGGGGATGTTTTTGGCAGGGGGACGCCTGGGTGGCTCCGTCGGTTAAGCGTCTGCCTTCGGCTGCCTTCAGGTTGTGATTTCAAGTCCCACGTCCGACTCCCTGCTCAGCAGCTCTTAAAACAAAAAGAGAAACAAAAACAAAACAGGATTTAAAAAAAGAAACAAAACACTTTTTGTCCTGCATGGAGGGGTAGGGAGGTGACCCAAGAACTTGAGAATAATGGGACAGTTGCTTTCTTTCTTTCTTTTTAAGGTTTTATTTATTTGAGAGAGAGAGCGAGAGAGCAGGGGTGGTGGGAAGGGGCAGCAAGGGAAGGAGACACCCCGCCGAGCAGAGAGCCTGCCCCGGGGCTCGATCCCAAGACCCTGGGATCATGACCTGAGCCCAAGGCAGATGCCCACGGACTGAGCTACCCCAGGGCCCCGAACAGTTGCTTTCTGACAGTAAAACGTGCAAGTCAGTTCACAGTGGATGAGAGCAGAGGAGGCCACATGCCAGGGGTAAAAGGGCCAGGCCCCAGCAAGACCTTGCCTGAATTCAATCGAGCACGTGAATGTGGCTGAAACAAGTGATCATCCCAAACAGCGGAGGGTTGCTCTCACGTGGAGGTGGGGGAAGGGCCCCCACGGAGGCCGTCTGCATGTAAGTGTGCATGATGTCTCCACTCATTCTCCAGGGGCACGGTATGGAGAATCACCTAAAAATCCCAATTAAAAAATGCAAATGCATGAGTCCTACTTTCGAGAACCTTTAAAGCTGATGCCGGTGGTCCAGAATGCAGTCGTGCACCCCCTCCCAGCTGCCCCGGGGCTTGGGGGCTGGGGGGCAGCTCCAAGTGGGGTTTTCTGTCTTGTCGGATGACGGGGGTTTCATCTGGAAGGGTGAGGGCCAGCTCTGCTCTGTGAGTTGCCCGGGGAGCCGTCCCCCTGTCCTCGCTGCTGACCGCTTGGACCGAAAGGCCCCGGGGGGCGGCTGACGTCTTGCTGGCTTTCTTTTGTTAATTCAAATTTTAAAATCATCAGAAAAGAAGATGGGATATCTAAGGCGGCACGTTTGCAGCTTGGCTGTCACATCTGTGACGGTGAAGTTTAAATTTCAGGTCACAAAGCAGTATGTTGACCAAGATCCCCGCCTGTCCCCAGCCTGCTGGCCCTGGGACGCCCTCAGCAGGGGGAGGGAGAGAAGACCGGATTTCGATTCCGTCCTGTGGGTAAGTAGCGAAAGGGACCAGGTCCACACTGGATAATCAGTCTTCTATTTTACAAGTCATCCTGAAAGCCAAGCGTGCTCTCCCCGTAAATGACACATGTGGGTTTTAAAAGCACTGAGAGGGGCACCCACCCGAGAAGCCGCACCTGAGCCAGGTGCCTGGATGTGGGGGGTCTTGAGGCAGATTTAAGGGGGCTGCTGGGCGTGGCAGGGGTGCCGGGCAGAGGGGAGCATGAGGCGGTGGCTTGGGGAGGGGCTGGGAGCAGAATCTGGGGTGGTGCCTCCCACTGGACGCGTGGGTGAGCAGGAGGCTGGCTGGGACCCAGTAAGGTAAGAAGGGAAGCGGGGAGAGAAGCCAACGGAGCTCAGCGAACGACCAGGAGGGTTTCCGGTCTTTAAAAAGGCAGCTCCTTACCCGAGAGACACTTCTGCTGGAACTAAGAGCCACATGCCGTGGCCCCTGGGCCGCCTTCTGGTCTCAGTAATTAACTCTTGCCTGGGCTGCATAGGTGCTCCCTGGAGAGCGGTGGCCGACCAGCATGCTCAGGTCAAGCTGGTTAAAGTCAGACACCTGGTTTCATTTTATCTTATTTTTTTAAGATTTTATTTATTTGACACAAAGAGAGAGAGACAGCACAAGCCGGGGGAGGAGAAGAGGGAGAAAAAAAAGCAGGCTTTCTGCTGAGCAGGAACCTGAGGTGAAACTCAATCCCAGGACCTTGGGATCATGACCTGAGCCGAGGGCAGACGCTTCACCGACAGAAGCACCCAGGAGTCCCAGACGACTGGCTTTAAACCCTGGCACCATCATTCATGAAATGTAATCATGAAAAGTGGCTGAAATTCTCCAGGGCGGACACGACAGGGGACGATCAAGGGACACAGGTGTGGAAGGTAAAAACACGCACTTGCCAGCCTCGGCTGTGCCCAGCCTGTCCTTACCACACCTGGATGGCGTCTGACAACTGTCAGGATTCCTTCCCAGGCCTGGGCCACCAAGGAGATAGGGAAGAAGAGTCTTTCTAGGTTTACAGAACAATGGTGATGATAGCTTGACACTGAGCTGCAGCGGGGAGCCGGCTGGACGGCCTGCCCGGGGACTCAAAACACCGGGGTCTTGGTCTTGAGGAAGGAGCCTCTTGCCCAATTCTCAGAACCCGGGAATTCTTGTCTGCTTACTTACGATAGCTGGGCTTCTAGGTGTGAACTGTCTTCCCTTACCCCGAAATTTAATGAAGAGGTGGTCAAAGGAGAACCACGTGCATTCTTCTTTTTACAGTCCCTGGACTAATGTAACTTCCTGTGCGAAGACGGTAACTAGGCGCCATTTTGTCAGGGAGGAGTTTGGGAGGATAAAGGAGCTTCTGGGGGCCACGCTGGTCCTTGTTCAGCAGCAGCCAACGAAAGTGCCCAGAGCAACAGGGCAATACTTGAGAAGGTCAATATTTTTGGAATATGTAATCTGTGATATCAGTTATATTAAATAAGTACAATAAGTAGACAAATGACAAATTCTGTTGTGAAATGTGATCACATAGATGGGCTAAATATTTCTGGCCCCCCCAAATTTGCATGGGGAGATCCTCACCCCCACTGTATTCAGAGGCAGGGCCTCTGGGAGGCCAGTAGGTCATGAGGATGAGGCCCCATGAGTGGGGTCAGGGCCCTCATGGATGTGGTCCCCCCGCCCCCGCCCCTGCAGTGCTTCCTGGCCTCTGGTCCCATGTGAGGACACAGGGGGAAGGCGGCCATCCGTGCACTGGGAAGAAGGAAGCTCCCAGAAGGTGCAGGAGCCTTGAGCTCAGTCCCCCCAGACTCCAGAACCGTGAGAAATGCTTGCTGTTTGAGCGTCCGGTCTATGTTGAAGTCGTCTGAATGAACTAAGGCAAGAAGTTGTCTTTCTTTTTCTTTTCTTTTTTTTTAAAGTTTTAAGAGGGTTGACCCTGTGCTCAGGACTTTGATGGTGCTTCCTGAATGTGTCAGGAAGATTCTGGGCAGATACTAGGACTCAGGGGCCATGAGCCCGCTTTGCAGAGGAGGCGTGGAGTTTGAGTGCGTCCTTCCGAGTCACACGGTGGCCAGGAGCCCACCAGGATGCGGGAGAGGGGTGGTCTCCTGCACGCCCCCGGCTGAGCAGCTGGGCTGGGCCCTGTGCGGTACAGATGTAGGAACGAAGTTAGGATTCCAAGCTGACGGCCGAAAAGGAATTCTTAAGACACCGCTGGTGCAAAAAAGTGGTTTTATTAAAGCACAGGGACAGGACCCGTGGGCAGAAAGAGCTGCCCTGGGATCATGAGGAGTGGCCCTTGATATACTTCCAAGGTGGGCGGGGGTCAGGGAGAGCGTAAGTCTCTAAGGCATTTTGGAAGCTAGGGTTCCAGGACCTTGAGGGAGCTCACTACTGTTGGGAAAAGGTCATTTATTACTAATAAAATCTGAGTCATGAGACCCTTCAGATGTTTATCAATGGGGCATATGCTTGGGGGATGATTGCCAGCACGTATCTTGGGGGGTTTAGAGATAAAGGAAGTTTCCAAAGGAATTTTTATACGTTAAAGTCAATTATAGGATCCTGGAGGAAGTCAAGCTAGGACTGTCTTTTGCCCTTAAAGGATTAACACTCAGGCAGTTGAGTCCCTAGAGGAAGGTCACTCTCTGCCTGTTTCAAGGACTTATGAGTGGGTTCTAGGTAGTAAGGAAAAGTAATCATTCTTCTTCTGCCTCTGTTTCCCACAGCAGCACCCCCTTCAAGGTGGGCGAGCTGTGGGGGTGGGCCAGCAGGCAGGGCTGGGACCCCTTCCCAGAGTGGGTGAGAGCAGGGTCACGCCCAGGCCTGAGCCCCGGAGACTCTGTCATCCCCTCGCCCAGCTCCCAGATGGCCACGCTCTGGAGGTTGGGTCTCTCGCATTTCCAGGTTTCCTTCGAGGCCACGAGGGAGGGCTGGCCGGGATCACGGGTCCTATCTGGGAGTGCGGCGGCGGCTTAGAGACAGGATGAAGGGCTCGGGGAGCGGGCAGGAACGGGAATCAGTGAGGAGAGGCGGCGGGACCCCTGACCCTCACTCAGCTGGGGCACGCAGCTGGGAAGGGTCCCCGGGGTGAGGGGCCTGAAGCCCCCCGGGGACCGGTTCTGCTGGTGGGAATCTGGGTGGTGTGTGTTTACTTGTTGAGTGATTCAGCTGCTTTTCTCACCACTGGCTTGGGGGAACTTCTCCTCTTCCCACTGTGCAGCCTGCCGTCACCCAGGGCCTGGCCTGGTTTTTCCAGTTGGACCAGAAACGCCTGTCAAGGTGCTTTAACCCCTGGGTCTCGCGAGCATCCTCCTCGGGGCCTGGAGGAGAGAATATTTCCTTGCACGCATCGGGGCTGCCCCGGACACACCGGCTGTGTCCATATCCCCAGATAAGCATCCGGACTGCAGTGATGGGTTCGGGTTCTAGGCCCCCAGGATTGAGCCCCCGTTGCCAACGACTGAGCCCTCCCTTTGGCCGGTCACTGCGCCAGTGGTCCCAGGGCATGAGGGAGCTGAAGGAGATTTAAAAAGAGAAAAAAAATGCTAAGCCAATGCACAGACCGGAACATAAAATCCCAACCCTGACCAGCAGGACCCAGGCCCTGGGAGCTTTGGGGACTGGGTTTTTTTTGGTCTTACGTATTGAAGCTCTTGCCTGAAGTGACTGATGGCGAAACCAACAGCCTATTTCCACAAGGCCTGAGTGTGTCCTGCTGGGACAGAGCGGCCCGTGCTTCTGCCAGAGGACCATCTTTAAGAAGTAAGACGCAAAACTGTAAGTACAAGAGCAGATCAGAAACTGGTTTCTCTTTCAAGTAAGACGAGAAATCACAAGAAATGATGAACGCTAAAAGGCAAACAGTACCAGAATAGCATAAATCTAGAAAAACGGCCTAAGAGTTTTGTTAATTCTGTAATAACGTTTTAACTCCATGTTGGGGCGCATACATACTTCCTACGACCACGGCTTAAACACGGCCTGTCTGTGGAGGGAACGGATAGACCCTTCTGCGTTCCTTGGCCTGGAAGCTTCTAGAACCCACGAACGTAGGGTGCTGGGCGCCGTCGAACACCCAGCCTGCACCATGGGTGGCAGGAACCTCCTTGGAAGCCATTCCCACCCCTTCCCGTTACCAGCAAATTACCAACACATGACGGCAGACAACACAGGAATTACTCATCCCGCCTGAAATGTAACCCCAGCGCCCGTCCAAGTGCGCCCGAGGCGGCTGTGGCATCAGCAAGGGAGCTGGGTCAAAGCGCAAGCGTGAGCAGAAAGAGGCTGTGGTCCTCACAATCGCGGTAGAAATATTCCACGTTTGCCGTGTTTGCAAAAATGCTGGGACCCCACGAGCGCCCTCCCAGGGCTCCCGGGGAACCCCGCGCTGTGCAGGCTCTGGAGCGAAGCCCGGCTTCTGGGGGGGCGGGGGCGGGGGCGGGGGCGGGGAGGGGCTGAACTCGACACCAGAGGACAGGCGCTGAGCCAGCGCAGACCTGCCGGGAAGGCCCCCATCTGGCCCTCCAAGCCCTTCTGGAGTCTGCGCCTGCAGGTGACAGGCGATGGGACCGAGCGCAGACCCGTCGTCCCGGCGCCGTGTGCGATCACAAGCCTCTGTGCCCTGACTTCTCTGCAGCCTCGTGTGGTTAGAAAAAGGCACTCTGGGCTCATCGCCTTTCCCTAATGACAAGCAGGAAGGAGCCCCGGGCTGAGGTGTTTGGGCCCGAAAGTTGGCGGGAGGGCGTCGTCATCAGCCTGGATGAGAGCGAGAGCGTCTGCGGGGCCGTGACTCGTTCAGGCTTGGGTCGGTAACGCTGCAGTGTGGACGCAAGACCACGTGGACTGGGCGGAGACCGAGGGAGCTGAAGCCTTGGGTCTGGGCTGGGGGGCCGTGGGGGGGGCATCATTTGTGTTCAGTTGTGGAGACAGTGAGTGTAAAGCCTGAGGTCGGACGGGGTCACTGAGCCTGGAGCGGGTGGCGGCAGCTCCGTGGGTCCTGTGGTCAGCAGAGGACGCAGACCGGCGCAGAGAAGAAACCGAGCCAGGACGGGGCCCGGAGCTGAATTGTGCACCAACTGCTAAGCTCATAGGTTGAAGCCCTGGCCCCTGGGACCTCCGCAGGTGACTGTGCTTGGAGACCGGGCCTTGACGGAAGTGGTCCGTCACCGTGAGAGCATTAGGGTGGCCCTAGTCCAAGCTGGTGTCAGAGCAAGAGGAAATGCGGTCACACAGAGACGCCACGGGTGCGTGTACAGAGGACGACCACGTGAGGACACAGAAGGGGGCGGCCGTCTGCGTGCCACGGAGAGAGGCCACGGGAGACAGCAGTCCTGTCCACACCGGGGTCTCAGACTTCCAGCCTCTGGACTGTAAGAGAAGAAAGTCCTGCTGTTTGAGCCTCCCAGGCTGTAAGACTGGGCCTGCAGGCTCAGCCAGACTCCTCTGGGGCGAGGGGCGTGGAAACCCAAGAGAAATTGTGTCCTGTCGGGGGAGTGA
Source organism: Mustela nivalis (assembly GCF_964662115.1). NCBI lineage: Eukaryota > Metazoa > Chordata > Mammalia > Carnivora > Mustelidae > Mustela > Mustela nivalis. The sequence goes on along the minus strand of NC_139020.1, from coordinate 3,966,249 downwards.
CCAGTCTCGACACTGCTGGGGGTCAAGTCAGGTGAGCATTGACTGTGACCTTCCAAGTTTGCATTTTGAATTTTTGTCTGATACCAAATGGGCAGGTAAATATTTGAAATAGTTCAAATGTCACAGAAATATACATATATAAGAAGAAATAAGGTGCTACAGTATCGAGTACCTTGAAATATTTTCATTGTCTTTTTTTTTAAGATTTTATTTATCTATTTATCTATTTATTTATTTGACAGAGAGAGATCACAAGTAGGCAGAGAGGCAGGCAGAGAGAGGAGGAAGCAGGCTCCCTGTTGAGCAGAGAGCCCGATGCGGGGCTGGATCCCAGGACCCTGAGCTCATGACCTGGGCCGAAGGCAGAGGTTCAAACCACTGAGCCCCCCAGGCGTGCCTGTTTCCATTGTCTTGAACACACAGTAATAACGAGGAGGATGTGCAAAGGGGCTCCGGGGTGACTCAACCAGTTGAGTGTCTTTTTGTCTCAGGTCATGATCTCAGGGTCGTGAGATGGAGCCCCAGGTCAGGCTCTGTGCTCAGCATGGAGTCTGCTCAAGACTCTCTCTCTCTCCCTCTCCCTCTGCCCCTCCCCTCCTCAGGCTCCCCCTCTCACAATGCAAATCAAAATCAAAATCTTAAAAAAAAAAAAAAAAAAGGCCGTATGTGAAAAGAAAGACGTCGGCTGAAAACCAAAGTGTCCACAGCCACAGCCTGAGCCAGCAAGGGTCCGGGGTGGGCTCCTGGCTGAGCACAGACACCCAGGAGCATTTGGAGAGATGAGGAACCCAGCTCAGACTACGGGGCTTGCAGCGCTGGCCGGAGGGGATCTGTACAGACCGCTCTCCGGAGGTGTTCTCATAAACCTGGGAGGCTTGCGGACAAGGGCGCTGCCACAGGAAATGGGGGAACCCCAGCTGCTGGGCCCGGCTTCCCCAGTGAAGGTAAGACGGGGCCTTGAATGCCAAGGTTAGAGCTGACTCCGAACAGGGAGCAGCGGTCAGGAGGAGGGAGCCACAGAGATCCACAGCACGGGGGCGGGTGAGCTCTCCAGGGTTCTCATTATGAACCCTGATGCTGGGCGACACGCAGGAAAACTGATCCTTAGACTATGAAATCTTGCTGAGCAAACTCATTTTCTAGAAGAGCTGGCAAAGGCTTTGTAATAGGCATGTGGGCCTGCTCCCAGCCTGGTGGAGGAACTTCTGTTTTTTTGATTTGGATTTTGTGCTGTCCTGGATGGAGGTCATTTTTTGTGTACAGAAAAGACTACCTGCAACTACCTTTAAAGCATCTAATATTTGCTGCAAAAAAATCACTTGTCTACCAACTGAAAAATTGGAGAGTCTAGGCAAGCTGGGCTGACTCGCCAGGCACTGAGGTCCCTGACTGACCAGAGCCCATGGCTGGGACTTTTCACTCTCACTGTGACATCTGAGAGGCCATCAAGTACCTAACACTCGAGCAAAAATGAACTGTGAGGTGGGATGTTACAAGAACACTTCGGAACATTAAGGATGATGGGAAATCTGAAAGACCAGAGAGCAAACAGATTACTGAAAAGTGGAAAAAATTCACAGACAATAAACATTGGTTTTTTTTTTTTTTTTAAGATTTTATTTATTTGACAGATCACAAGTAGACAGAGAGGCAGGCAGAGCGAGTGTGGGGGGAAGCAGGCTCCCTGCTGAGCAGAGAGCCCGATGCGGGGCTCAATCCCTGGACCCCGGGACCATGACCCAAGACAAAGGCAGAGGCTTTAACCCACTGAGCCACCCAGGTGCCCCAATAAACCTTTCATTACCAATACCAATAGGGTGGACAGACAGCAGGGGAGCGACCGTCTTCACAGCGCTGAGCAACAAGGACCGTCACGCCAGCCTCTTGTCTTAATCATAATCGAGAGCACGTGTGAACATAAAGATATTTTCAGACAAGGAGTCACAGAATTTTCCTTGCGTCACCTCCCTTTCAAAGAATATTCACGCAAGAACTTAAAAGTAAATTGAAACTAGTTCAGGTGGTAGTTTAGGAAGTCATGGAGAGCACAGAAATGGACCCAAACGGGGGCGCCTGGGTGGCTCAATGAGGTTAAGCATTTGCCTTCGGCTCAGGTCATGATCTCAGGGGTCCTGGGATCGAGCCCCACATCAGGGTCCCTGCTCAGAGGAGAGTCTGCTTCTCCCTCTGCCCCCTCCCTGCACTGCTCATGTTCTCTCTCTCTCATTTGCTTGCTGTCTCTCAAATGAATAAAATCTTAAAAAAAAAAAAAATGAGAGAAAGAAAGAAACAAGAAAGAAAACAAGAAAGAAAGGGACCAGAGCATACAAAGTGAGCTCTTCTGTTGTCAGAAAGCACAGCAAGGAGGTCCCCAGACCCGGTGACTCTGTGACCATCCTTGGCAAAAGGGGCTTTGCAGGCGTGGTTAAGGGATAGACCTTGAGACGGGGAGACTAACTTGGACAGCCGTCCAGGTGGGCTCGGCTGCATCACGAAAGAACCTTCCGAGGGTCAGGATCGGAGAGAGGTGTGAGCATTGCAAAGCTCGAGAGAAGCAGCGTGGCTAATGCCGAGAATGGAGGAGGGTCTGAGAGCCGAGGAGTCCGGGCAGCCGCCGGACGCTGGAAAAGACAAAGAAAGCAATTCTCCCCCAAGACTTCGGAGGGATCACAACCCTGCTGACACCTTGGTTTTAGCTTGGGGAGCTCTGTGTCTGACTCCTGATCTCCAGCACTGTAAGAGAACAAATTTATATCATGTCTCCCACCAAGTCTATGGTAATTTGTTACAAGAACAACAGACCAGAAACTGATGCAGAAGGAAGCTTTTCCGCATCTGCGCACACATGCACACATGCCCTTTTGGGGGTTTAAAATGGGAAAAACCAGAAAGCTAGGTGACAATAGCAATCATTAGAGGTGTCTGTGTCTCCTGCAGAAGAATAGAAATGCTGATTTTCTTTATATTCTTAAGAAAATGTATCATATAGTATGCACATTAAGGAAGGACAGGCACTAAAAGAGTAGAAATCACGGCAGTGTGGAGTTCAGGGAGCTTCGTGAGAGCAGTGGATGGAACGGAGCAGCCGCATCCTTGCTGAGGGACCGACACAGGCTGCATGTGCCACGGTGGAGGGGAGGGCTCGGGTGCTCGGGAGCAAGAACCCCTGCCCCTTTCATGTCCTTGCAGCTGGACTAAGAAACACGTGGCCACAAGGCAGATTCACAGGAGAAAATCCAATTGAACAGGTGCCTATGGGGAGTCCACACAGACGTGGACATTCCGGATGGTCAGGAGACAGGAGGCACCCATGTCCTCTGAATGGAGAAGGGCCGGGGCTCTGGGGCTTCGGAGGGAAGGAACCCACTTCACAGGGTGACAAGAGGCGGCTATTTGCAGATTAGGCTGTTTGCGGATTTATCTGCCGTGCAGATAAAATGAGTCTCTGCTGAGAACCTCATTCTGGAAAGACCCCCCCCAGTCCAGATTCTTCTGTGGGGTTAAGGAGGGGGCAGAGTTTCTCCCGAGCCCACGGGGTCTTCGTTGCCGGCAGCTCAAGAGAATGCTCGCACCAAGTAGTGCGTTCCTGGGGGTTGGAGTCTGACCCCTTCACCCCCGACCAAAAGAAATACCGAATAGTTCTATCAATTAATTGCTGCTGTTGGGTCCAAACAACTCAGCAGCAGCAGGTTGTGTGGTGTCCAACAGGTGACTCTGTGCCCCCCTGAGAAGTTTAAAAACCCACAAGCGACCTTGCAAGTTGGCTGAGGTTCCTCAGGGTGCCCGGATGCAACGTTTGGGAACCATCACCCGACCACTCTGGGCAATGCCTTTTCCTCACCTGCATGTCCCTCAGAGGCTTCCCTGTGAGGTAGGGAACCTGGTCACAATGTGGGGTGCTTTCGACAGAGGGGGCCCTGTCTCCGTGGGCCCCGCCGCGAGGGATGATGGGATGACTTTCCTCTGTCGGGCCCCTCTCTCCCTGCTGCTCTGGGACCGGGTGGGTGGTGAACAGAGGCTCCGGGACAGTCCAGTCACTGACAGGAAGGCAGGGTCAGGATTCATTGTAATTTTGAACTCTGGCTAGGTGGGGGCTTGATTGAAGTTGGGTAGGGTCCCAGGATTGATGGGAAGAGCCAGGAAGGGATTTTGAGGGAGGGAACTGAGAGAGCCTTGGAGCCGTGAGTACAACTCAGTGAAAGGTTGATAGATAAGTCAGGAATTTTCTACAGTGAAAGCTCAAGTTGTTTGCCTGGAAGCAGATGCCAGGAGTGGTAAAGTTGTGCTAGAGAACACGGTAGTTGGTATCTTTTACTTAGAGGTGTGTGTGTACGTGTGTGTGTGTGTGTGTGTGTGTGGTTTCTGCTCTCAAATCAGTTAATCTCATTAATAGACTCATTTCCAATAAACAGTCAAGATAAAAGTTACCACCATGTCAACGTCTTTCCTACAGACCTATATCACTGTCCCCAGCTGTGCGTTAATCAGGGTGACGACACAATTCAGGGGCTGTTTTCCCACACTCAGTCCCCTGTGTCCCAGATACTTTAAAAATTACATTTTCTGGGGTGCCTGGGTGGCTCAGTGGGTTAAAGCCTCTGCCTTCGGCTCAGGTCATGATCCCGGGGTCCTGGGATCGAGCCCCGCATCAGGCTCTCTGAGCCTGCTTCCTCCTCTCTCTCTGCCTGCCTCTCTGCCTACTTGTGATCTCTGTCTCTCAAATAAATAAATAAAATCTTAAAAAAAAATTTACATTTTCTACTAGGAGAGCATGTCAGGTGAACTCAAAAACTCTAAATATATTGTCAAATAAAAAACCAACTCGGACTTTAGTATGGAGAGACTTTGAACAAAGTCTCAGGGGAGGGAAAGGGACCTTGGTCAAGGGGAGGGGACCATGGCCATAGGAAGATCATGCTGACTAAAGATTTGGCAGAATCTGAAGAGCCAGGCAAGGTGGATTTTGTTCCTAGAGAGGAGTAGACAGAACTTGAAGGAACAGGATATGTGCAAGTGAGGTAAAGGAGACAGCAAGATCCCACAGTAAGCTGGAGACACGTGCTGCTCAGGCCAAAGTTCGGTGGCCTGGAAGGAAAGGATCTTAACTCTGTTGACAAGCATTTTGTTTCCCTAGAGCAGGGGGGATGAGCAGTTGAGCTAATTATTTGTGAGGCAAAGAATGGGAGTTTGGGTGTCTGTGCCTGAACTTGTCCCAGATAAACCAGGGGGCACCTGTGAGTCCTATGGAGTCATGTGAGGAAGGGCGTTCCTTGGAGTCAACCATTTCCTGGAATACAAAAGGGAAAGGGGATTTCTTAACCCTCTGGCAAAATTCAATACTGTCCGTATTTAATATACTATAGTGAGAGGGCACCGGGAGGGGTGGGAGGGGGAGATGCAAGGTCAAGGAGAAAAGGATACACGTAAAATTCTTGACTCTCCAAGAAGAGCTGGTTCTTGGTGTCCAATCACTGGGTTATTTAGATTCAGTTGGATACACTGCATCTTTTAAAAAAAGATTTTATTTATTTATTTGAGAGAGAGCCAGACCACTGGGGTGGCAGGTGTGGGAGAGGGAAGGAGAGAAGCAGTCTCCGCACTGAGCAGGGAGCCTGATGTGGGGCTTAATCCCAGGACCCAAGGATCATGACCTGAGGGAAGGCAGACGCTTCACGGACTGAGCCACCCAGGTACCCGCAATTGGAGACACTTTAAAGATGATGAAACTTTTCTGAAAACTGTCAATATTCACAATGGGCTGGATTCCATACTTCACTGATTAATGTAAGCTGGTGTTTACCTGTCAGCTTAGAAAGTACAAGGAAGGGCACCTCGGTGGCTCAGTGGGTTAAGCCGCTGCCTTCGGCTCAGGTCATGATCTCAGGGTCCTGGGATAGAGTCCCGCATCAGGCTCTCTGCTCAGCAGGGAGCCTGCTTCCCTCTCTCTCTCTCTGCCTGCCTCTCTGTCTACTTGTGATCTCTGTCTGTCAAATAAACAAATAAAATCTTTAAAAAAAAAAAAAAAGAAAGAAAGTACAAGGGACACATGATCTTTCAAAAATACTCAAAAGTTATACAAGGGAAAATTTGAAGACAGCTCCTCCCAGTGGGGTCAGCCCCTCCAGAAGATGAGCCAGAGGATAGGAAGAGCCTTCCTGGGGAGACAAGGTGGGTGGAAAGAGGTAGAATTTTTTTTTTTTTTTTGGTTCTTATCTGAAAAAGAGATTTAATTATGTTGACTTCTGTTTTTGTGTGAAACAGTGGGCTATTTACTTGTGGCCCGTAAAATGAATTGGTAAAGATTGCTGGTGTTTTGTAGGCACTAGATGCAATTAACATATTGCTCATCTGCTGAAAACGCAAAAGCAGCAACCAGTGCTGATGCCCAGAGTGCCTCCCACTTTGCTTAAATTCAGAGTTGCCTCATGTCCCTGAAGACAAGGGGCATGGGCCGCCAAAGGCATTTTCATATGAGAAAACCCATAGGGGATTTAAGGACAGATCAAATAGTGGAAACTTAAATTAAAACAGAACATTTATTAGTTTCCTTACACACATTAAAAAATCGGATATGCTACAAATAAATTCCAAATGGCGGTAGGGCTGATTTTCCACGCCCCGTTGAATGAAGCAGTGCCTTGGCGCTCTGCGCATGCGTGCCGCGGGCGGCGCCTCGGGCTGAGCCGCCGGGCAGCAATCCAGTGCTCCGTCTAATTCCTTACAGCTGCCGCCAGCTGACCACAGTGGGGTGTTGTCACCAGAAACTCTACCCCAAACTGTACTACTTACATAACAACTTTGTTTCCTTGGCATTACTTCTGTGAGTGAGTTGGCGAAACATGGACACCCTATGGCTTTTAATGTGGTCTTTTAAAAAAGCTTACTTTTAACACCCCAGTCCTCAGAGTGTGAGGTCATGCCTTCTGGAATCACTCAGTCCGCATTAAATATCTTTTCTTCTTTGTCTCCTGTTAGTGATTCAAGCAGGTGGCTACCCGAAGCATCTCAACCGGGCACGGACTGAGGTCATTTCAGGCCATGTGCTTCCAGGAAAAAGAAGTTTGCCTTCTGTAAAAAAGCAGCCGATGCTATACTTCACAATACAAACATTGTTTGAAAAGCAAGTGGGAGTGTCTTATGATATGAGAGACTTTATATGAACTTTAAGAGAAGGCAACCGAATCTCTTCTAGGGGATGATTTTTGTCAGGGGTGGGGGAACTACTTTACTGAGGGATATAAGCAGTGACTGTGATCACTGTAGATTTTGAGGTCCTGGAATCATCAGTGGCTTTTAGTTGTCGCTGTTATGCTTTTTGCTTATCAATTGTTGTTAGATTAGTTTTATTATTAATTTAACTGGTTTGGGGTTGTTTGGTTACAGTAAAGTGTTGACAGGGTTTTGGTCTAGAACTTTCTAATAACTAAGCCCTGTACCCTTGGCATTCATGTGTGTAACACCCCTCCCTCCCCCCACAAACACACTTCCAGGCAGGCTTCGATGGAGGCTCATGCTCCCAGCTTGCTGGGACTATGACAACATGCTGCTTGTGAATCCACACAAATTAAACTATGTGCAAAATTCTCTCAAGGAAAGCATATTAAAATTATTGGATCATTTAGAGTTTTATAGAGTATTGTTTATAACATCAAGTAATATATAGAGGCTAATATTCTTTTCTAATGGAGGAATAACTAAATGATTCATATGCATTTCTAGGGTAACTTGAGTATCTACTTCTATTCATCTCTGTTGCAGTCACCAAGACCTTCTCTGTTGTGGAGTAAAAATGGGTAGATGACCCCAGATCTCTGGGTCTTTGCTCTAATTCAGTGCATTGAAATTTAAAAAAAGGTTATGACTTTGCTGATCTTTAAATCCTGGTTTTTGTTTGTTTGTTTGTTTGTTTGTTTAATTTCTAGGAGCCCAGGAGATCTATGCACAGTGGAGAGCACAATTGTGTGTGCACACATGCATATATGCTTTCACAGGTGCAAGCACGTGCCCCATTATAATCTCACACATGTTCACTCACACGTGCATATGCATGGGCTCACACATGTGTATATGCTCAAATATGACAACACACACATGCATACAGATGTGTTCACACATACACACACATTAGACACACAAGCTCCTGTCATCTTTGGTTTCTTTTTATAGGAAAAACAATTTTATTCTCTAGGTCAACCTTCACCCAGAGAGAGTGGGCTAGCTTCAGCTTTTACTGCTGACAGGAGAAGAGGAGGAAGGAACAAGGAAAGGGGGTGAAGAATCATTGTAAGTTTCATACATTTTATATAAATAATCATGTTTTATAGGTATATGGAGTGATCAATTATAGTTCAAGAAAATTCTCACTTCTCTTCTCACGAAAAAACTTATGTAAATGATAGATCTTGAAATAAAAACTGTCTCCAGGTCTTGTTTCACAGATAGGGAGACAGGGTGTGGTACCTGACACTTGACACTCAGTTGGCACTGGACCCATCATGAGCCACCCCCAAGCCTTTGACAATGGTCCTCTGGAATGCCACCATGGTCAGACTGTATCATGGACAGAGCAGGATAAGAACCAGTCCCAGAGCTATCCCTGAACCTGGCTGGCCGTCTCACTACCTGGTGTGGATGTCCTTATGGGACACAAGATCTCATTCAAGACAATGCTCTGTGATAGTCCTTCTCTTTCAGGTAAGGAAACCAAGAGCATTTTGTATCTTGGTAGTAGTCCTGGATTTGGGGACTTATGAGGGTTTCAGGAGCCATTCTTTCAAATAACAAGGGTCTTCAGAAGAACCACAAAATTCCATACATATGGATGGTTCAGTTGGTTAAGCATCTGCCTTTGGCTCAGGTCATTATCTTGGGGTCCTGGATCAAGCCCCAATTTGGGAGGTCCATGTTCAGCAGGAAGTCTGCTTGGCTTGTTCCTCTCTCTCTCCCCCCACTCCTCCCTCCTTAAATAAATAAGATCTTAAAAAAAAAAATAAAAAGGAATTGCTAATTTCAAAGTTCTATGGACTGCCAAGCAGAGAGAGTTTATGGAAATACACCCTCAGATTCACCATGTCATCTTCCGTTCTCTCCAAATTTAGGAGATACGGTGAATGACTCCTTGTCACCCATTCCATTCCTGCACCATTTTGTAGCAACAGCCTGTGACTGGAGGATGGATCTCAAGGCTAGAAAACCCAAGCCAATCATAGAAGCTTCCTTGATAGCAATGGGTCTGAACACTCCATGGAAGCCAGTCAATCCATGGCCTTTCTCTAGTGGCCAGGAATTGGCTGGGGCATGGACATGCGAGTGGTTTTGGCCAATGAAACATCAAGGGTGGTTGGTCGGCAGCCCCTGGGAAAGACTCCTTGGTCTTTGAAGGGATGTTCTCTTCTCACTCACTGAATGTTAACATGTATGCACAGTTATTGCTGATGCCATCTGACAACCAACCACTGTTCGGAGGAAGGTTGTACTGTAGAAGGCAGATTGGAGACTCAAACATGCCTTGCTTTTTGGTGACTTTGTTTTCGTTTTTTTTGTTGTTGTTGTTTAAGATTTTATTTATTTGACAGTGAGAGATCTCAAGTAGGCAGAAAGGCAGGCAGAGAAAGAGGGGGAAGCAGGCTCCTTGCAGAGCAGGGAGCCCGATGTGGGACTCTATCCCAGGACTCTGAGATCATGACCTGAGCCGAAGGCAGAGACTTAACCCACTAGGCTACCCAGGCACCCCAACTTTGTTTTTTAACTAGGCAAATTCCCAGCAGATGGCACACTGGAATTGGGATAATGTGGGAGAGTCTAATAAAGTAAGCATTTTAAAAAGGTGTGCAAGAGGTAAGTGTGGAGCCTGCTTGGAGTAAGTAGCAGTGAAGGCACCTCTTCTGTCCTGCCCTCCACACCTCAAATCCTAAAGAGGGAGGGGATCCTTCCCAGAACTTGGAGGCAGAGAGGCTGTGTGAAGACAGTCCTTCTGAGGAGTGGGGGCTGCAGCCAGCATGAGGGGTCCCTGCAAGGAGACAGCTGGGAAACAAAATGCCCAAACTCACAGCCACTTTCTACTTGGGTCTTCTGTGGGTGCTTGCCCTTAGCAAAATTCAACTGGAAGTCCATCTAGGCAGACTTCTGGGGTAGACATCCCAGAGAGGGCTGGGAGGCAGTCTGGAGGGCAAATGGGAGCTTTCTGGAACACTGTAGAGCAACTGAACCAAGTAGAGCCAGGCTTGAGGCTGCATGACGTAGCAAATTCCTTGTTTTAAAGGCACATTGAATTGGGTTTTCTCCTTCTGGCATCCCAAAGCATCCTAATATACATACATAAAATATTTTATGTACACAGTTATTCTAAATATATAAATATATATTGGCTGTAAATTGAATGAACAAACTCAAAGAAGGTCCTAAAGCAACCTGCCTACTGGTGTCCAGGCCTAAACACAGGCCATGTCACTGGGAGGTCAACTCCTAAGCAGGAAAGGACACCATTGGTGCCCCACATGTGACAAGAGCCTGCAATTGGCTCACTCTGGGAAACAAAGAGCAGGGCTATGGTTTTCCTCTTGTGAACAAAAAACATGTTGCTTTTGATAAAAACTGTTTTCCTGGCTTTGAGGAGGGGTGGAGACACAGGTGGAGTTAACGGTAAGCCTGCCAGCCATCATAGGAGAGAGTAGAGGCACTGAATGGACAAAACAATAGGAGCTTGCAAAATAACGTCCCAGAGTACATGAGAGGAATAAATACCTTGACAGCGTTCCAGTAAGTACAACAAATGGCACAATACCTCTGAGGAAATCCAAACACCACAGCCATCATCAAAGGGCTTTAACTCACTGCAACACTCTTCAAAGACACAGAGACATGGGTTATAGTCGGAACGAACAGCTTGCACAGTTGGGATCAAGAAGTGGGTGAGAAAAAGGACTGATTGGAGAGCCTGGAAATTTAAAAAAAAACAAAAACACACAAAACAAAAGAAGTATCGAGATAAATGATTTAGTGAAACACAACTAACTCTGAAGTAGACACAGTTAGAGAGAGAATTGGTGAAATAGAAGATTGCACTGGGGAATTAATGCTAATGAGACGCACAAGAAAGGAAATATGTGAATGAGAATGGAATAGTATGGAGGATGAAATGAGAGGCTGAAAACATGCATCTAACAGAAGTTCCAGGATGACAGATGACGGGAAGGGGTGGAGAAAGTATCCAAATTGTGATAGCTGCCAAGTTTCTTCAAAGTTGAAGATAGGCACGATTTTCCAAATAGAAAGATAGCACCAAGGAGCAAACAGGATATGCACCAACAAACCCCCAGCCAGATGCACTGCAGTAGGAATGCAGAATATCAGGGACAGAGAAGGCAACTAAGGGGTGCCAAGGAGGAAAAAAGATAGAATCCGTCACAAGGAAGTGATACTTAGACTAATAGCTGGGATTTCACACTGACGGTGGAAGATGGTGACTGAACATTTGCAAAAGACAGAGGAATGTGACTTTCAACCCCAAAATCCACAAGCGATCAAGTTACTATTAAGATCAAATGCAGGGGCACCTGGATGGCTCAGTGGGTTAAGCCTCTGCCTTTGGCTCAGGTCATGGTTTCATGGTCCTGAGATTGAGCCCAAATCGGGGTCTCTACTCAGCAGGGAGCCTGCTTCCCCCCCTCTATCTGCCTGCCTCTCTGCCTACTTGTGAGCTCTGTCTCTCTCTCTCCTTGTCAAATTAAAAAAAAAAAAAAGATCAAATACAGAAGGAAGACTTCAGACTCAGAAAGAATGAGGAATCTGACACAGACTTTTTTTTAAGTTTTTTTTTTTTAAATTTATTTGACAGCAATCACAAGTAGGCAGAGAGACAGAGAGGAGGAAGCAGGCTCCCTGCTGAGCAGAGAGCCCGATGTGGGGCTTGATCCCAGGACCCTGAGATCATGACCTGAGCTGAAGGCAGAGGCTTAGCCCACTGAGCCACCCAGGCACCCCTAGCACAGACTTTTGATGAAAGAAAGACAGGGTCAGTGGCTTTCAACCTTGGATGCCCATTAAACCACCTTGGGGGAAATTTAACAGCTCCAGGGCCCAGGGCACACCAAGAGTCAAAGGTCAGCTCATTCATGTGTCCTGAGGTGGGTCCAGCATTCAGCCCATGTTGAAGTCACTATGCTACCTAGAAACTTGAGGAAGAAGGAAAATGGATCCAGAAGCGGCTCCCAAGAACACAGGAATCAGTAAGGTGTGTCAGTTAATATAATGGACTATCGTTTGGGGTGAAAAAATCCTCCACAATAACCTCATTGGTTTGGGGGAGCTCGTTATTGGACAATCTAATTTCTCTGACTTGGTTCTATCCCAGGTCAATTTTTCTCACTCCCTTGTTATGTGATTGACCTTTGTTTGGAGGAAAAAAGGTCTGTTCAGCAGCATGAGTCCATGATGGAAGGCCGTGGATATCGTCTTGCAGCGCACTGGCAACACCTGGGGAGGGTTGCAAACCTTTTGGGGCTTGGGGTTTCTGCCCTGAGGTTCTGCTTTCCTGCATTCGGGGTGATGCCGCAGTGACAGGGCTCTCAGATCCCCGCTGGGGCAGCCAAGATGGAAACCCTCTGAATTAGGGATTCTCTGCCAAGGACATGAGAACAAGCAGGGGAGGCAAACTCAGGTGCTGAACTTTTCTGGAAACCTAGAATTAGCGGATTGCCGAGTCCTTCCAAAGGTACAAATATGGCTCCTTTTCACAGTTATTTTTTTTTTAGACAAAGAATTCATGCATTAACCAAACCGATGTCTTTTGGTTGCACTGGCACTATCTAGAGGATTTGTGGTTAATTTAAAGAATTGCTGACTTCTGTTTCTCCCGGGGCCACTTGTGGGCATCACGTCTGGGGCGTCTGTCGGCTCGCGGGAGCACCCGGGGTTCAAAACTCTTATCTCAGCCATGCTGTTACCTGGGGGACTTTGGACAAATCAAGCCATTGTCTGATGGGGTTACTTCCTTAACCGGGAAGCGGGGAGGCCCGTCCGTCCCAAGTGTACGTGTGGTTCAGTCACCTGATAGCCAGCTCTCCGGAAGGCACTGGGTGGTGATGGACGATAAGGAGGTTACCTGGGGCTTCTATGGAAGCCTAGTGACCTTTGTCCAAACATTTCTTTTTTTTTCAACAGACATTTATTTCCATGGAGCACCCACTATGTACAGCCTCTTGTCCGGACACTTCTGAGTCTGAGATAGTAAGACACCGTCCCCACCCTGAAACTCAAAGTCCCTCTGGAACAACGATTTCCGGAACAGGCGTTACAAACCCAAATGCCTAAGGAACAGACGGTGGGCGGTCTGGACCCGCGCGGGTCCGGAACACGAGCTGACAGGGGCTGTTTGTGTCTGCCTCGGATGGAGGTGTTCAGCAGCACGTGGTCTCCTCCCCCGGCGCATTTCTGGGCTGATTCGGGTGAGACCTGTTCTCTAAAGTAACACAAAAGCTGGCCCACTTTAGGAGGATTCAAGCACTCCCTTTTACAACTCCCATTCTGCTGGCCGGCTTGTCAGGGTTTTCAACGCGTTACTGTGCATGAAAACTGCTCAGGCACCTGGTGCAAAACACGGATTCCCTGGGCCACCCTCAGAGGCTGCCGGTCAGTGGGCCCAGGCAGGGCCCAGGAATCTGCATTTTAAGCCAGCAGTCACACTTGGGGAAACAAGCCCGCTCTCTGCAGGTTTGGGAGCGCCTTCCCACAGGCTCCGTCCTCCAACGGCCAGGTGACGTCCCCGGAGCGGGGTCATGTCCGCAACGCCCCCAAACACCCACTTTGCTGACTAACTGCTGTGAGAATATGGACTAATGGTTTACGGTTTCTTTCCTGGGACACTTCACGAGCCTCAAGGCAACCTTGTGGTCCACTTGGTCGCTACGGTCATGCTGTCACCACAAATGGCCCTTCAGTGCCAGGGCTGATGGCACTGTCAGAGACCCTGCCAAGGGTGTGCTTCCGTGAGGGCTGGGTTATTAGTGTGTCTAAGAACCCTGGAGAACACTGGACCAGTCCGAGCTCCTCGTTTTCACACCGGGAAACTGAGGCTGGCCAAGGCAATGGGCGGCCCCGGCCCCGCACCGAGGCAGAGGCTGGCCTCCCTGGGTCCCTCTGCTCTCTCGAGCTTTGCCGCCTTTCCTCCTGGCCTCACCGGATTCTCCCGTGGGGGTGCCCTGGGAGAGCTGGTCCCCACCATTTCCAGGGCTTCTCCATCAGCACAGAACGTCTGTGGCGTGTTGACTCGCTGAGACCTTTGTCCGGAGCTCTGGCCCTACCAAGGTGGAGGTAGAGAGAGACTCCAGATGTCCCTCCACGCTCACCCCCTGTATAGAACAGCTCTGCCTGGGCCAGAGTTACCTCCCCACTGAGGGGTGGTCTTCAGTGGAAACTGGCGGGTCTGCACACCATCTGTTGTCTCTCAGGAGGGTAACAAATGCAGCCTCAGGTCACCAACATGGGGACGTGGCTTCCGCGGTGGCAGGTGACGCCTGCTTGACCCTGCCGTGGTCTGCCTGTTTGTGTCCTCCCCCATTCCTATGTGAAACCCTCACGCCCCCCACCTGTCCCTGCCCCAGTGATGGCCTTAGGGGGTGGAGCTTCGAGAGCTGCTCGGGTAATGAGGGCAGGACCCCCCGTGCATGGGGTTAGGGTCCTTATAAAAAAGACCCCAGAGAGCTCCCTGCCGCCCTCGACCACGTGAGGCCACAGCAGGAAGACACAGCCGTGTAGAAGGCAGGACGCGGGTCTCCCTAGACTTGAGATCCGCCAGCCCCGGATCGTGACCTTCCAGCCTCCAGGAGGGTGAGAGACAAGGGCCTGCCGTCTCTAACCCCGGGGTGTGGTGGTCGGCTGCAGCCTGTCCCACGGTCCCTTTCCCGCCTGCCCCAGTCGAACTCGTGGCGCAGTGCCTGCGGCAGGCCGCTCTGGAATGCCTTGCGGTCTGGCGGCACCCGGGACTCTGGACGGTGCTCTGAGACGGCTCTGGGGCCCCTTCAGTCCGTCTGCCTGCCGCTGTGCGGGCCTCTTGCTCCCCAGACCTTGACTTTGCCAGCACACGCGCGTCCTTGAGATGTTTGTCTCTCTTGCACTGGGGCCCCGTGCTTCTCCTCCTCCACGCTTCCAAAGGTGTGCCCTCAGGACGTCCCTGGCTCCAGGCTCCTCACCGCTCCCCCTGGACACTCTGCGCGTGGGCATCGTGTGTGTCCCGCTCCGGCCAGCTGGCCTTCCGCCTCTCGGCTCTCTCGGGCAGCTGTGGACCAGGAAGCTTGCCCCCCGTGTCCTTGGAGGGGCAGCTCGGGGGCACCCGGACCAGATGGCACCCACAGCTCCGCAGTGATGTTGCTGAGAGGGGCCGCGAGGGCAGAGGATAGACGGCAGCTCACTGCCCCTCGCTCGGCTCCAGTCCTGAGGAAAGCCCCGGGAGCCATCTTTGGGCCATCCTGCCTCTTTTTGCCCCCACGTCCACACAGCCAGACCTCCCTGCTCCCCTAACTGCGGGTGACCTGTGGCCCAGGGGACCTGGGACCCCCAGCTGGTAGATCCGTCGCCCCCAGGTTTCAAGGGGCCTGGACCTGGGCTGGGGACCCCTGTTGGTGGAGCAGAGGTTGCTCTGGAAGAAAGTTGTCCTTTCTAGCTGCTCATTCCAGCAGTTTCCACGGAGCTCTTAGTGCGTCTCGGTGACCACCGGCGGGCAGGACAGAGCAGGTGGGTGCTGCAGGGGCGGCAGGCTGCCCTTCCGGGAAGTTCACAGGCAAGTGGGGAAGAGCTACCCTGAGAACCAGAGGCAAGCACGGGCCCCGAGACGGGGACGGGGAGGGGATGGGTTCCAGGGGAGCCTCTGAGTCACAGAGTCTCGTAGGTGACCCACACGTTTGCCAGGGTGGGGCGGGGAAGGGGGCGAGAAGAAGTCCAAGACGGCCAGTGGTGACAGAGGGACGGACGGGACGTTCTCGCGGCTGTATCCGAAAGGCTGGCACAGCTCCGCCCTCTTCAGTTATGCTCATGATCCTTTTTAAAAAGCGTCTTGTTTAGGGGCGCCTGGGGGGCTCCGTGGGTTAAGCCTCTGCCTTTGGTTCAGGTCATGGTCCCAGGGTCCTGGGATCGAGCCCCGCATCGGGATCTCCACTCAGCAGGGAGCCTGCTCCCCGCACCCCCCGCCCAGCTCTGCCTGCCTCTCTGCCCACTTGTGATCTCTGTCTGTCAAATAAATAAATAAAAAATCTTTAAAAAAAAAAAAAAAGCATCTTGTTTAGATGGACCGTGTTCCGTCAGTTTCAGATGTGCGACAGAGTGACCCGATGCTTCCCCACGTGGCCTGCTGCTCGCCCCGGCAGGACCCGCCTTCACCCTCACCCTTCGTTTGTAGGCAGCTTCCAGAGAGAGGTAGATGTTCGCCGCGACTCTGATGCTAGACCTCATGCACCTACGTTCAGCCTGGGGATTGAGATATCCTGTGAAGGAGAACACTTTGGAATCCGCACGTCTGCTGTCGGGGACTGGCCAGGGGAGAAGGGGCAGGGGGGCTGCAGCCGGACCTGACTCTGGGTCTGGGCTTTCCGGCGGGTCACCTTCATGTTGCCCACGGCCGGTTTCCTGCTGAGAGACGCGAGAATAATTGCGAAATCCCAGGGCGTGCCTGCGACCCACCTGTCGAATCGGTGACACCTGCCTTTCTCCACCTTTCGATGAAATGCTTAGTTTCTGGGGGTGACTAGTGTGGCTTATGAGTCACTCGTCTCTAGAAACCAGTCTCCCCAGCACCTAGCTGCTTCCTTGTGGCCAGATATGATTGCTTTTTAAAGTTTTCTCTTCTAAGGGCTTCTGAGGGACATTCAGCACGATGTGAACTTCCTGGGGGAGTCCCCGCTTTTATCCCCCAGGTCTTCCTCTTCTCACGTGACTTGCCCTCCCCAACAGCTCAGAGCAGGCACCTGATTGCCCGACGCCTCACACTGTCCTCCAGCGCACGGCCTGTTCCCGTGTGGAATCGTCGCCTGCCGCTCATGTCCTCAAGATCCCCTTCTTCTCCCCAAAACTCTGCGTAGGGCTCCCGATAACACTGCTCGGACGTCAGTTAGCATTGCTGTTTGGCGCGGATCAGTGAGAGGGGCGGAGAGGGGAGAGTCAACCCAGCTTTTATTACACGGTCGTCTTTCAAGCGACTGTCAGTGTGTATTTTATTTTTCTTCATTTTTAAATAGATTTATTTGTTTATTTGCAAGACCAAGAGCAGGGGGAGGGGGCGAGAGAATCCTAAGCAGACTCCCTGCCGAGCACGGAGCCCGACACAGGCCTGGATCTCGGCGTCCCGAGATCATGACCTGAGCCCAAATCAGAAACCGGACCCTCAACGGACCAAGCCCCCCAGGAGCCCCTCGATATGCATTTTACATTAGGCTTCCCAGAGGTTGTGTTTGAAACTCGCTGGCAGAACTCACAGCCTGTGGTTGGGATCTCCCACAACCGGCACAAAATTCAGTGTCGTTTCAATAATGTGTCCTGGGACCCACTTCCTCTACTTGATCGTTAGGAAAGATGTTGTTTATTAATGTTGGATAGTTTGTCGTCCAAAGGCCAACAGCTGCTGACTAGTAGAGTCTGAATTCCAAAGCCAGATATAACCTCTGAGCTGAAGATTCCCCTAATATTTTCTTTTTTATTGTTATTTATTTTTAAAAAGATTTTATGTATTTATTTGACAGACAGACATCACAAGTAGGCAGAAAGGCAGACAGAGAGAGAGGGGGAAGCAGGCTCCCTGCTGAGCAGAGAGCTTGATGCGGGGCTTGACCCCAGGACCCTGAGACCATGACCTGAGCCAAAGGCAGAGGCTTTAACCCACTGAGGCACCCAGGCGCCCCTCCTCTAACATTTTCTTAAATTAGATCGAGCCTGGGCTGAGTTATCCCAAGGACTGTCCTATAGTTGATTTCCCTCGTGGGTCCCTGAACCCCGATTTATAAACCAAAGGGTAAAGGGGCAGTGCAGTCCTTCCAGGCTATTCCTAGGAGATGGGGACAGCCCAGGTGCTGAATTCCCGTTTCCTGGGTGGGGCTTTCTGGGAGGGAGAGGTTGGGGGAGCCGTTCCCAGGCCTCCACCCTGGGAAACCTTGTGCGTGGCAGGTGCAAGGGGCACCACTATCCCACGCAGAGGTAGGCACGGCCTGTGTCCCGCCCCATGGTGGCAGCAGTGGGGGGTTTCCTCTGCTTCTCCAGGGGAATGAGTGAATGCATTCTATTAGCCTTGCCGATAATGACACGAGCGCCACTTCTTGAGACCAGTTTCCATGGTAAATGGGTTCTCTCATGAGGTGTAACTTAACACAAACCCGACCCATCTTTTACACTCTAGTGAGAATTAGTAATGGTTTGCCTTCCTTCTGCCCTCTGATAGTAGCCAGATAGAAAAGAGAAAGGTGTTGAAGCACCCGGGTCACAAAAGGCTTGGGGACCTAAAGTCCAAGGACGGAATGAAAGGACCCTGAGTGTAATCTTTGTCCAATTTACAGTCTTTGTGGGATGATGGGCTGTGACTCTGTTGAAAGCCCCAGAGAAGGGACCGGGTGCCTAAAACTAAAGACTGGGGACCACAGAAGGAGCAAGTCTGGCTTTAGGGTCAACTCACTCCTGCCACTCCCTCCTCTGTGGCAGAGACAGTGAGTAGCCATGATCCTAGCTCAGCCATGATCCTAGCTCAGCTGAGATCCTAGGGTGCCAGGACCTCCGGGTCCCCAAGCGGCTCCATATATGCTAAGACCAGCTCTGCTCTGAGGTCCCCCAGCAGACCTTCAGCTGCCCAAGGCCAATCTGGTCCCTCTGCCTTGTCCCCAAGTCCCATTTCCTCCTAGCAAGTGGCTGAGGTAACATTCAGCAACTGGCTATGTGTCAGGCCCTGCTGGGGACCAG